>NC_058130.1:638252419-638364546 GCF_016433145.1 Gracilinanus agilis | reverse complement strand
TATATATATATATATATATATATATATATATATATATATATATATATATATTAGTCCATTCCATAACCCTTAGACCCTCTCAATTTTATCCTAGGCTATATCCCTGAATTAACCACTCTCCATCTGTTCTTCTCTTCATCTTGACCCCTTGAGGAATCATTTCACTTCTACAATGTCCTCTTCTCTTGAGTCTATGGCCCTCTAATATTGACAATTGTACCACACCAAACCTTAGTCTAAGATCACTTCCACCCTTCAATGCCACTTTTGCTCCTACATACATGTTGCTAAATGAAGGTGGAAAAAAATATCTGGGTCCACTGTAAATTTATGTTACATAAGCTTGACTAGGTCTTCACTGTTGCTAGGAAATCCTACCATATACCTTCCTTATTAACTTACTATCTTACTTTCCACAGCAACTCTTTCGAATGTTTTCATCTTTCCTTAAACCTTTCATGACTTCCCTCCTCCTGCTCCTCCAACTGAAAATCTTCCCTCATATCTTACAGAAAAATTGAGGCTATTCACTGAGTGCTCCCTCTTCTCCCCTTTTCCTCATCTCCTGGCATTCAGACACCCTCTGCCATTATATTCTCTTTCACTTCTGTCTCACATGGAAAAGTGGCCCTATTCCTTATCAAAGCTAAGCCCTTTACTATTCTATCCTGTTTCCTCTAAAAGATTTCCCACCCACCTCTTATCACCATGCTATCCCTCATTTTCAATATCTACCTGTCTACTGGCTCATTCCTTCCTGCCTACAAATATTTCCATATCTCCCTCATCCTCAAAAAAAACCTTCACTTGATCCTTCCCATTAACTTGATCTTGTTAACTTGAACTTCTGTTCCCTTGATCTCTGTTAACTATTTTCTTATATTTCTTCTGTACTTTGTAGCTAAACTTCTTGAAAAGACAAATATAAAAAAGTGCCTCCACTTTTTCTCCTCTCATTCACTTTTTACAATCCAGCTTCCAATCTTATTCTTATGCAATTCTGTCTCCAAAGTTACTAATGAATTCTTAGATGTCAAATCTAATGGCATTTTCTCAATCCTCTTGATCCTTCACCTCTATGTAACCTTTGACAAATGTGGATCCCCCTCTTTTCCTTAATATTCTCTTCTCCTGGTTTTCAGGCCCCTACTATCTCCTAATTCTCCTCTTATTTCACCTCTTTTGTCTCATCTAATAGATCCTCCTCCAGATTATACCCTCTAATCTCACCATCTTTACAGTGTGCTTATGTAATATTTTTGCATTCTAGTGATCCAGCCCTACCAAAAAGCAAACAAGAGATTATATCTTATCTAAACTTATACGTCCCCAACACAAAATTGTACACATAAAAGGCACATAATAAATATCCAAGTGATCTGGAGAACAAGACAAGGCACAGCAATGAACTATATTCTATTTCCAGTAAAAATGTCCTTTCAATTTCAAGGATGGTGATACACAATGTCTATGTGCTGAAAGGAAGCCAATGTTGCAAACAGACCAAAAATCAATTGCAAAAGAACAAGCAGACACCCAAATTCCAAAAAGTTCTATAAAGAGCTTCAAAATCAAAAACATATCACATAAGCAAACTATGAAAAAAAGAAAGAAAACCACTAGGCATATGTTAGGCTTTTTAAACAAAGCCTGCACACAATAAATCCCAATCAATAGAATTCAATGGATGAAGAAGGAAGGAAAAAAAGCCACCAAAGTATATTGCTGAAAGCAGGGAGAAATAATCAAATGATGTAAGGGAAAGAATACTGGACTTAAGAGTCAGAGGAACTGGGTTCACATTCTAGTTCAGCTACTTACTATAGGTATGGCCTTGGAGTCACTAAAATGATCTTGGTCTTTATTTTCCTTGAATGTAAGGTTGGTTGGTTAAGCTCAAAAGTTGATCTCTCTGAGATTCTTTCCAACTCTAAATCTATCATCCTATGAGTTCCAAATCATTGATAACGATATTCCAAACTTCCCATCTTTAATGGTCCTATTGCCTAGAATGTTCTTCCCTACGAATATGACAACTCATTTCCATTCATCATTAAAGGATTAGTTCAAATACCACCTTCATTGTGAAAATTTCCTTGACCCCTTTCTTGATCAGCTCATAAATTACTTCTTTTTTTAAAACCCTTACCTTCCGCCTTAGAACCTATGTATTGGTTCCAAGATAGAAGATTAGTAAGGGCTAGGCAATGAGGGTTAAGTGACTTGCCCGAGGTCACACAGCTAGGAAGTGTCTGAGGCCAGATTTGAACCTAGGACCTCCTATCTCTAGGTCTGGCTCTCAATCCACTACGCTACCCAGCTACCCCTACTTCTTTGGTACCATGACAATTCCATAGTACTTTTCCCTATACGCAACCTTCCAATAGTGAGAGATGATGGAATTTTTCATGTAAGGCAACACACTAGATTTAGAACGGAAGATATGGAGAATTTCTGAAAAGGAAAATCCCTAATTTCCATGATGATGCTGGCAAATTTAATAAGATCTTTAGAGCATTTATTATTTAGCTCAGATTTGGCACTAAGAGGCACTTAATAAATGTTTGCCGATTTGACTTGAAATGTGAAATTTCTCTGATTTATCAGAGAACAAACTTGTTTATCTTTATCAAACTTTAAAAGGACCAAAATTTTATGAGAAGTAGTAAAATGACATTATCCAGCACCTATTCTCAGGTCTTCTTGGTCCACCATCTGTTCTGTGACTTGACTTTCTTCTGTGTTGTCTCCCTCAATTAAAATGTGTGCAAGAACTTGTTCTGCTTTTCTATATTTATCTTCAGTTCTTAGCATGATGCTTGGTTCATACCTATACAAGCCTAATTTATCATTATCTCAACTTTAAATGATTACATAGCTATTCAAATTATATATTTACATGGACAAAATAACTGTGCTTTTCAAGAGAAATAAAACAGGAAAATTAGTCTCTTAAATGAATTTCTTAAAAACCAGAATGGAAAAAATATATGGTCATAGCTAAAAATTAAGAAAGCCAAATGAAGTCATTCAATTCTTAACTACTGAAGTAAAAAAACAAACAAACAAACAAAAAAACACCATTTGTGACACTTACTTTAATGACGGAGGGCATCTTGGAATTCAAGTTATCATAAGTAAAGTGAAGACGAGTTCTGAAGGAACATTTGTACAGCAAAGGATCCTGATAAAACTCAATTTTACCACTAGCATTCCTCTTATCAAGACAAACTGTGCAGTCAGAAAAATTTATGACCTTCCGGAGTACCAGGTCAGTTGCTAAAAAGAAAACATTTTAAAGTTAAATATAATTGTAGAAAAAAAAAATTAAGGAAAGTGGTAATTTTGATGAATAATTTAAAATCACAAATTAAAGGCAAATATATGGAGAATATCTTAACTATAATTCCTTTCACTGGGTTTATTTCAATAACTAAAGTATCCAAGTCTATTCAGGTAAGATTCAAGGGTCCTATTCCCACAGCAATGTCTCTCATTTAACTTATTTCAAAATCCAAAGAGAATTTAAGTTGATGATGAAACCAAGGAGTTAAGCATATGTATGGGATCAAGCCTGTTTTATTAGCAATCTTAATCACATGCTTTCATATGTATTCTACATTTTATTCAATAGACAATACACATGAATAAATTATAGAATATATGAATAATGCTCCAAATTTACAGATTTTGTAAATGTACACAAAGATAGGGAATATGAAAAAAGGACCAGAAGCAGAAATCTTAAAAGAGATTTCATTGTGCTTTCTCCCTGTTAATCAAAATCAATACTTTTCAATGTTTCAATGCTAAGTTGTAAATAAGAGTCAAATTTACCACCCCCCAAAATAATAAAAATATAGCTTTTATATCTGGAGATATATCAAAGTCCATTTAATCCCTTCTCTAGAACCTGATTCTATAGTTTGGGGGTTTTTTTAAGTCCCTTTTAAACAACAGTAATAATTATACAGTTAAATAGAACTTTGAAATTTGCAAAGCATTTTATATATATTATCTCTTTCAAATTTCAAAATAAACACCTAAGGCAAATACTACAGGTATCATTCTTGTTTTGTAGGTAAGGAAACTAAAAATGTGAAATATCATATGATCTCCTCATGATCACAGTTATTAAATATCAGACATGGGATTTTTAAAAAATCCTTACCTTCTGTCTTAGAATCAATATCATGTATCAGTTACAAGGCAGAAGAGCAGCAAGGACAATTGGGGTTAGTAACTTGCCCAGAATCACATAGCTAGGAAGTATCCAAGGCCAGATCTGAACCAGGACCTCCCATTTCCAGGCAGGACTCACTATCCACTGAGCCCATAGTTACCACTAAACAAAGGTTTCCAATCTAAGTCTCTCCCAACTCAATAGCCAATACTCTATACATACAAAACAATTTCTAATTAATCTCACATTATTTTATGATCCTGAAAGCACATACATCATTACATGTCTTCTTCAAAATGTAGTTGTATAAGAGATAGTATCCATCTTATCTATGATAAAACTAAGATACAAGGAAGTCATGTAATTAAACTTAACTCACAGAGCTAACTGATGCTGGTGCCAGGAACTTACCCTGCAACTCTCCTCATTTTTCAAATAATGAATGGCTGATTATTCAATTTCTGTATTATCCAGTTTTGTTTCATATATCCTACATCTACATCTATAGTCTAATCTTTTGGGGCATTTCAATGCTTGTTAGCACCTTTCCTAGAAGACTAGAAGGAAGAGGAAAAGGGGAAGAAATCCAAATGAATTCAAAGTAGCCTACAGTCTAATAATATAAAAATATATGATGCAGTGATAATAACATCTAAGAAGATACTTCAAGATGATTCATTATTTTTAATTACACACACACACACACACACACACACACACACACACAAACACACACAGAGTTTGTCTCCATTAAGGTACATCCAGACAGCTATCCCTATTACTTAGTTATAGAACTCATACAATTGAACAAAGTGTCAAAGTATTTTACCTTTACATCACCAATTAACAACTAAAAGTATAGATCATTTTTGAGATACTCAGAGAACAGGTGGGAAAGGACAGAAAATGAGAAAACTATCTCTTACATAAATTTTACATCTCTCCCAATATCTAGCACAGCATGCTATACACTGAAAAGGTATTTAACATATGGTCATTAAATGATAAATTGTTTTTTTTAATTAAAATGCTTCAATTTTAATACAAAAAGGAAAACTAATAATGAAGTTTACTCACCAGAAATGTCCATGAATGCTCGATCCCAAAATTCATCTACTGTATAACACTCTGCAGATGTAATATTGACTGAAAGAACAATATCATCCTCCACATACTTTAATATGAGATTATTTATAACAATATTGACATTATTTACAACTCGTCTAATCAAACTCTGCACATAGCCTGAAAAATGAAAAAAAAAAAGGGAAAAATAATTCAATTACCTAGAAGTCTTTTATTGAATTCTCTTGCATTCTTGTAGATAACTTACTAGAAGACAAAATATTTCAGTTAAGAGCTATATAATCTTTTCTAGGATAACAAACAGAGAACCAAAGGAAAACAAGGAATTCAAGTTTAAAATCCAAAGGGAAAAAATCCGCTACATAAATAGTATATAAATTATAACAAAGCTCTTTTCTCTACTATAACAAACCAGTGCTTTCCTAATTTCATTTTAATACATCTTTTATGATAAATAATCCTTTGTTATTAAGCCTATATTTTTATTCATGAATTTTCACAAACACATTATATAATCATTCGATATAAAGAATTTCAGTAGGTACCTAGTTATTTGTCTCCTCCATTAGAATATGAGCTCCTCTAGTAAAGCAGAGATTACATGTGCTTAAACTAGAGATTATATGTGCCTTTCATTGTATTCCCTGTATTTAGTAGAGTGCCTACCTAGAATTCTCTACCAAACATTAGCTGTCTTTTCACCTTGGAACTTCACTCCTGACTGTAGTCTTCCTATTCTAAAATATCTTTCTACCCTGTATTCCTCTCCTCCCACTGGTGAGTACCTCCTGAAGTCTCCATCTTGGGGAGAAGCCCAGGCAGTCAACATTCATTTCTGTCCTAGTTTTGCATCTAGATTTTGTCATCGTCCTCTCCTTCTCTACTTCTCAACTTCTTCTGATATACTGCCTTCTCCAATTAGAATGCAAACTCCTTTTAGGGCAGAGAATGTCCTTCTTTTTTGCATGTATTTCTATCTTCTATGCTTGGTTAGCACAGTGCCTGACAAGAGCTCTTAAATGCTTGTTGACAGTGTATTTATGGTGTAATAGAAAAGAAGTTGGCCTATAATGAAGCTATCTGTACTTCTTTTAATTCAATTCCTCTCACTTCCCTACCAATCCCTCCCACCCCCACCCCCACCCCCACTAAATAATCTAACAAAAAAAGGAACTTTGAGGAAAAGGAAAAAGTGTTAGTATAGAATGGCAGATTCACAGCCCTACTTCCACCAACAAATTTACCAGAACAAATGTGGTGACTGAATTTCCTTCAACTCTAGATTCTGCAAAATGGTAATCTAATATGTGGTTATTAATTATAGTAACAAAATATGAAAATAAGCCAAACTGGGCCCCCTAATGCAAATTACAAAGGAATTTAACCAGTAAAATATGATCATAATAGAGATTGGGTCATTCATTCAATCACCACTTCTTGCTGTTCATCCTTCATTTCTGAAGAGAACGAATGACATCACAAAGTGATGCCTTGACTTGTGAGTAAATTGAATTTAAATGAGGCTGAATTTCACAAAATCATCAGTGTCCCTCTCTCTTCCAGAGTCACTGAATTCTAGTGGCAAAACAAAAGTTACATTGACTGGCAATGACCCAGAATGTAGTGGATGACCTTACTGTCTTCAGTGTCTGAGCAAGCTCTAAGCTTACTTCACAGTGCCTGTTTTAGCCACCTTCATGGCTTTTGCAACAAATGGTTCTCATCTGTCCATTTTGCCAGAGGAAGTCTTCATATTCTTGGGTTAGACATCCCCCTAACTAACAGATGGGTATGAGGTCTGTTAAGTTACTTTCATGCATTTATGCATCAAATACTGTAGCAGGTACAAGAAGAAATATAAAAAGGAAGACATGATCTCTGCCTTCAGAGAGCAAAGTGAAGTGCCTGCTATGTGCCAGACATTATTCCTAAACACTTTATAAATATTATCTCTTTTGTCCTCACAATAACCCTAGAAGGTAAATGTGATTACTACTCTCTTTGCAGTTGAGAAAATTGAGGTAGAAGTTAAGCTGCCTGCCCAGGGTCACATAATTACTATGTGAATGAGGCTAAATGAGAACTGAGTCTTTCTGACTAAAGGCCCAATGACATATCCATTGTGCCACTAAGTTGCCTACTAACAATATAGCAGCACATGACTATAATATCTAAACAACAAAAGCATAATAACTTTAAAGTAAAATAGATAACCTGATAAATATAAATAATTACTTGATGTCCAAGGAATGAAAGATAATTGTTAGAAAGGCAAGCTCATAGCTGTGTGATCCTGGACAAGTCGCTTAACATCAATTGTCTAGCCCTTACTGCTCTTCTACCTTAGGAATGAAACTCGGCATGGATTCTGAGATAGAAGGTAAGAGTTTAAAAAAAAGGAATAAAGAAAAGCAAGCTCTTTGAGAGTAAGGATTATTTCAATCTTTGTATTTGTATCCCCAGTCCCTGGTATGGTATCTAACACGTAACAGATACTTAATAAAATGTTCAATTAACAGGAGGTATTAGAAACGGTGGTTTTCCAGCAGGCCTTAAAAGAATGTTCAGCAAAATAGGGTTGAATAAATGTTAACATATAGAGAAAAAATTATGACTAAAAGAAAGCTAGCACTAAATTTGGAGAGATCATATCTATTTAAGTTGAGCTAAAACATGGCACACAGAGATGAAAGCAATATAAGAGAAGACTAAAAAGGTAAAAAGGCACCAGGTTGTTAAAGGGGCTTAATGCCAGCTTAAGGAATACAAAGTCTACTTGGCAAACAATAAGATACTGAAGAAAGAAGTAAAATCAGTTTTGTGCAAAAAAGGAGAAGGAAGAGTCATCTAGTGAAAGGAGAATTACATTTAGAATCAGAAAATCTGGAGATAGAGCCAAGATGGCAGCTTAGTAGTAGCAAAATCTGACAATCTTTCCAAACAATCTTTAAAAAGTGCCTCAGGGTTTGCTGTGGCAGCACATATACCAAAAAGTGCCTCAAAACAACAGGAGTCAAAAACCAACAGCAAAACAGAGTGAGAGAGCTCTCCCTCTGAACACAACTTGAAAGGTAGGTAGAGAGTTGATTTTTATAGGATAAGGGGGAACCAGAAGCAAAACTGCACACAGAGGAGTGCTGACCAACTCCCCCGCTGCCACCTACTTTGCCAGGTTCCATGACTGGGCATAGGCCAACTTTGGGATCCTGAGACCTGGGTTACACCAACAAAAGAACACCTCAGAGTCACCCCTTAAAGTCCCAGGCCCTGGCACCAAGCCACAGTGAGGCCCAGAAGTTCATGGGCCCTTTTAAGCCTGAACTGCTACAGTGAAGACCTAACCCAGGGCAAAATAGCTCATAGTTCAGAGCCTTACAAGCCAGTAGCAAAGGAGACAGAATTAGCAGCTTTCAGAATCCCCAATCGACAGGCAAAAAAAAAAGTCCAGGAAAATGAGCAAACAGCACAAGAAACTCCTAACTCTCAAAAATTTCTATGGCAACAAAGAGCAAAGCAAAGAATCAACGGGGGACAATGAGATCCAAGCAACCACATGCAAAATTTCAAAGGAAAATGGAAACCAGTCTCAAGGGCTGAAAGAACTCAAAAAAGAATTCAAAAATCAAATAAAACAGGTAAAAAAGATGAGGAGAAAAGTAGGAAAAAGAAATTAAAGTAATCCAAAAAGAAAACAACAGCTTAGAGTCAAAAAACCTAAATTTGCATCCTGACTCTGCTGCTTACTAAACTATAAGACCTTGGCCAACACTTTTCCTATTTAGGGTTAAGGTACCGGGGCTTCCTCATCTTGAAGGTGTTTTCCAGATCTAAATCCTATGACCAATGATTAATTTGGCTGTGATGTAAAAGATAACCCGAGAACTGTTAGGTGGTTGTTTTAGTACTTTAGGCAGGCAGCTAATAAAAAGACCTTTGTTACAATGATGACATTAAAAGAGAAATGAAGGGGACAGATCCAAAAGATATCAAGGAGGACACAGGACTTAGTAATCAAGAAGAGAAAGGAAGCAAGAAGACTCAAAGGTAGTGTATAGGAATCAAGCACAAGTGACTAGGTAAACTAGTATCCCTGACAGAAATAGTTAAGACTCAAGGAAGCTGAACACGAAAAAGAACATCAACCTTTGTAAAGATCATTTTTCTCAAGAGGCAAGGACAACACCAATGACAACACATGTTAATGACTATATAATGAGTGCAAATAATTACTAAGACAGGCAAACTGGAACCGATAATAGACTATACCTTAAAGTGGAACAATGAATGCATATATCATGAGGATCATACAATATGGCTTATTATAAAAGAATATTAACCAAAAAAAGTAAGAATGTTGAGGGAAGAGTATTACCAGATATCAAACTGAAGCATAAAGCAAAACTACTCAGTAGTAGTTAAAAAAAAAAAAAAAAGTAAGTCAATGGAATAGATTAGATAAGCAAGAATTAGCAGCAAATCTTTAAAAAAAAAGTAACCAAATATTTGATTCAATCCAATCATGAAATTTCAAGTACAAGGACCCCTTCCTTTGACAAAAATTGCTGGGAAAACTAGAAAACAATCTGTAAGATTTTAAGAAAGATTAAGACAGATAAGTAAATTTAAGAATAATCAGCATAATAATAGTAATTAAACCCAAGGGAACTGATAAGATCACCAAGTGAAGAAGTTCCTTTAGGAGGAAGCAGGATAGAATGGGATCTTAGTGGAAAGTTAGAGAAGTTAACCTGGGAAAGGAATAAGGTGATTTCTCCACCTGAGACAAGGATGTATGAGAAGATAGTGGCAGAAAGCATTTGTATGATAGAACAGAGCTCAAAGTGAATGGTTTCAACTTTTTTTCCTGTAAAACATGAAACAAGATTTTCAGCAGAGAGAGGGAGTGGAGGGAAGGGAAATCATGGAAGGTTTAGGGAAGAATGAAAAAAATTGGAAGAATTGCTGTGGAGAATAGGATAGTGAGTTAAAGGAAGGCATAGTAGAACTGCCTAGTGAGAGCCCAGTGAGGAACAAGTTGAGTTTGTGTAACAAAAATTTGCAGTGGACCCATTCAGAATTGTTGTGATTTTTCTCCACCTTCCTTCAGTAGCTTATGTGTAAGAACGAAGGTGATATTATATGGTGGGAGTGATATAAAACTGAGGGTTGGCAGGGTACAAAAGGAAATATCAGATAGCCATGGACATGAGAATAAGACAGTAGATAGCTGAAGCAGCTCACCAAGAAATCAAAATGAAGAAAAGAGGGCAGTGGCTAGTCCAGAGGAGATGGCCTAGAAGAGAATTGAGAGACTGGGAGATAGGAGGTCATGGTGAAGTGAAAAGAGTAGGAATTTAGGAATTACTAGAGATCTCTTAATTGCCAAAAATAATGGATTTTTTCAAATCCTCATCCTTCTTGATTTTCCTGACAACTGCTTCTTCCTGATACCCTTTTCTCTCTAAGTTTTCATGACACTACTCTTCCTGGTATTCTACCTGTCTCACCACTCCTCGGATACCTTTGCTGGACCTTCATCTAAGTCATGCCAGCTAGCCTTGGGTGTTCCACAGAACTGTGTTCTGGGATCTGTTTTTTCCTCCCTCTCTACTATTTTGTTTGGTGATCACATCAGTTCCTATAGATTCAATTATCTCTATGTTGATGATTCTCAAATCTACTTGTCCCCTCCTAACCTCTCTTCAGACCTCTAAACTCACATCTCCAATTGTCAATTGTGTGAAATTTGATGTCACATAGACATATGACTGAAACATGTCCAAAACTGAACTCATCTTTTCCCCCCAAAAAAAATTCACCTCTCTTAAACTTCCCCAATACTATCAAGGGCACCATCATTCTCCCAGCAATTTGGGCTAACAACCTAGGTATTATTTTTGACTCCCAACTCTCTCTCATCACATATTCAATCAGTTGCTAAGACCTATCAATTTTACCTTAGTAACATCTCTCATATATGTCGCCTTCTTTCCTCTGACATTTCCATCACCATGGTTCAAAAACTTATGACCCCACACCTAAACCTCTAAAACTGTGCTGACATTTCCTAGCTGTATGACCCTGAGTAAGTCACTTACTTCCCATTGCCTGGTCCTTACTACCCTTTTGCCTTGGAATCAATATACAGTATTGATTCTAAGATGGAAGGTAAGGGTTTTAAAAAAAAAGAAAAAGAAATAGCATGCTGGATGCTCTTCCAAGCCTTATCTTTCTCTACTCCAATTCATGTTCTACTAAGGTTTTTAAGCAGGCCTGACCACATCAGTACCACTTTCCATTCAGAAAATTCCAATGGTTGCCTCTCAACTCCAAAATCTCATATAAAATCTTCTGTTTAGTTTTTAAAGCCTTACAACCTAGCACCTTCTAACCTAACAATGAAGGCAGAAAATGAAGAGTACATGTGCTCCATAGGTATAACAAAAGAAGGCTCTCAAGATATTTCACAGACCTCCTGTGGACAACTTATAGGAAGACAAAGATAAAAGTCAAACACAACAAAATGGCATGGATGAGGGGGCAGCTGGGTAGCTCAGTGGAGTGAGAACCAGGCCTAGAGACGGGAGGTCCTAGGTTCAAATCTGGCCTCAGACACTTCCCAGCCATGTGACCCTGGGCAAGTCACTTGACCCCCATCGCCTACCCTTACCGCTCTTCTGTCTTGGAACCAGTACACAGTATTGATTCTAAGGAGGAAGGTAAGGGTTTAAAAAAAAATGGCATAGATGAAGGAAGGAAAGGGAAAAGGGAGAGGATGGCAAAGAGAAAGGGGAAACATTTCTAAATCACCTATGATGTACTAAGCACATTTTACAAATATCTCATTTGCTCTTCATAACAACTCTGTAAAATAGGTGCTGTTACAACACTCATTTTAAAGTTGAGGAAATAGAGAGAAACAAAGCTTATATAACTTGCCCAGGGTCACAGAACCAGTAACTGACACTGGATTTGAATCTTGGGTTTTCTAACTCCAGGCTCAGTGCTGGGAGATACAATTTAAGTACTAAAGGAAGTAACCAAATCAAGATCACAATCTCAGAATCATCCTCAGCTCATTCTCCTTCACCTTCCACGTCCATTAAGTTGCTAAGTCTTATTGATGCAACCTCAGAAATACCTCCTATATTCTTCTTCTTTCCCTTGTTATAGAAAAAGAAGTAAATCTTTGAATCTTTGGTTAAAAGGAGGGATAAAGGTGAGGTAGGTATTAGGAGGAGGAATGAAAGGGGATGGCTGAATGTAGGGAAGGAAAGAATGAGGTGGTATATTGGACGATAAAGGAATTTATGGGGGTATTCAGGAGAGACAGCTTAAAACAGGCTAGACACTGATGCTAGAGATAGGGGATACTGGGGAGATATAGGCAGGATCCTTCAAGGTGAAGAAAGGTATCTCTATAGATACAAAGGAGTTGGGCCAATCAGAAATGTTTAAATCTGCCTTGAGGGCTTCTCTTGTTAGTTTCTAAAGTCCCTTGAGGGAGGAGTCAAATGGCTCCTCCCTGTCAGTGAAACTGATGGCAGGAGGAAGTCTCGGGTAAGACTTCCTGCCAAGATGGGTGCCCACAGTACCCTCAAGAAATAAAGAAAATAACTTCTTCCCTCTTCAGCCCTTGCCTCAATCTTCAACACAATCATTCACCAGAGGGTTTGAATAGGTAACAAAGGGGATTTAATAATATCAGGATTAATCAGAAGGAGAGGGAGGTTTAGGGTTTTGTAATAGCTGCTTGGGAGAAAGCTAAAGATGGGGGAAGGGTCACAGGAGGGTTAGAGAGCCTGCTCTCCCAGTCAGGAAGATTTGGTTGCCTTAAAGTAAAGTATTTACTAGATCAATAAAATAAGGGATAGCTTGATTTAAGGATGGCCTACTTGCCTACAGAAAACTAAAACCCACAATGTCTAATCTCAAAAACCCAAAACCACCCTTTCTCCCAGAGCCCAAAGGGAATTCAGGAAAGATAACAGGGGTATAATATGGAGAGGTCAGGGAGAGGTCCAGAGAAATCAGCTAGGTTCAAATTACCCAGAGACAAAGCACAGGCCAAAGCAAAGCCAAAAAGCCAAAGCAGAGCCTCAGTTGGAACGTCAGCTCTCTTCAAGCCTTGGACTCCAACTGAACTTTTATGAAGATTCTAAGACTTAACTGCCAGGGCTGTTTACAGTTGACTCTTAAAAGAGCAAAAGCCTCTGTTGCATCCTTGCATTACACCCTCCACTTACACAGCACTACCCTAGTGCAGGCTTTCTTCATTTCTTCCTAGGTAAAATTGCCTGGCATTTAACAACTTAACAAATATTTATTGAAATTTTTCTCTTCTGCAATTACAATAGCGATTGTGGAAAGACATTCACATTGGTGAATTTTTGGTGAGGCTATGAACATCCATACAGGAAAGTAATTTGGAATTATGCAAATAAGTGACTTTGACCCAGAGATTCTTAATCCCCAAAGGGCCACAGATAAGAAAAAACTCCCCATATAAAAAAAAAAATTTATAGTAGAAGAGAATTGGAAACAAAGTAGATGTCCTTCAACTAAGAAACTAAACAAAATATAGCACATGAGTGTAATGAAATACACTTCAAGAGACAATATGATAAGTACAGAGAAAAAAAGGAAATATTTATACAATCTAGCACAGAATTAAATAAGTAGAACCAAGAAAATCAATATACAAAACTGCTACAATAACAGAAATGGAAAGAACAATCATAACACAATTGAAAATGTTATTAAAAATGATAAAAAAAAATAAAGGAATGGTCCCAAAGAAGAAAAATGAGATTTCTCCATCCTACTCCTTTTTTGTCAAGGTAGGAGATCCACAACAATATAGTGGAACACAATATACATGTTATACATATGTATTTTCAGATATTTTGATGTATTGATCAGTTTTACTAATATTTCCTCTTATTTTTTTAACTTAATTTTAAAACATTTTTAAAGTTTTTACATAGGATAGGTCAATAGTGAGGGACCAGAGTGGGAATATTACTTGTAAAAATTTTAATAATGTAAAAAATGAAAGATATCAACAAAAAAAGTTTTTTGTCAAAACTGTCATTTTTGCTGGAAAATGTGTGTAAACCAAATCCCCTAAATCCACTCACTATCTCAGGGACTTCCCAAAACAGAATACCCTTTTCCTTAACATGGGCTATCTTCTACAAAAGAATAGAACTTCCTTAAGGATAGAGTCTATCATACTTGTGTAACCTGTATATATGAACCCTAAGCCACATTTAGTAATGTAGGCTTACTGATTCTTCATAAAATGATTATCAAGCCTAATGTGTGACTCACAAAAGTAAACATTTCATAACTCATAATTAAATATATGCAAAAATATTATTTAAAACATATAGCTTTTTAAAGAAGTCATTTGGGGGGAAGTATTTCTATCATTTTCCATGTTACAGAATGTTTAAATGTCTCATGGGCCCTAGAAACCTTAATAGTACCACCTATAGGATAGTCTCTTATGGGTCATAAAAAAAGTCAATTTTTCTCTATTTTAGTTTCAATTAAATTCTATGTTACAGCTATAAGTAAATGTGAAAAAGTTAACATTGGTATGTGCCAAGGGAAATAACATCTTTATTACAATAAAATCACAACACAAGATGAAAAGAATATGGCTCATTTTCAAGGAAGAGGCCAATCTTTTTTATCCCTAGAATGCCAGAAAAACAATAATAGGCACATCCTTTTAAGACCATGCTCATCCTAAAAACAAACATTTGGCAGGCTTATGAACATTTCTTAAAGTCATGACACATCAAATTTATTTTTAGCTATAATTAGTTTTTCTATTCACTTTTAATAGTCATCTGGTGGTATTTCTTTTTAAATTAATGCCGGAAATTTTAAAAAAACTAAATTAAAGGAAGTCCTTCAGATCAATGAATAGTCCATTACTACATGGAGCATATATGAGAAGATGACAAACAGAAAATTAAGAAGGTTAAGGATGAGCTGCAATCTTCTTAACTCAAAACAGCCACACTGTTGAAATAATAAAACCAACTTAATAATTCAATTTAAGAAACATTTATTAATTTTCTATTATATATCAAGCCTTATGCTCACATTAGAAATCCAAAGACTAAAACATGGAACAGTGTCTGACCTTAGGAAGCTTACATTCTATTGGAAGTAGCAAAGTACTAAAAGTTTCCTCGTTCCCTTAAGAAAAAGCTGTTTTTCTCTTCACAATATTAAGCTGGAGGTAATGAAAAAATAAATATTGATTATTATGTGTATCCTTATGAAATTAAACAGGAGAATGTGAATAGTATTTCAGGGGATAAGCAAAGTACTTAAGTCAGGCTTGTATATCTCAATTCTACCACTGGCTTATTTCTGACTTTAAAAAATTACTCTCTACTTGGGAAGATTTATATGTAAAGTGAGCAGAATTAATAGAACATGGTACATATTAATAGCAATACTATAATGATAATCAACTGCAAAAGTCTCTTCAACTACTCTGATCAAGATGACAAAACCAAAGGATTAATGATTAAAAAAAAAAAAAAAAAAAGCTATCTGCCACCAGAGAGAACTGATAACAACTAAGTACAGATAAAAGAATCTGCCCCAACTTTTTCTTGCTTTTTCTTTTTGGCAACAGGGTTGATATGGAATATCTTTTGCATATTATGTATAATGTGTGTCATATTTCTTTCCTTTTCAATAGATGGAGGAGGAAGTGGAGAGGGAGAGAATTTGGAACTAAAAATAAAATTTTTAAATTTAATAAAAAAAGAAGTTATTCCAAATGGCTGGCTACTGCAATGGATAGAATGCCTATTGCCTCTAGGTTCAAATATAAAATACTGCTGAAAGTAATTAAGTGGCTCAGTAGATGAAAAGCCAGGCCCTAAAGATGGAAGGTTCCAGGTTCAAATCTGGCCTTGGAAACTTCCCAGCTGTATGACAACTTCCCAGCTGTATGACTGGGCAAGTCAAACTGCCTAGCCCTTATGACTCTTCTGCCTTGGAATCAATATTTGGTATTGATTCTAGGATAGAAAGTAAGAGTTTTTTAAAAAATGGTCTGCTTAGCATTCCAAGTCCTTTATAACTTAACACCCCTTCTAGTTTTTCAGTCTTCTTATACCATACTCCCTGTTATAGGGGACTTGGAAAGATGTAATATGGGGATTAGATAGGCTGTAATATGAGGCTGAAGCTAGGGGTAATAACTGGTAGGATCAGGGAATAAGACAAGGCAAGGGACCCAAGGCTGGAGGTAATCAAGGGAATAGACTAGGTAGTAGGGAAGTTAAGGCAATATAGTGAATGAGGAAAGTTCAATGATGAAGGATGGTAGTTGAGGTGGTAGGAGAAATAAGGGAATAAGAGTTTAAGGAGTATAACACTGAAGTAACAAGGGTGTCAAGGGAGAGGATGAATTAATCTAAGCAGACAAAACACTGAAGGGAAATAGACTGATCCCTTCAAGTAAAGGACACTATAAAGCCAAGTTAGAGTCAGCCAAGACAGATTGAAATTGACTACAGGCTTTAGTCAATTTCACAGGAAGGGACTTGTTTTGAAGTTACACTTCCTTCAAAATGGACACCCTCAGCTTCCTTCAAACCTGGAAAGTATGCTGTTTCTCTTTTCCCCTTTTCCCTCTCTTACCAATTAACTAATGAAATAGCAAAAGGTCTTGTTTAAACACAAAAGGGGTTTATTGTCTTCTAGGATAGATTGACAGGGTAAAGGATCAAGTAAGCCCTAACAGCCGCTTAGAGAAACATCAGGTGGGGGAAGGGAAGCAGGAATGTGAGACTGAAAAAGGACCTGCCTTTACTCAGCCCTCAAAGGTGATTTTGAAATCAAAAGGGTTTAAGAAGTTGGATACAAAGACTCAATAAATAATTTGTTGCCAGGCTAACTATCACAGATTTGAACTAACTCTCCGATTCACTCTCCTATTCACTCTTCTCAGACATTCAGGTAGGGAAATGAAGGTAGGAAATAAGGTACGGTAGGAAATTCAAAGGATTTATCTAAATTAACAAATCTCAAAGAAACTGCAAATCTAAGCTAGGTTTCAATCTCAAGAAGGAGCTTCAGCTGGACCCTGGTTCCCTCCACGAGTTCCCAAGTCCAACTGAAACTTTTTCCCAAGATTCTAAAACCTTAACTGACAACAGAAATTCTGCAAAAACAGTTATGCCCCCACTCTACACCACGTATGTACTCTTTTCAATGGTTCCCAAATTTTTTTGGCCTACTGCCCCCTTTCCAGAAAAAATATTACTTAACCCCCTGGAAATTAATTTTTTTTAATTTTAATAGCAATCAATAGGAAAGATAAATGCACCTGTGGCCATCACCGCCCCCCTGGATCACTGCAGGGGGTGGTAGCACCCACTTTGGGAATCACTGCTTTAGATGTTGTGACCATTCCACGAACAAGATACTCCATCTCTCAGCTCAGGGCATTTCCTCTGCCTGATCCTATACCTGGAATGCTCTTCTTCCTCTGGCAACTACTGACTTCCATGGCTTCCTTTAAGTTCCAACTAAAATCTCAATTTCTACGGGAAGGCTTGGCCAATTCCTCTTAATTCCAGTGCCTTCCCTCTGTTATTTCCTTATAATCCTATAGATAGCTTGCTTTGTGTAACTTCATTTACATTAAATTGTGAGGTGCTTGGGATCAGAAACTATCTTTTACCTCTTTTTTATATCCCTAGTACCTAGCATTTAAATATTTAGGATATAAGTGAGGTAGAGCTGCACAAAGTCATCAGTCTCACTCTCTTCCAGAGTCATCAAAGTCCAATGATGAAACATAAGTCAGGATGACTAAAGATGGTCCACTGCCCATGCAGTGAATGACTTTGGCGTCTTCAATGTCTGACCAATTCTAGGTAGTCCACAGCACCTCCTTCAGCCTCCTTCATGGCTACTGAAGCAAATTATCCATCCAAACGACTGGAGGATTCTTCACATGCTTGAGGGAGACATTTTCCAAAGTCACTGACCACTTTGAGGCATGTCAGATACTGCCTCTGCTCCCTATACATGTTGCTTTTCTCTCTAAAATATAAGCTCCTTGAAAGTAGAGATCTTTGCTTTCACATTTGTTTTGCCAGAGCTTAGCACAGCACGGTGCTTTGTACACTGTAATATTTTAATAAAATTTTTTTTCTTTCATTCATTCATTCATCCTTAGAGATATTGTCACTTGCTCACAGTCACATAACTGGTAAATAGGAGAGCCAAGGGGTACATGGAGTGTTCTAGGAGGACTAGCACCTTTGATGTGAGGGCTTACCAAGCGATTTTCAGTGCTCCATCTCCCAATTCTCACCTGGGTCTCCAAGAAACTGTTAGCATGCAAAGTAGTTACACTCTAGTAAAACCATTTCAGCGGGGGTGCGGTAGGGGGATGGGGAAGTGGGGGTGGGGAGATGGGGGAGTGGGGATGGGGAGATGGGGGATTGGGGGGGAGGGTAACCAGATTGAAGGTCACCAAAAGTCCTCAAATCCATCAATGAATTGAGGCAATATCTACCCCAAGCATGTGAAGACTTCCCCCAGAAGACTGGATAAATAAGGTAATAAATCTTTGCTTACCAACTAATTGATTGATCATATTAGACTAGTGTGGGAAAAGAATTGAGACAGGCAGACCTAGCAGCAGGTAATACTGCAATACTACAAGCATGGATGATGAGGACCCACATCAGACTGATGGCCATGTCAGAAGAAGGGAGGGGCATATTCATAGTTATTACAGAAATGAAATCAAAAGGCCTTGACAAGGATTGGACTGGGTGGGAGAGGATGGGTGGAATTCAGAGTAAGGAATTGAGGTATGAAGAGGCAGGGAATATTTGCATTCATGATATGACAGATCCATCAAATCCTCTAAGTAACTGTTTCATTATTAAAGATATTTGAGTATATTCAGTTTTACTGTACTTCCATAAACTCCATTCTGAGTCAGTTACCTGGTGGTAGGTCAGGATCTGTAGGTGTAGCTTGCTGAATGCGTCTAGGTTTCACTGATGATTTTATGTTCTCTGAAGCACTTCTGTTAGTTGAACTAGAACCACAACTTTCATGGTCATCCTAATTTTAATTTAAAAAACAAAAAGGAAACAAAAAATGAACACTTCAAATATAATATAATATAATATACATAGTAAGTAACTACTATTATATTATGGTGGGATAAAAATGGGTCCCAGGTTAACAATGTTTTATATTCAAATATAAGCCTAACCTATAAGTACATTTAAAAAAATTATTAAAAATAAATTCTAATATTGCTATGACATTCATATGTTATAATTCAGACAAAATAAATTAGTTATTTTTCAAAACAAAAAGATTTTTAATTGCCTTCATATATTTATCTAAAAAATTATCCATGAAACAATCTCAGTTTCTAAAGTACAAATCTCCATATCTATACTTAATAAATTCTAAAGGTTTCCTATTATCTCCAAGATTAAATATAAAGTCCTATTAAGCATATGACCTCTTCTATCTTTTTTTAGTCTTCTGACACCTTCCTTGACTTCCTTGACATGCTTCACAACCCAGTTATACTGGCCTTCTGGCTGTAATTCACACATGATACTTGTTATAAATAAAGGGGATAGAAGAGAGGGTAAACTGGATACTATCACTCTTAATTGGGTGACAGCAGTGGTAGTTCAGATGTGTGGCTAGCGCAAGATCACCTGAGCCTTGCCACCTAGCTAGATGTTGTAACACCTCCCTCCTTTATAACAGTGCCCAGGCAGGATCCTTCAGGTCAGTAAATGGTATCCCTTCAAGTCCCACCTGGGGTTGATTAATGATGGATATTGGGCTCTATTAGTCTTGGACACGTTTATCTGACTGCGTTGCTCCCTTCCCAGAGAAGTGATGAAACCACCACTCCAAGAAGGTACTTGAATAGCTTTATCTATATTTAGCAAAGGAGGAATATTAGGAAATGGGAAGAAGAATAGGGAAACCCTAACCTAATTTGATAATAGTAATCCCTCAGAGCTGTAGGCTGGTGAGTGATTCTGGCTTGTTCTAGCTCCTCTGGCTCAGCCTGGCCACAGCCAAACCAGAGCAAGCAAGCTGCTGTTTGATGTCTTTCAGCTTCTTCTTCTTGCCAGATGTTATGCCTTTACAGCCTTCAGGAACCAACCCTTTCCACCCTCTTCTTTTTCTCCTGCCCACTTCCCGGATCCCTACCGGGCCCTGGGATACCTAGATATCTAAAGATGGTTTGAATACCTAAATATCTAGGGACAGTAGAATAAGAAGATTCACGGTCTGGAATACAAGTTGGCAAATGTTAATGAGGTACAAGACAGGAGTTCTTGCAAGGTTGAACCAAGCAAGCCTCAGATCCCAATAGACCAGGGTCTACAGATCTCAGGTCCAAGGGAAAGGGAAAGAACCAAAAGCCCTCTGTCAGGCGCTGCCTGGGTATTTATACCCCCCTGGCCAACCGCTTTCTCCCCTGTCATCATGGCCTCTGGGAACATTCTGATGTCCAACGGTCTTCACCTGTCAATCAACGGTGAGACTCTCAACTCCCAGAGTTTCAATATAACATACTCCATCTCCCAATCCCATGCATTTCCCCTATCACCCCATGCCTAGAACATTCTTCCTCCAAAGTTCTGGATCCTCTTACCTTTTTTAATACTTAGTTCAAATTCCACCTTCTACAGAAAACCTGTCCCACTACTATAGCCTTCCCTATGAGATTTTCTCTCATTTATATTGTATCTATATTGTATAGACATAGTTATTTGCATGTGAGCTAGAAGGTGAGCTCTTTGAGGGTAATTTTTGCCTTCTTTTGATTGTGGTTATTCAGTCATTTCATTTGTATCTAACTATTTGTGACCCCATTTAGGGTTTTCTTGGCAAAGATACTAGAGTAGTTTGCCATTTCCTTCTCCATTTCATTTATAGATGAGAAACTGAGGCAAACTGAGTTTTGTTTTAGTGTTTTGCCCAGAGTCACACAAGTTAGTAAGTGTCTGAGGCTGGATCTGAATGAACTCAAGAACATGCGTTTTACTGATTTCAAATCCAGTGCTCCACTCACTGAGTCATCTAGCTGCCCCAAAGGCAAGCTGCCTTCCTTCTTAGCCCTTAGAAATCTAATGCTTAATAAAGAACTTTGCACATAGAATGGTTTTGTAAAAGGATAAGAAAACTCAACTAGGAGGGACAACAACACTGAAGGGTCTGTGAAAGTGCCTGAAGAGAAAAGCAGCAATAAATAACTTGGCGGCAGAGAGTACTAGACCTAGCATAAGTAGAGATGTAGTGTTCAAATTCTCCTTCTAATCACAGGCAAGTCATAGACATAGTGGCCTGGTTCTGGGCAAGATCAGGTAAGAACCTAATTATTAATCAGAGGCTCAGGGGGCGGAGTCAATAGTTCTAGATGTTGGAGAAAAGTATCCAGAGTGAAGATTGTATGGAATGGAAATGTTTTAGAAGTGGCATTAGAGCCCAGTTACAAGTAAGATAAGGTAACTCACCCATCAGAGCCCAGAGTCCCAGATACTGTAATCTAAGTTTCAGTGGGGAAAGTTAAGATTATAATAGTATTGCATTAATGAATTGTTAGACTGAATAAAGAAATCCATTTACACCTCAAACCCTTTAGCAGAGAAGAACATTTTTTTTAAATAAGTAAAAGGAACAACAGACTGGCTAAGAAAACAAATTAGCAATACTTCAGGGGATTTTAAATAGCTCTGTATTCATCACAACCATTGTTCCTTAACACAATTAGTTTGGCCATTCCCCAATTAATGGGCATCTATTTTGTTTCCAATTTTAGGTATCACAAAAAGTGCTGCCCTAAACATTTTGGAGTATATGAGAATTTTTTCCTTATCAATGACTTCCTTGAGGCATAAGTCCAGTAATGAAGTCTCTAGTTCATTGGGCATGGACATTTTAATCATTTTATTTGCATAATTCCAAATTGCTTTTCAAAAAGTTATACAACTTCACAGATCTACTAACGATGTATTAGTGTGCCTATCTTCCTATAACCCCTCTAACATTGACTGCTTCCATTTCTTATCATTTTTTCCAATTTGCAGGGTATAAGATGAAACCTCAAAGTTATTTTAATTTGCATTTCTTTTATTATTAGTGATTTAAAGCATTTTTTCATGTGGTTGAGAATATTTTGCAATTCTTAATTTGAACACTGTTCGTTTCCTTTTACTATTTATCTATTGGGAATGACTTTTATACACATACACATATAAAAAATTTATGAGTGTGTATGGTTTATATATTTTGGATGCCAAACATTCTTCGAAGAAATTTCATACAAAAATTTTTTTCCTATTCAAACTACTTGCCTTCTTATGTGTAAAAGGAAATTCTTTGTTCTCTCTGAGACTTGTGACTTGTGAAAGGTAATCTTTTATTCACTTTGTCTATTTTGGTTTAACACTTTGGTGAACAATAACAGTACCTCTCTAGATTGTGAAGACAGGATTAACTCTCCTTTATCTACTTTTGAATTGAATCAACAAAAGATTGAACACCCTACTTAGCACTAAGTGAAGAAGTTCTCCACCCTTTCAACTCAATCAGCCAGGAAATGAGAATTCACACCTCAGTCAGCCAGCAATCTGAACTCTTTTGATGAGTATTCACCTCTTCAGAAGGTGAGAAGTGGTTCCCAAAACACTGCCTCCTGGACAGTGCTGGGCAATTTGGAAACTATGATTGGCCCTTGTGAAAAAGGGAAGGGACAAGAAGCCACTATAAAAGGCCCTGAATTTCTGGGACTAAAAGAGTCAGCTTCAAGAAAGAGTTGGACTTCAAGAAGGAAGTCAGCTTCAAGAAGGTCAGCTCAAGGAAGAAAGTTGCCCTCAGGAGTCACCTTCAGCTCAAGTCATCATCTTGACCTACCTCTTAGAAGGAACTTGGGTGAGTGGATAGCTGGCTCTCCCTTCCCGCCTTCTGGAGTTTAACTCTGGTTAAAGGTCAATAAGTCCTGGCTGAGTCGAGCACCAGAACAATATTTAGTTAGTTAGGTTGATATCTTCACCTTTGTTTAATCTATTCCACTCACCTATCTCTCTAATATTTAATCAATACTAGATGGTTATGATGATTTCTGCTTTATAATGTAGTGTGAGGTCTGGAAGTGCCATTGTCCCTTTGCCCTTACTTCTGTTTGTTACTTCCCTTGATATTTGAGATCTCGTTTTTCCAAATGAATTTTATTTTAACCAGATCTTCAAAGTATTCCCTTGATAATTTAACCATTTTAACATTAAAAGTATAAATTAATTTGGGTATTGGCATGCTATTATATTGGAATGGCCTCACAATGAGCAATGATTATTTCTCCAGTTATTTAGGTTGTCCTTTATTTCTTTAAGGGGTGCTTCATAATGAATCTATAAAAGTGTTTTGTGTGCTTTAGGAGGTTGATCTCCAGACATTTTGTATGTTTCATAGTTATTTGTAATGGAATTTCTCTATTATTGCTTCTTGTGTTTTGATATTATTATATAGGAATGCTGCTAATTTTAGAAATTATTTCATAACTTGCAACACTACCGAAGTTATTAACTGTCTCAACTAGTATCTGCTCAGAAAAATACATGTTTTATGAGAATTTATCTCTCTAGAAGCTCCCAATGAAAAAGAACTCTCTCTATATATGAAAAAATATGCATATATACACACACTTTTAATCTATAGATATATAACTGTGTTAACATTCACAATTCATCCACAACCCAAACTCATGTTAATATTATCAATCTTCTCTACAACAACATTCTGCTCCAGTACTAATGAGAACTTGTATATTTTACTGGGATATGGTTTATCTTTATTTCTCTTAATTACTAAAGCTGATCACTTCATATCTGGCCAAGTATAGCACTTCTAAAAATCTCCTTTATTTGTCATTTTGTCTTTCTGGGCCTCAGCATTCTTATCTGTAAAATAAGAAGTTTGACTAGATAGCTTTTAAGGTCTCTTCTAGATCTAATCAATGATCGTGTGGTAATGCCATCCTACCATCACACTTACTGTTTCTTGATTCACACAGCCTTGATAAATTGTAGGACTATTTTTACATCTTTTGGTTTACTATTTTGTTTTCTCATAGGCAGTTGGGTTTTATATTTTACTCCACTAAACATTAACTGCCTTCTATGAGCTGTGTTAAAAAAGAAAAGTAAAACTGCCCTTGCCTTCAAATAGTCCACATTATACCAGATTCTTCTTTGCACATAACGCTATGCATCAATTTTACATTTAATGTGACAGAGAAGAAGAATTAAAGGAGTCCAAAAATCTGGATTTTAATCTCAGCACTTCCATGAGCTAGCTATGAGAATTTGAGCAGAAGGATTTCACTTTCTTGAGCTGCATTATTCTATCTGTAATATCAGAAGGTTAAAGCAAGATGAATGCTCTTCCTCCTCTGTTCCAACTACTGACTTTTCTGGCTTCCTTTAAATCCCAATTAAAATCCTACCTTCCATGGGGGCAGCTGGGTAGCTCAGTGGATTGAGAGTCAGGCCTAGAGACAGGAGGTCCTAGGTTCAAATCTGGCCTCAGACACTTCCCAGCTGTGTGACCCTGGGCAAGTCACTTGACCCCCATTGCCCACCCTTACCAATCTTCCACCTATGAGACAATACACAGAAGTTAAGGGTTTAAACAAAAAAAAAAATTTAAAAAAAAATTAAAAAAAAATCCTACCTTCCACTAGAACCCTCCTCTAACCCCTCTTAATTCCAGTGTTTTCCCTTTTTAAAAAAAATTAATTCCTCCTGAATATAGCTCACTTTGAATATATTTGTTTGCATGTTGTTTCCCACATTAGACTGTAAGTTGTCTTTTGTCTCTTTTTGTAATTCCATTGCTTAGCACTGTACCTGGCATATAGTAGACACTTAAAAAAATGTTTACTGAATTGAATTTTTATTTAATTGAATCTTTCTCTGAAACCTATTCCTCTGAAACCCATCCTAAAAGGGATTTTCTGCACTCTGTTCACAGCTATCATCAACCTTTAATCCAATTCAAGAAGCCAGATTCAAGAAGTTAAGTGCCTTATAAAATAATATCCAGAGATAAAGATATGAACACAAAAATCAAACCTTCAAAAAGCTTACATTCTTCAATTAAAGTGTTGCTTCTTTAGTTATATTTTTCCCCTCCCCTACTTCTGGCTGGTTGTTGTCCTTTGTACAAAATTATTTAAATACATGGGGGTAAATGTACAATATATCCAAATTTGGCTGACCAAACCAATAAGAGCTCAGCACAGATCAGGCACAAATAGCCTATATGAACATTTGGGATGGAGATGTCTCTAAATTTGGACATCTCATTTCTTTTGAGCTAATGCAATTCTGCTTTGTTCATTGAGCACAGCACTTTCTTCTGATGTTGGCACACAAAGTACTTAAGATACTTATGATAAGTGAAATAATTATGGTATTTATAAAATAGTTAAGTACACTGATTAATGGGGTCAAACTGACTATATTATTACATGAGAAGGAGATACTTGATATCTATGAAATACTCAAGGTATCTAAAGTACTTAGGATACTTAAAATACTAAAGATACTTAAGAATTTTATCACTAATTAGGGCAATGAGCTGATAGAAATTTTCTGGGTTATGGCAAGAAGAAGTTATCCCCCAGGAGACCAAGGATGCTTCCATTGATTTAAAATGAGTTTGAAAAATATAAGAATTTTTTTAAAAGTTGTGGTTGCCATTTATAAAAATTAACTCAAGTCATGAGACTATTAGTAGCTTTAGTAGCTTTATTACAGCAAAATTGTGATAGTAAGACGGGAATGTAGGAAAGAGGCAGAAAATATTGCCTAGCTAAAAATACCCTATGTCGGGACTAAGTGCCTCACAGACTGCAAATGTGAATCTCATCCACCCACAGAGTATCTCCAGTTAGGTGTTTCAACAACCAAAGACTGATTAAGAAGAGGCTGAGTTGAAAAGGGCAGTCTCTCACGCCAAGGAGGCAAGAGTCTCACTCAAGTAGGCGTCCCACTTCATACTGAGTCTCCAACACAAGAAAAAAAATCTTCACTAGAATCCAAAGTCCAAATCAGGTAGTAGAAATCCAAATCCACCAACACGGAATGCAAAGCAGAACTGAATGCCTAATCAAGCTGAATTGCAACAAGACCAAGCCACCAAAAGACTCCCAATTCCTCTCAGCTGAGCCGCAAAAGAAACTGAGGGTCCCAGAGGTTCCAGCTTATATGCAGTTTTCTCTACGCATCAGCTCCCCTCCTCACATCTTAGGAATCAGTCTCCCAATTTGCCTAGCACTGCTGGGTGGGGATGGGAGGTAGGGGGAAGGGCAGTACTTATGATCTCTTAGTGTATGAATTTCCTTTTCTAGTAAAAGGTTCTTACTAAGTGTTAATAGCTAAGTGTGAAAGGTGGGGAGACTCCAAGTTCTTGATTAATTAAGTTAAAATAGACAAAAAGTTTAAATTCTCTTTCACACAATTGATGGCAAGATTCTTTCCAAAATTCTTAATAGTCTAATCCTACTCCTGGAAGATGGTTATCAACCTGAGAGCCAATGTTGCTTCAGAAAGGGTCAAAGAATAGTTGGTATGGTGTCTGCTGCCCCACAACTCCAGGAAAAATACCATGAGCAGAACAGAGTTCAGTACACATTTGTCAATCTATCAGTTGTGAGGAGTTGTGGAAGATTATGGCAAAATTTGGTTGCCCAGAAAAGTTCACCAGCATTGTACATCAGTTTCCCAGTTTCTATTATTCTCAAGCAGAATCTCGTTAATCTGTTCTCTAGCTCTTTGCTATTCTCTTGTACCATTCACCATAAATTTATTTAATTTAGTTGTAATTTTGACAATCTCATTCTGTGCTTTCAGGACTTCTATAGTTTCCATTAGTTTAGAGCTACCTTTAAGTGCTGCAAGCTCCTTTTTTTGGAGTCATTATGTCTTTTATTTCTTTTTAAAAATCAGAAATTTGCATGGGAGAAAGAATCTCTCAGAGCAAATCATAATAATCCCTTTACAATTCTTTGAGAATCTTCATATAGTGTTAAAAGATTATGCCATTATGATTTTTATGATTTATATTTATTTATTTTTATGATTTATATTAATAATATGGGATCCTGTCATCTTTCTTATATTTTCATTTTGGAATACTTCTTAAATAGACTTGAGGGAGGTTTTTTTAGTTCATTTTTCAAAGTTGATCTTGCTATTTTTTTTTTGTTTTGTGTTTATTGGTGCTGTTTTTTGTTAGAAGAAGGGACATGATGATAAGAGGAAGTACTATGAGTTATCTATTAGTCCCTGATTTTCCCACAACTCCAAAATTTATCATGACTTAGCCTTTGTCTGATATCTAGTCATCTCACATCAAGACTATTGCAATACCTTACTGTTTGCCTCCTTACTCCAATCCATTCTCTATTCATCCATTAAAGTGATTCTTCTAAAATTTAGTACTAATCATGTCACCCTACCCTACCCCCACCCACTCAATAAACTCCAAAGGCCTCAAAATGCACAAAGCTCTGCTTTAAATTCAAATGCCTTCATAACCCAGCCCCCTCTTACTTTTCAAATCTTCTTACACCTTATTCCCTAACTAAGGTATCTTCGATTCCATGGCAGTGGCCTCTTGGCATGTTCCATGAAAAAAAAAAAGATGCTCTATCTCTCAGCTCCAGGTATTTTTTTTCTGGCTGTCCCCAAAAACTTATAACTCTTTCCCTCCTCAGCTCTGATTACTCACATCCCTGGCTTCCTTTAAGCCCCAATTAAAATCCCACCTTCTACAGAAAACCTCCCCTAAACCCTCTTAATTCCAATGTTTTGCCTCCTTTAATTATTTCCTACTTATCCTGTATATAGCATGCTTTGTATCTAACTTGTTTGCATGTTCTTTCCCCTATTAGATTACAAAACTCCCTTCAGGGCGGGATCTATTTTTGGCCTCTTTTTGTAATCTCAGGGTTTATCACTGTCCCTAGCACATAGCAGGTGCTTAATAAATGTTTACTGAATTGAATTTAAATGAACTGAATTTCCCCCCCAAAAAAATACTAACCCACCTCAAAACCAACATTTTTCATTAACTTAAAAAATAATAAACTATTGCTTTTCTTAAATGACATCAAATTTAGAATTTTTTTTACTGAAACATAGGTGATAAAGTACTTAAATAAAGGACACTGAAAATTTGTTCTCTATCTCCACTACAGGCGACTCACATAAGGAATGGTCTTAGAACAGTTAGATTAGCCATTTACCCTAATAGGTTGTAAAACACTTACCAAGGGAAGTTGAAGAAACTCAGTCTGCACTTTTTAAATTATCGGATTCAAATTAACATAAGACACAATACTGTCCTAACATCATGGCTACCACCTTATTTCCAACATTCCCACAAATTAATCAATTTCCACAAATATGTAGAATCTACTATTATAAAGATCATTAAGCTAGGAGATACCAAAATCAGTCAATAAACGTATCAACAAGATTTAGCACCTCAATGTGCTAAGTACTGGAATACAAAGGAAAACAAAAAACAAAAAACAAAAAACAGTCCTAACCTGAGGAGGAGCTTACATTCTAACAGGGGAAACAACATATACATAAACTAAATGACTTATTATGATAAAGAAATGACAGTCACTTCTCTTATTGAGCTCAAAATCTAGTGGGGGGAGGTGAGATACTACATACATACAAACATAACTATAATACAAGATAATTCAATATATAAACTTGACCAATTCACTTGAGTTTTCTATACCTATTTTTCTACATGTAAAATTAATAATAGCTGTTTTGTCACCCTATTTTTAAAAATTAAACAATTCTCAGATATTCAAAGAATAACAATAAATTCAATTTCTCATTTAAACTGATCTAAATAAATTGACTCTTTGCTCAGTGCAACATATATAACAATGTACCCAATTTTAAAAGTAAGCATGGCAGAGTTATAAATATGCAAATGGCACTGGAAGACAGGTATAGTAAAGTATTAGATTTAGAATGCTGAGACCTATGCTTAAATCTTGTCTCTGACACTATCTGAGTTACCTTGTGCAAGTTACTTTAACATCTCTAAACCTCGACTTCCTCATTTGTAAAGGGAGAAAGGCAGACTGACTTCTATTCTAACTCTCAAATCTGTATCATGAGATGTTAGTATTTGCATATAACTGTAAGCCAAAACAAAAAAAGAAACTTAACATTACAACTTATAATCAGGAGAACACTGGTTAGCCTTCTAAAAGATTATCAAAAATCCTTTGTTAAATTTATCAACTACTAGCAAAGGGTGAGAATAGAGCATTTAAAATCACAAGTTGAAAAGATGAGAGCAAATTCACATTAAAAACCATTAAGTTTCACCATGATATATTTTTATATGTGTATATATAATATCATAGTATGTCCCATTCTAAAAACAACTGCTCTATTCAGAGCTTTATTTTTAATGACATCTTCTATTATTGTATGAAATGGTATAGTCTTTAATTAATAAAAAGTTACTACTGTTGGTATAGCCTTACTGAAATTACTTTTAGTTCAACCAACATCCTTAAAAGTGTCTGCAGTCATACACTTCTGTACAATGTTAATGTTAAAGGCACACTATTAATTTTTCAAACATGTGGCTGTCTCATAAGCCCACAAGTAAAACATGTTCATTAAAAGAGAAGTGAAAAGATTCCAAGTGAACTGCCAAAACTAGCATAATTATGAAAATATTTAACACTGGAACCAAATGAAGTCACATACTGTATATAGATTTCAGTGATGTCATAATAAACATCCTAGCCAAAATGCACTAAAACTACTGCAATCCAATAAATCTGTCTTATACCATATGACAAACATCCTAAAGTAAAAAGAACACATTATTTTTATTTTATTTTTAAGGTGATTAGCTACAATTGCTAGGATAAATTTAAGTAAGCTAAATAATGAGTTTTCAAATGGGAGCAATTTTTTAAAAAAGCAAGTTTTAACAGTAGCTAGATAAACAACATGATTTCTTTGGAGTTTATAAATGAAAGTAAAGTTGCTTCTTTGCTTAAAAATTTCATAAAAATAAACCTACAACTTCAGTAAATTTTTAAAAATTCTATTCATTTACATAATTCACAAATGGGTATATATGCTAAGAAATAAATATTACCAATCAATTGTATAATGATTACTTTTGTAATAAACTCAAAGATTCTTGTTGCTTACATTTGTCAAATTACAAATTATTTTTGTAGAGGAGATTACATTTCAACTAAATTTTATTTGTATCAATTAAAATAACATTTTAACCTTCAAAATTATTTGCTAAATACACAAAAATAGAAGCAGATTTATTTTTTTAAGGTTACTTTCTTTAGATCACTGAGGTCAAACTCAAATAAGAAAAATTGCTGCCACATACTGACTTGGAAAACCACAAGTTAATATCACCTATTTTTTATTTTATTTCTATTTATTTTATTAAACATTTCCCAATTACATTCTAATCTGGTTCTCCAGTTTTGTGGGCCACATACAGCTCCATACCTCTGCTTTAGACCAATCACTATTAAAAGTGAAATCCTATTATCACCATTCTAAAAAACTGACATTTAACTTTATCCAAAAAAGATAATGATTTATAAATTTCCCCATCAAAAAAGTCTGTAAAATATTGAGATAATTTTTTAATCCCAAACACACATAACAGTCATCTCCCTGTTGTTTAGATTGCAATATTTCCAAAATGTCTGCTGAATATACTTCACAGCAAAAGAATGTTTTCCCTTAGGGACCACATGGCTATTTCTGAAAATACTGCCCTTTGCTCTCATGAAAACATGAAAGAATGTCATTTCTTTAGAGAACAAAAACAGCAAAAGCTGGAAGTATGTTCATTAAGCATTTTGCCACAAACCTATTTCATGTTTGCAGAATATGTTCTAATAATAGCTTCATCTCAAAAAGCATTCCACATGTTCTACACCACCACCACGTTACTTGTAGGAACATATGCCCAGGTCAGCTATAATAATTTCAGAAATTATCAAGTCCTGTAACAGTCAAGGCATCAATTATATAAGTACTACTCCATTCTTCTCTCATGAGGGAAAAAAATGGCAAGACAAAGACAAGAATGAATCTCAGAAAAAGTGGCAATTGTCATCTGAAAGTTAGCAGTTTTTCCTCTTCCATTTTAAAGTTAAATGGTATGATGGAACATGGAAATGAAAGAAGGAAATAAATACAGGCTCTAGACATTTTGGTTATCATATACAGCATTGCTGATATGCATGATAAGGGAACCCTAGTGAACTAGGGCAACAAGTGAACTAGAGTTTTTCTGGGTTTTTTCCCCTCTTTTTTTGCCTCTTGCCACTTTAACAGCATAAGAAAGTGGCAATCAACAGCAGTGTTGGGTTCCAAAAAGAAAATGCCTTTTAACACAATCAGATATCCAACTAAAGTACTAAATAAAGAACATGCAAGAGAAAAGAACAGCAGGAGAAGGAAAATATGATCTTCTTTTAAAATTTATCTTTTCAAACCAAGCTTGAGGCCCCAATGAGCTAATTACATATTTTAAAGTTATTTTTTAATTAAATAAATAACTACTATTCAACTCAACAAACATTTATTAAGTCCCTACTATGTACCAACATATTTAGGTTCTGGGGATGCAACAACTAAAATATAACAATTCCTACTCTCAAAAAGCTTACATTCTAAATAGGTAGAGAGGGGGAGATTGGAACTTGCAGGGAAAGCTATAGCTGTGTTTAAGTAAACTTACAGCTGGCATAAAGTGATGCAAAGTAATATAGTTGGAGGTGAAGGAGGAAGAAGAGATAATCAGAAAAAAGGTTTCAATAGTACCTGAACTGTGCTTTGAAATAAGTTAGGAAACTGATCAGACAGGGGAGGAAGAAACATATGTATATAAAAGCACAGAGCAGAAAGATGGGATTTCATGCATAGACAATAGCTAGCCAATCCGATATGAATAGAACGGGGTTTGAAAAGGGAGTAATATAAGACTGGAAAGCCAAGTGGGAACTATATTGTGAAAAATTTTAAATACCAGCCTGGAGATTTTGTATTTTATTCTGGAGACAACAGGGTAGCATTGAAGATTTTTTAATGTCAAAGGTAATGAGGCCATATCTGTGTCATAAGAATCTCAGGTTAGAAACTGTAGGAGAAAATGGAGAGAGAAGAAATAGAGACATGGAGGCTACTGCAATAAAGCCAGCATACGGTGATTAGACTTTATAGGTTAATTGTTAATTAAACTTGTTATAACCTTTACCTTGCCTGTTGGAGTCAAAGCCTCTGGCCCAGGGGTGGCAGTTGGTCAACAGTCCCTTTGTCAGTTAGGAGCAACTTAGCTGCTCTGGTCTCCCAACCTGGTCTAGTCGTACAACCTAGGGTGTGTACCCACAACTATTAGATTTATTATAACATCCCTGGTGTCTCCATTACCATTATTTATCTATTTTCTACAGTGTCTAGGATCAGATTTGAACTCAGGTCTTCCTGACTCCAGACCCCATCTAACTGCTTCACACTAGGGTTAAGGCTATGAAAACAGACAGAAGAGGATAGATGAAAAAACAAACAAACAATAAAATGTTGTGGAAATGGGATTGATATGACTGGGAAACTCTGGGGAACTTGACTGTCCAAGGTTCTAAAACTGGATGAATGGAAGGAAAATGGCATCCCTAATAGAGGGGGGAATTTCAAAAGAGAGTTGTTTGGGGGGAAAATAGAATGAGTTAAACATTTAAGGCCATGTTGAATATGAAATGCTATGGAACATTCAGAGGAAGTCATATCAGGTGGTGGATAATGCAAGCCTGGAGCTCATGAGAAGTTAGGGTTGGATACATAAATGTGAGATTCTCCTGCGACAAATAATTATAAAAGGTACCTAATATGATGTTAGACACTAGTACTGAGGGACAGACAATGGAGGACAATACATCTTTATCCTTACAGAGTTTAAATCTTGTAGGGAAATGAGACAAACAAAAAAAAAAGTGAAAAAGATATGACAACTAAAAGCTGTATAGAAATCCTAAAAGACTGATAAGCAAATAAGATGACACTTAGAAAGGGAAGTTATAAAAAATGCTCGAAATCCCTAATAATTTGGAGGAAAAGAATTGAAGTAACTCTGAGATTTCATTTCACACCCATGATATTGGCAAAAACTAAATCCGGAAATATTCACTCCTAGGCCTATGCTGCATTACAAAGAGATCAAGATAAATCATCTATGCAAATGTTTTGAGCAGCTTTTTGTTCTAACAAAGAACTAAAAGCTAAGGAAAATGGCTTGGGGAATTAGTTGAACAAATTATGGTAAATAAATGTAGCAGAATATTACTGTACCATAAGAAAGGGGGTTTCCAAGAAGCATGGGAAAATTTGTATGAACTGGGATAAGCTGGGTAGCTCAATGGACTGAGAGCCAGGCCTAGAGACAAGAAGTTTTAAGTGCAAATCTGTCCTCAGATACTTCCCATCTCTATGATGCTGGACAAGTCACTTAATACCCATTGTCTAAACCTTACTACTCTTCTTCTGCCTTGGAACTGTAAAGGGGAGAAAGGGGTTTTTGGTCTAATATATTAAAAGGTGGTCTCCAGGGGAAATTTCCTAACACAGTAGGTAAATTACTACAATACTCTTATTAATCCAGGTAGATCTAATTAACCCTCAGTCCAGAGGAAAATGAAGTCCAGACAAGTCAGGGGACTTGCCAAAAGCCACGATGATGGGAACAACAGCAGAAGGTGCCCATCCATTTTAGAATTCACATTGGTCAACAGGAAAGCTAAACATGATATATGAAGCACAAATTTCAGGTAAGCTGAAACTTCCACATGATGTTCCCTTATCCCACAGAATGAAAGAACAAAAGAATAACAAAGCCCTTAATAAGCACCTCTATTTGCCTGGATATATATGTGCCTGGATATATAAATCTGTATTACAGTCTCTACGCGATTCCTTATGTTCTGACATCTGCTGCCAATTCTATCTTCAGTAATATCAGCCTGGAAACAGTGGCTAATTCTAACAACCAGAATTCTTGTTCACTATCATGAATGCTGTATATAGCAAGAGCAATGGAACTAAATGTTATCAGTGGTTAATCAAAATACTAGGCAATTTTGATCCAGCCATACCACTGCTGGGTTTATGCCCCAAAGAGATCATAAGGAAAAAGATTTGAACTGTACAAAAATATTTATAGCCACACTCTTTGTGGTAGCAAAAAATTGGATGCCCATCGACTGGGGAATGGCTAAACAAATTGTGGTATCTGTTGGTGATGGAATACTATTGTACTGAAAGGAATAATGAACTGGATGAATTCCATGTGAACAGGAATGACCTCCAGGAATTAATGCAGAATGAAAGGAGCAGAACCAGCAGGACTTTATACACAGAGATGGATACACTATGGCACAACTGAATGTAATGGACTTCTCTACTCCCAGAAATGCAGTGATCCAGGACAATTCTGAGGGACTTATGAGAAAGAATGCTATTCACATCCAGAGAAAGAACCGTAGGAGTAGAAACACAGAAGAAAAACAACTGCTTGACCACATGGGCTGATGGGGATATGATTGGGGATGTAGACTCTAAGCCAGTGATGGTCAAACTTTTGAAAGTGGGGGCCAAAGGAAAGGAAATGCTCATCTGTCAGTCTGTTTCTAAGGCAACTCTATTGAAGTTTCATTGTATTGTATCCTACTCATTGTATTCGTCAAATTAGGAATAATGTCTCCAACCAGATAGAACATTTCAGGGGGCCACATCTGATGGGGGGGGGCAGTACTTTGCCCATCATTGCTCTAAGCAATCACCCAAATGCAAATATTAATAATATGGAAATAGGTCTTGAGCAATGGCACATGTAAAACCCAGTGGAATTGCTCATTGGCTATGGGAGGGTGGTAGGAGGAGGGGAGGGAAAGAACATGAATCACATAACCATGGAAAAATATTCTAAATTAATTAAAGATTTTAAAATAAAAAAATATATACACATATATACTAAAACAATTGCAAGTGAAAATAAATAGATAATTTTAAGAAAAAACAAACAAACAAAAAGTACTTGGTAAATTGGTTGGGTACATAAGTAAGGGAAGGCTGCAGGGCAAGGCCAAATGTGAGAAGTACTGCTGAGAAGAGAAGCAAATAGATCAAGAAAATAAGCTATACCAAATTCTACTGAGTCATCAATGAGGTAAAATAACTATTTTCTACTTAAAAAACAAAAGACTACAAAATAATGGAAGTAGTTTTTGTTGCCCTTTCCTTCTAAAGTCAAAAGTTTTAAACTTTCATACCTTCAAGAAATAATAAACTGGGCGAGGGGGGAGTAATTTATAGCAAATGTTTCTAACAAAGACCTCATTTCACAAACATGTGGAGTACTCAGTCAAATTTATAAGAAAACAAGGTATTCCCCAATTAATAAATGGCCAAAAATATGAACAATTATTAGAAGAAATTAAAATTATCTTTAGTCATATGAAAAAATGCTCCAAATCAGTATTAGAGAAAATGCAAATTCAAACAACGCTGAGGTACCATCTCACATCTATTAGATTGGCTAATATGACAAAAAAGGAAAGGAAGGAGGGATAAAACATGGATTATATGTCAGAAAACGATTATTAAAAATTACACCTACATGTAATCTGGAAAATAAAAATGTAATTAAAAAAAGAAAAAAGAAATAAACTTTAATCCCTTAAGACAATTCTTGCCTACATGGAGCTTACAATCAAATGAGGAAAACAAGGGGAGGGAGAAGAATGATAGGAAAGTCCAGAGTGCCTGTAGTCATGGGCAATGAAGACAAAGATACTCTCCTGAAATAGAGGTTTGGGAAGGAGCTCTCCATTGCACTCTCTAATCACAGGAGTATTAGGGGCAAAAGGTATACTGATGAGATGTGAGTACCAAGTGCGATTTTACAAGATGATAAAATTCCTGGGAGTAATGATAGAGAAGTCCAAAGGAATTCAGTCAGGCAGAAAATGAAAACAATGTGTCAAGACGCTACAAACTATCCACAGAAGAAAATTATATTATAATTTAACTTTTTTTATAAGCTATCAAACAGATAAGACTTTCCAGAAATAAACAAGATTCTCAGGTGCATTAACTTTTTTTTTTTAAACCCTTAACTTCTGTGTATTGACTTATAGGTGGAAGAGTGGTAAGGGTGGGCAATGGGGGTCAAGTGACTTGCCCAGGGTCACACAGCTGGGAAGTGTCTGAGGCCGGATTTGAACCTAGGACCTCCCGTCTCTAGGCCTGGCTCTCAATCCACTGAGCTACCCAACTGCCCTGCATTAACTTTTCAAAGAGTCAGCAATTTCTATCAAGGGCACAGAAGCATTATTTTAAAACTTTGCCATATTTATACTACCAAACAGGTTCAGTACTAATTTTAGTTTTCAAGACCACATCTAGAACAATAAAATTAATAGCTTTCCAAAACAGAACTCATTATTTCCCTGAAAAAAAAATGCTTCACTCATTTATATTTTCCTGTTTCTGTTGAGAACACCACCATTCTTCCAATTTCCCATGCTTGTAACCTCAGCATTAACCTCAACTCCTCACTCCTCACCACATTGCCAGGTGCCAAATCCTGCCATTTCTACCTCAATAACATTTCTCACATCCATCTTCTTTTCATTATTCACATAAGCCATCACTTTAGTTCAGGTCCTCATCACCTCCTGCCTGGATTATTGATTGCAATGCCCTAACTGGTGTCCCTATTTTAAGTCTCTGCAGCTCAATTGGTCTAATCCAATCTATAGTGGCCTGATTAAGTTTCTTATGCACAAATCTGGCTATGACATTCCTCTACTCAATCAACTCTAGGGGCTCTCTATTGCCATTATGATTACATATATACATATTCTTTCACGTGGTCTTTAAAGACTTTCACAATTTGGCCCTAAACTATCTTTCCAGGATTATTATATATTACTTTTCTTCCCACTATAGTACTGCCAAACTAAATTTCTGACTCTCCTCACACAAAGCTCTCCATCTCCTGTCTCTGTGCCTTTGCCCAGCAGGAATGAGGACATCCCTCACATCTGGAATGCACCCCCTTTTCACCTCTACCTCACAGAATTCCTCACTTCCATCAAGATACAGCTCATGCGCCACTTCCTATATGATGCATTTCCTGCTCAGTTAATTGCTAACACTCTCTTTTTACTACCTACTTTTTTTAAACTACCTTTTATTTTGTATTTATTTCACATGCACTTATTTCATAAACACATGTTGCCTAATCCAACAGAATATAACTTCCTCAAGAGCAGGAATTATTTTGTTTTTCTGTCTTCTGTCACAATGCTTTTTAATAAATGCTAGTTGATTAAAAGAATAATTTAGTTTAATAATTTAACTACCACATTTTGAATTTGTTTCCCAAGTTGTTAAAACACATATCAAGTGAATTGTGCCATTCATTATGTATAATTATTAAAGGCACAGGCAAAATCTATTTGATACTCAAGGTCAATGATGGGGCAGCTGAGTAGCTCAGTGGATTGAGATTCAGGTCTAGAGACAGGAGGTCCTAAGTTTGAATCTGGCCTCAGACACTTCCCAGCTGTGTGACCCTGGGCAAGTCACTTGACCCCCATTGCTCACCCTTATCACTCTTCTACCTAGGAGCCAATACACAGAAGTTAAGGATTTAAAAAATGTAAAAAAAAAAAAAACAAAAAAACAAAACAAGGTCAATGATAAAGAGAATATTTATTATTGGTAGTTTAAAAGTTAGACTGAATAATTCTGTATGTCAAATGAGAATTAATTCAGATTTTAACTTTGCTTGAAGAATATTGAATAGTTCAGACTATCAGCAGACTCACAAGGCAAAGAAACCCAAAGAATGTGAGAATAAATTGGGACACTACTCATGTTTCATTTTAAACCAAGTAGGTTACACTTTAAGGGGGAAAAAATGAACTTCACAAATACGATATGAATGAAATGTGGCTTTTAAGTGAAAAGCATAATGGAATCAATTCAACAATGGAACATAGCAACCAAAACATTGAATGCAATCTTGGGCTGAATTAAGAATAACATGATAACCAGGAGAAAAGAAAGGATCTTTCCACTGCACTTTGGATGATTGGCCCACATATGGAATAATTTCTCAATTATACTTTTTAATTTTTGAGGCTTTAGTAATCAACACAAACTCTTATTATACTGATCCATTTTAAAGGACTGGTTTTTCAACCAATTAAGGTTTCTTTTCTAAGTGGCATACAGCTCACAAAATTATCTATCTTTTCAAAATGACCACAAAACTATTTTTTTCTCCTATGCAGAATGACAGGAAAAGCAATTATTTAATTTGTATTACTTTCTTTGTTACTCAGTGATTAAAGTACTGTAGGCCTAATGAGAACCACAAACCCTAAGTTCTGGCAAAAATATAGCCTAGAAGAGAAGTTCATTATTTCAGTCATACTTGGTCTAATTTATAAGGAAAGAAAGAATAAAGATTTGATAAGAGAAAGAAAAGTGAGTATCAGCAAGAAACAAAGAGGGAGTGGAATCCAGGTGCCCAAGGGAAAAAGAAAATATAAACATTTCTGGAAAGGAAGAAAAAAAGTTGCTGCTGTTTCATATTAAAATGTGTACTTGGAACATATGCAAAAGTTAAGGTTAAAAATTGGCCAACAAAAGGGGAGAAAACACGATTTAAAAGTAACTTGGGAAAAAGATATGAGTGTGGGAAAAAGAAAAATTTGGGAACATCTTTTAATCTTCTTATATGATGCCAAAAGGAGAAGCCTGGGGAGTATTCTGTGTGTAAGGAGAAAAGAATGCATCTCCTTTTAAACTGCAGTGAAGCAAAGAACAATCCCAACAATACCATTGAAGCCACATTGAAATTTTAATAGAAGATTTGGATTCAAAGTGAAGAAAGAAGTTTAAATATACACTGCAAAACTATTAACAAGTACATCATTCACAACTTCTTAATTACGCAGGTTATATTTTTATTGATTCTTAAATTGTGAATGGACTTTCGGGTTCTCAAGAAAAGATTTAGAATAAATGTGTTGTTTAAAATGAAAGATCCAGCTGCCCCTCTGGTCATTTTATGGTTATTGAACATAAGGAAAGTTTGATTAAGTTACAACTTGAAGGGTCCTAATCCCTACCTTCAAAAACACTGAGCAGATCACCACAGGAGATTTGCATAAGAAAATGAAAAACTACAGATTCTAGTATATTTATAACTAATCTAAGATACATTTTCCTTTTTTAAATTTAACTTTATTGATTAATTAAGAAAACTTTTCCATGGTTACATGATTCATATTCTTTCCCTCCCTTCTTCCCAACCCCCTCCCATTTACCCAAGGAGCAATTCCATTAGGTTTTACATGTGTCATTGGTCAAGACCTATTTACATATTATTGATATTTGCACTAGATTGATCATTTAGACTCTGCATCCCCAATCATATCCCCATTGACCCATGTGATTAAGCAGTTGTTTTTCTTCTGTGTTCCTGCTAACATGGTTCTTTCTCTGGATGTGAATAGCATTCTTTCTCATAAGTGGCTCAGAATTGTCCTGGATCATTGCATTGCTGCTAGTAGAGAAGTCCATTACATTCAATGTATCACAGTGTATCCATCTCTGTGTATAATGTTCGCCTGGTTCTGCTCCTTCCACTCTGCATGAATTCCTGGAGGTCGCTCCAGTTCACATGGAATTCCTCCAGTTCATTATTCCTTTCAGCACAATAGTATTCCATCACCAACAGATACCACAATTTGTTCAGCCATTCCCCAATCAAAGGACATTCCCTCATTTTTAAATTTTTTTGCCACCACAAAGAGTATAGCTATAAATATTTTTGTACAAGTCTTTTTCCTTATTATCTCTTTGGGGTATAAACCCAGCAGTGGTATGGCTGAATCAAAGGACAGGCAGTCTTTTAAAGCCCTTTGGGCATAGTTCCAAATTACCATCCAGAAGGATTGGATCAATTCACAACTCCATCAGGAATGCATTAATGTTCGTATTTTGTCACATGCCCTCCAATATTTATTACTTTCCTTTGCTGTCATGTTAGCCAATCTACTCAGTGTGAGGTGGTACCTCAGAGCTGTTTTGATTTGCATTTCTCTAATTATAAGAGATTTAGAACACTTTTTCATGTGCTTATGGATAAGTTTTGATTTCTTTATTGAAAATTGCCTATTCGTGTCTCTTACCCATTTATCAATTGGGGAATGGCTTGATTTTTGTGTACAACTGATTTAGCTCTTTATATATTTGAGTAATTAGACCTCTGTCAGAGGTTTTTGTTATAAAGATTTTTTTTCCCCAATTTGTTGCTTCCCTTCTAATTTGGGTTGCATTGGTTTTGTTTGTACAAAAACTTTTTAGTTCAATGTAATCAAAGTTATTTATTTTACATTTTGTACTTTTTTCTAACTCTTGTTTGGTCTTGAAATCTTTCCTTTCCCAAAGATCTAAAAGGTATACTTTTCTGTGTTCACCTAATTAACATATTTTCCTTCTTTATATTCAAGTCATTCACCCATTCTGAATTTATCTTGCTGTAGGGTGTGAGATGTTTATCTAAACCTAGTCTCTCCCATACTGCTTTCCAATTTTCCCAACAGTTTATGTCAAATAGTGAATTTTTGTCCCCAAAGCTGGGATCTTTGGATTTATCATACACTGTCTTGCTGAGGTTATTTACTCCAAGTCTATTCCACTGATCCTCACTTCTATCTCTTAACCAGTACCAAATTGTTTTGATGACCACTGCTTTATAATACAGTTTAAGATCTGGTACTGCTAGCCCCCCTCCTTCATATTTTTTTCATTATTCCCCTTGGTATTCTTGATCTTTTGTTCTTCCAAATGAACTTTGTTATAGTTTTTTTCTAATTCAGTAAAAAAAAAGTTCCTTTGTAGTTTGATAAGTATGGCACTGAGTAAGTAAAATAATTTGGGTAGGATTGTCATTTTTATTATGTTAGCTCATCCTACTGATGAGCAAATAATGTTTTTCTAATTTTTTAGATCTAGTTTTAATTGTGTGGAAAGTGTTTTGTAGTTGTGCTCATATAATTCCTGAGTTTGTCTTGGCAAATAAATTCCTAAATATTTTATATTGTCTAGGGAAGTGATGGGCAAACTACAGCCCGTGGGCCAGACGGGGGTGGGTGGGTGGGGCCTGAAATGTTCTGTCAGCTACAGGACATTATTCCTAATCTGACGAATACAATGAGTAGGATACAATACAATGAAACTTCAAAAGAGTTGCCTTAGAAACAGAAGACAGATGAGCATTTCTTTTCTTTGGCCCCCTCTTTAAAAAGTTTGCCCATCACTAGTCTAGGTTGATTTGAAATTGAATCTCTCTTTCTAACTCTTCCTGCTGTGATGATGATGGAAATATATAGAAATGCTAATGATTTATGTGCATTTATTTTGTATCCTGCAACTTTGCTAAAGTTGTTGATTATTTCCACTAGCTTCTTAGTTAATTCTCTTGGATTCTTTAAGTAGACCATCATATCATTTGCAAAGAGTGATAACTTGGTCTCCTCATTGCCTATTTTAATACCTTCAATTTCTTTTTCTTCTCTAATTGCTACTGCTAGTGTTTCTAGTACAATGTTAAATAATAGAGGTGATAATGGGCATCCTTGTTTCACTCCTGATCTTACTGGGAAGGCTTTTAATTAAACTCCAATTGCAGATGATGCTTGCTGATGGTTTTAAATATATACGGATAGTTTTCCTAATATTAAACCATTCCTAGTATAAATCCCACCTGATCATAATAAATAACTCTCGTGATCACTTGCTGGAGTTTTTTTGCTAGTATTGTATTTGAGATTTTTGAATCTATGTTCATTAAGGACATAGATTCAAAAATCTCAAATTCAAGATCTCAAAAATCTAAATATTCAAAAATTCAATAAGGAGATTGGTTGGTCTATAGTTTTCTTTCTGATCTGCTCTATAATTTTGTTTGTTTTTTCAAAGTACCAGCTTCTAGTCTTATTTATTAATTCAATAGTTCTTTTACTTTCAATTTTATTGATTTCTCCCTTAATTTTTGTAATCTCTAATTGGGTCTTTAGCTGGGGATTTTTAATTTGTTCCCTTTCTAGTTTTTTAATTTGCATGCCCAGTTCATTATCTTTGCCCTCTCCCAATGCTGTAATAAAACCTCATTGTTTCCAGATCTTTCCTGTTGCATGGCAAACAGAGAATGCATATCAAGAATCAGTGTCTCAAATTCTGTGACAACTACAGCACCTGTACATCTGATCCCATTACATAAATATGATGATCCATCTATGAATAATCCAAGTCTGGATTTTCAAGTGGAGTGTCTTTTAAATCCATCCTAGGCATATCCACAAGATCTACTATCTCAACACATTCTTGCAATGGCTCATTGTTCTTAGGCAAATCTGGAAGAGTAGCTGGATTGAGTATGCTTCATCTCTTCAACTGGATGTTCTCACTACCTAAGAGAATAATTTCAAACTTAGATATTCGTTAGTCAGAATATGCTTGAGTACAAAACCTCCTCATTAGTGCCTCTATCTGATGTGAACAATATAGACCATTAAAGGACATCCCAAAACTAGATCAGCTGACTTCTGGATTAACACAGCTGCTGTTCCTACCCCTCTTAGACAGGGTACTGTCCCCACAGCTATTAGATCTAATTGATAGCTGTAATATCCAATTGGATGATAACTTTGTCCTAAAGTCTGTGTCAACACACCAGAAGCTATCCCTTTTGTTTTGTTGACAAATAGCTGAAAAGGTTTCTCATAGTCTGGGATTCCTAACACAGGGGCAGATAAAATTGCTTCATTCAGCTTGTCTAAAGCTAAGCGATGTTCAGGCTTTAGTTTCAGAGCTTCTGGTTCTATATTCCTGGTCAGAACTGTTAAACACTTAGTGATCTCACTATATCCAGGAATCCACTGCCTACAGAAACCAGTAGTTCCAAGAATAGCTCTAAGTTGTTTTTTAGTTTCAGGTGCACTCACTTTCTTTATATCAGCTATTCTCTTTCGTGTGATACTTCTGGAACCCTCTGACAACACAAATCCAAGATATTGCACACAAGGCAATTGTAATTTTGCCTTGGATATTTTATGCCCTCGTTTGTACAATTCAATCAAAAGAATATTGCTATCCCTAATACACACCTTTGCATTTGGGGATGCTAAAAGAATATCATCCACAAAATGCACCAATTTACTCTCTTTAAATTTAATTGTTTTTAGATCTCGATTTAGAATTTGAGAGAACTGGCTAGGTGAGTCTGTATACCCCTGTGGAAGACGAATCCACATCCACTAGGTTTTCTCCCAAGTGAAAGCAAAGATCTTTTGAGAATTCCTCATGAATTGGTATCAAGAAAAACGCAGAGCATAAATCTACCACAGTGAAATATCTAGCCTGACTTGGAATGGAAGAAATTATAGCAGCTGGACTTGGCACAACTACATGAGTTTTGATGACATAATTATTTACCATTCTTAGATCTTGGATAAATCGGTAAACAGGTTGGCCATTTTCATCTAATTTTGGCTTCTTTATAGTCAGAATTGGTGTATTGTACTCAAAAAAGCACGGTATTATTGTCCCTTGTTGGATTAGGGACTCGATAATTGGTCATATACCATCTATTGCCTCCTTAGTCAAGGGATATTGAGGCACACAAGGAACTGGTCCTTCCTTTGTCCTCCCCCTGACTGGAGTAGCTGATTTTAGCAACCCAACATCTGTGGATGATCTTGATCACAAGTCCTTAGGTATATCTTAAGGTATTGGATAGATAATACCTAGGTCACCCTCTGTACTGCTGGAATCTAAGAAAAGCAATGGAAAGGCCTTCAAAGATTCCTCTGGGAGATGTAAAGAAATATCACCAGATTCAGTACACTGGATAGTAGGCTATAATTTACACAGCAAATACCTTTCTAAAAGATTCACTGGACATTCTGGAACACACAAAAATGCATGTTCCATGGAAAGGGGGCCTAGGGTTACCATTTTGGGTTGCAATTTAGCTACTTTCTGAGTTATGCCTGTAGCACCAACTACATCCATTGTACCAACAGCTCTATAATTCTCAGGAAAACTTTGCAAAACTAATATACTGGCTCCTGTATCAACGAGAAGATCATAAATCTGGTATCCAATAGTTGCAGACACATATGGTTCTGTGCTATTGGGAAGTTGGAAAGTTTCCAACACAGGAGCTAAAACAGTGACATCAGAACAAAGCTCCACTATTTCCTGTCCATCCAAGTTAACGTTTTGAATTACAGAATTTTTCCAGGATTTTGTACCTTTGGTCCTTTTCACCTCTATTCTGGTATCATTGTTCTTATTTACAATCACATTATCCTTAATCAAATCACAATTTTCTTTATTCTTCTTAATTACACAATTATTAGAACTTCTAACACCATTTACAACACTATTTTTCTTTTTCTCACAATTATTTACAACACTAATCAAATTATTATCAACACCATATAAACCCTCATCAATTTTAATCAAATTATTACAAACACTAGTTAAATTACTACTACCAGTGGGTAAATTACTATTAACATTGGTTAAATTACAATTCACACCATTACTGGTATTTAATTCAGATAATTTAACATTATCACCATTCAAATTATCATTAATTCTCTTCAAATTATCATTCACATTAATTAAATTATCATTAACACTGACCAACTCATCACCATTATCAATTAAATTCTTATTATCACCAATAAAATCAATATTAACACCAAGTGCACCATTTCCATTATCCACAATTACATTATCATTATCTTTAACATATACAGTTTCATCAATATTCACTTTATTCCCATTACCTTGATTAATTACTTCTGAATTTCAGGCACACCTTCATAATGAAGCTGTCCCTCCATTCAGATTACCATAATTAACATTCTGGACAACGTGACTATACTTCAGTCGCTCTCCAACCTTTATATAATCCTGCATCGTTGCCATATTAGGAGCTTGAATACCCTGGCAACAAGCATTTGGACGTTGGAAACTATTCTGAGCATTAAATCCATAATTATTACCATTATTCCAATTATCCCATCTATACCCATAATTACCATTATTATTGTTGTGACTCTGTCCATATGATCTCCTTCTAAACTTACATTATCTGGCAAAATGTCCAACCCGGCTACATACAAAACATATTTGCTGTCTTTGATATCTTATATTTACTTTGGCATTATTTTCATAGTTATTAGTACTACTTTTCCTCTCAGAAGCCCTCAACGCTGCTATTGCTTTTATTTCACTGATTTCTTTCTCATTTGCCCTACTATTAGCCTCCCTGAGTTGTTTCCTGAGGCTCTCAATCACTGCATCCTTTTCATCATTCACTTTGTCTTTCTCCTAGGCAAATACATACATAGCCTTTTGTTTTAATTCATCTAAGCTAAGAAGTTCCCAATCTGGATGATTCTCATTGAAAAACTTCCAAATTTGAGGAAGAGTATTTTTTACAAATATACACTTTACATGCTCAATAGTGGTATCCTCTAAGACAGTGGTTCCCAAACTTTTTTGGTCTACTGCCCCCTTTCCAGAAAAAATATTACTTAGCCCCACGGAAATTAATTTCTTAAAATCTAATAGCAATTAATAGGAAAGATAAATGCACCTGTGGCCATCACTGCCCCCCCTGGATTGCTGCAGCACCCACCAGGGGGGGGCGGTAGCACCCACTTTGGGAATCACTGCTCTAAGACATTAAAGCCTAACTAAAGTTCTAAAATATAAGCTTATTAGAAAATAAACAAGAAAAAGTTATGACTGATCTGAAAAGGAAGACTCCTATAAGCCACAGGTTGTAGTCAGAGACATCTCAAAGGAGGTGGCATAAAGTTAGTTAAGGTTTAAAGAATGGACAGGAATTCACCAGTGAAAAATGTTTAAAAAGAAAAGAGGAAGAAGTCAAAGATAGAAAAACTCAAGAGGCAAGAAAAAGGGAAAGAAGGCAGGGAGGATGAGATTAGGAGCTCAGGTAAAAGAAATCAAAGATGAAGAAGGGTGACAAAAAGGTTTAGCCACTCAAAGTCTTTACAGAAGAAAAGAGGAAAGCTGAGGAAGCTGATGCCTAAATGAGATGACCTTTATTTTCTCAATAAAATAGAAGGCAAAGTCAGACTCAATGATAATAGTGAAAAGGAACCAATAAGCACAGAAAAAAATGCAATAATCATTATGGGGAAAGCAATAAAGTATCAAGAAAAGATAAGTAAAGACTTCCCAAAAGGCAGAAAGAATACACTCCTGAAATTACAGAACAGCATGGATTTGAATGAATAATTTATTAAGCACTTATATTGCAAGTTAAATACTAGAGATACAAAGAGAAAAATAAGACAGTCTTGGCTCTCAAGGAGCTCACATTCTAATGGAAGAGACAAAACATATGGAAAGTTTCAGCTACAAGTTAGGTAGGAAAATCCTGTGGTCATTAGGATAGATTAGGGAAAGAACATGAATCATGTAACAATGGAAAAATTTTCTTAATTAATCAATAAAAATAAAAAGGATAATGAAAAAATAAGTTAAAACGGATAGTTTCAGAAACATCTAGAAAGACCTATATGAATTGATACACAGTAAAAAAATCAAAGCCAAAAGAAGGCCTTCATAGAACATAGTTTTTTAAAAAAACTATGACTCAAAGAAGTCTACTCAAAATAATGACTACAATCTAGAGACAAATTCAAAATTTAGGATAAGATCTAACTTTCTCAACACAGCCAATATGGGAATTTGTTTTCTTTGCCTATGCATATCTGTTACAAGTGCTTTCCAAAGGGGCAGATAGGTGGGTCAATGGTTACAGACAGGTCTAAAATCAGGAGGACCTGGTATTAAATATGTTCTCATACATGTCATAGCTATGAAACCCTGGGCAAGACACTTAATCCCAAATGCCCAGCCATTACCACTCTTCTATATTGGAAATTATACTTAATACTGGTTCTAAAACAGAAGGTAAGATGTTTGTTTTTAAAAGTGCTTTCCCCATCTCTCAACTTGGGGGTTGAAGAAAGGTAGGAAAGCAAGAAAAGTGTGGCAAAACAAATAAAAATGAAAAAGAAGTCATTCAGGCATCCTAAAAAAAAAAAGAGTGAAGAGTGCAGAAAGAGGCCTAGAAAAAAAAGCAACAGATGTGCATATTCATGTTCAATCTTCTTTATATTCTACTATTGAAATGGAAAATGGCCCTCTTATTTGATATTTGTTAAGCTCATAATTTTAAAAAGAAATCACAGTTCTCTTCTACTATTCTGACCTTCTTCCTCCTCCCTAGCCTCCCCCCCCCACAAAAAAAAAAATGACAGGAAGCAAAGTAATGAATCATTTAGGGCAGTAATTTGAGGCATCTTTTTTCTTACATTATTTATGATAATACTTCCATTTATAAAAGCAGAAAGTTAAAAATATCAAGTAGTCTTCAAAATAATAAAATATTATGGTTAGAAGGGTGTTGGAGATGAAATAGTCATAACTCATAGTTAAGTAGAAATAGCACTGAATCAGAGCCAAGGTTCAAATTCCAGCACTACTACTTATTTTCTGCATTACTTTTAGGAAGTCACTTACCTTCTCTGGGTGTCAGTTTCCTCATTTGGATGATCCCTAAAGGTCTATCCAAATTTAATTAATGCATTTAGCATAGTATCTGGCACATAGCAGATGCTTCATAAAATATTACTGATAGACTGATTGGCTGTACATGTCCTTTGTTTTATAAGAGGAAAGCGGCAGAGCCAAGACTTAAGACCAGTTTTTCTTGACTTTCCTTTTCCAATGCAAGTTTAAATGGAGTAACATTAAGTTTGTATTGCAAATGAAACAAAATTTGAAAAACTGTGTGTGTAAGATATGCTGTTCAGGCAACTTTCCAAATCCTCTGAGCTATCTGCCTGTAGTCTTCTACAATAAAAATAACTACTCTGATACACTCCCAATTGGCACAAAATGTCAGTTATAGTTAACTGGAGATTCTGGATTCAAGAGACTACAAGCTAAATATAAATAGTATCAGAGTAGTTATTTTTATTGTAGAAGACAAATTTTCCATATTCACAAAAAATACTTTCTAAACATCAATTTCTTTGTTTAACTTATTTTTAAAGTTGTAACTTCTTATTTGAAGTCGAATAAAAATCTGATAAATATTACAAATGCTACTAGGGAAAATGAGGAGGAAGAAAAAGAAGTAGCACAATCTTTCTGATAATGAATTTTCTATAAAATATGAATTATTTCTTCCCCACACAGCTCTAATATTTGTGAGTTTGAAAGAGACAGAGAAACAGAGGCAAAGACAGACAGAGAGAAAAGGCAGGGAAAGAAAAATTGAGATACACAATGTATTGGTGAAAATGGTACTGGCAATGGTGGTCAAGAAAGACTTCAATGTGACCATGGAACAGTCTTTGTGAGCTATAGTTTCCTCATTGTACAAACAGAGGTTACAGAGATCAAGTGATATAGAAGATAGGATACCTGACTTGGAGCCAGGAAGTACAGTTTAAAATCATGCTTCACTTATTAGCTATGTAAAATATAAACAAGTCACTTAACTTCTCTTTGCCTCTATTTCCTCATCTGTAACATAAAGGGTTAACTTTAAAGTCCCTTCTAATACTAAATCTATGGTTCTGAAACTTATTCTTAAACCCCCTCCCAGGAATGTTATGAGGATCAAATGAGATAATGCACTCACATGAGATAAAGACATTATTTGTAAATATTAAAAAGCACTAAAAAGAAATGCCAATTTTCCCTCTACCAATGTAGATAACTACATATTTATTTTATACCATTAAAAATTATTTAACAAATTCTGTTCTTAAATTTCACTTAAAAGATTGTATGGTTTGGACTTCTGAAAAGGCTATTTATCCACACATTATTACAACTATTTAAAACATTTTGATCTACCATTAGAGCTATTCCTTCTGATCCAAGTCTCAAAGGGAATAGTCAGTACAAAGTGCTAGTTTTAGTTGAACATTTCTTACTTTCATTTCCTTTTGAAGATTTACTTTGCCTTCTGACTTTACTACTTATTTACTCATCTGACCATTTTAGAAAACTTCAGTGTTATAACATTTTTGTTGTCAATATGTCATTTGACTTTGCTTAAATAATTTAGTTTTCAAATTTGATTTGGGTTATTTGAATAATCTATTTTTCCTGTAATCTGGATACTAGATACTGGATACTTTGTTTTCTAAGTATTCATCTATTTCATCTGAGCTGTTGGTTTTGTTGTGAAATAACCTTATTTACTATTCAATTGCCATGTATTTTCTTGGTAGAAACAATTTTGTTTTCCTCTTTTTTTTTTAATCATACTGCTTATATTATTAGGGTTTTTTTTGAGCTTTTAATTTTATTTATTAATTAAAAGGTTTTTTGCCTTTCAGTATTTGTTACTCTTTTCTCTGCTGTTCAGTTGTTTTAAGCTGGGAAGTTCTAATTTGCTGTTTTTCTAATTCTTTTAGTTGTAATCTCAATTCATTTTTTATTTGCATGCCCAATTCATAGATTTCTTCATTCTCTCTCATGGTGATGAAAGCATTTAGATATATAAATTTCTTCCTAAGAACTGTTTAGCTACAGTTCAAAAGTTTTTCGATATTGTCATTCCTTTCTACACTGAAGCCTTGCTCTATAATGGATACATTTTCAAACTTTTCTCCAATAAGTCAATTAACTTTGCGCTAAGCTATTTTTTGTTCCTCGTTTTTATTCTTTGTTATAAGGTATTGATTTTCTAGGAAGAAGAAAATGATGGAGTACATTGAGAAATACAGACAATTCCTACATCTGTAAACAAAAGATATTGATAAAGTTTTTTGTTGGTTTTTTTTTTTAAAGAAATATAAGTTCACATGTTCCACAGAGTTGTCTTTATCTCTCAGGAAAGAATATTTGGGGCTTTTTCCCTTTTCTTATTTTTTTTTTAAACTCTTACCTTCTGTCTTACAAACAACTCTAAGAAAGAGGGGCAAGCACTAAGCAACAAGATTAAGTAACATCCAGAGTCACACAGCTAAGAAGTGTCCAAGGTCACATTTGAACCCCATGTCTTCCTAACTCATGGCCTGGAGCTTTATCCACAGTGTTGGCTACCTGGCTGCCCCAACTGGGCTCTTTTTACATTTTAAATAATTGTTAATGCATGCTTATGAGTCTGTCCTCAGACATAAACAGTCTACCTTCCGTTGCTGCGTTGTCCCAAATAAAAAGGAGAGAATGCTCTCCCCCTCATCTCTGACTTTTTAATTTCTGGGTTTCCTTCAATTCTCAGATCAAAGCCCATCTTTTGCTTTAAGTCTTTTCCTAATCCCTCGAACTGTTAATATCTCTATTTTTAAAAATTTCTCCACATAGCAAAAACAGAAAGGATTCTGCATGAAACCATGAATCTTCTTTTCATGTCACTTGCTTTTTAAGTATACAGTAAATTCTGTTACTTTCAAAACTGTCCAGCTTGTCTGTCCTTCCCTCTAAAATCTCCTACTCTTTTCTATACATTTTTTTTTTGTAATTTTTTTTTTAAACCCTTGTACTTCGGTGTATTGTCTCATAGGTGGAAGATTGGTAAGGGTGGGCAATGGGGGTCAAGTGACTTGCCCAGGGTCACACAGCTGGGAAGTGGTTGAGGCCGGGTTTGAACCTAGGACCTCCTGTCTCTAGGCCTGACTCTCACTCCACTGAGCTACCCAGCTGCCCTTTTCTATACATTTTTTAAAAAACATTTCAATAAGCCTCTTTCTTTGATCTGGCTATTATTAATTCTCTCTAACCCTGACCTAAAAATAAGCATAGTCAAGCAAATTAGACAAGAATCCTACAGAATGAAATGGCATTCCTAGATTGTGATCTATGCCAGTACATGTCTTGCCTAGAAATAAGAGTATAGGTTTCACAGAAACAATTCATTAAGGATATGTAACTTTTGAAGTATGCTTTTGCATATATACATGTACACAAATATTTTTCAAAACAATGTATTCTTTTATTTTTAAGCTTTTACTTTCCTAAGTATTTGTTCCAAGTTAGAAGAGCATTAAGAGCTAGGTAACTGGGGTTAAGTGACTTGCCTAGGATCACATGGCTAGGAAGTATCTGAGGCCAAATTTGAACCCAAGTCCTCCCATCTCTAGACTTGGCTCTCAATTCACTCAATCACCCAGCTGCCCCAAAACAATGTATTCTTAATAGCAAGCTAATTAAACTTATAGTCCTATATCTAAGCATTTTAGCATTACCTTGTTATGCTTATGATTGTTGTGAACAAAATAAGATAAATCTATTATAAGAAAGTAATAAGGCATTTCTTACTATTTTATATGTAACTATTGTACTTGATATATAAATCATCCCTAAGAGTCTTTTGAAGTTGATTAACAGGGCAGATTTGAGAAGTTTCACTAGTCAATTACAGAACCACTGACTTTTTTTTTTTTTTAACCCTTGTACTTCGGTGTGTTGTCTCATAGGTGGAAGATTGGTAAGGGTGGGCAATGGGGGTCAAGTGACTTGCCCAGGGTCACACAGCTGGGAAGTGGTTGAGGCCGGGTTTGAACCTAGGACCTCCTGTCTCTAGGCCTGACTCTCACTCCACTGAGCTACCTAGCTGCCCCACCACTGACTTTTAAATAGAAGAAAATATAAATTCATTTTACATATAGTTCCTCACTTTAAAGAAGAAATAACTACACAAGACACCTAGAGAAGTTAAGGTTTTGCCCAACGTCACATAGCTAATCCAGTGGTAAATTCTATGCAAAGTGTTACATCTAAAGTAATAGCAATAGGTTTATCAAATCAGATAATAGAAACTGTCAGGAAAGAATGGCCCCAATGAGGATTGCTAGTGAAAACTAATAAGGCCTCATGCCATGTTTAATAAAAGAAAGACAAATAGAAAGAATATTCAATAGTAATAACCCTTGGTCATATATGATTCTCACTGGTTTATATATGATCATTTCAATTCTTCATGACTCCTACAAAAATCAATCAGCACTTAAATATTGCATTCATTAACTATAAAAATCATATATTGGGAAAATAAATCAAATTAAATACAAATAAAGTTATCTACATATAATTCTTCACAAAATTCCAAACTATACAAAAAAACATACAAAGAAAATCTGGTCTCCAAAATAGCAAATTCTTCAAGTCCATCCAATGTTCCACCTAACAACAGTCCACAGTTTGATATTCACAGAATTCAAGAAAGTTTTCTTTGACCACCAAAGGGTTAGGTTTTTTCATATCTTCTGTAACAACCGGAGGTCAATAATAAAACAGCTGTCATCATTTTCAATTCGAATGGTGTCTCAAGATTTTTTTCTCTTAAAACAAACATAACCATAACAATGGAACATTAAAGAAGCTGAACATAAGTCAAAGACAAGAAATGATTTAACATAGGAAACACATGACTATTCAGATCAAGCCTCCCATACTTACAAATTGTCATCACCAAATACAACTTTTTCCTTAGAAAAATTTGGAATTAAACTTTACTTCTCAATTGTGTGAAATTTTCAGTAATAAAATCTAATCTAAACCCATTCATCAAACATGAATTGATATGTTTTGCTTAAAGTTAAATCAATCCAACAGGACTTTCCAGCTGGAAAAAAATTTCAATGAGGCTTATACTTAGCAGTTTAGGAAAACAGTTTTGGTCAAATAATAAATGACTGTTGAACATCTGAGAAAGATCTTAAAGAAAATTAATCTCTGAATGACTTAAAAGGTATTATAACAACATGTGATAGGCAATTAGATAAGTAATATCTTGTACAGACAATCTGACACACCAAGCAGAAACCAACGAGCAAATGATTAAAAGTAAATTGGTTTAGCAAAAGAAAAACATTTGTGTGATCACATGGTTCAATGGGGATATGATTGGGGATATTGACTTTAAATGATCACTCTATTGCAAATATCAATAATATGAAAATAGATTTTGAACAATGATACATGTAAAACCCAGTGGAATTGCTCATTGGCTCTGGGAGAGGGGAGAATGAGGGGAGGGAAAGAAAATGGATCATGTAACCATGGAAAAATATTCTAAATTAAATTAATAAATGAATGAATTTATTAATAAAAAGTAAACTGGTTAGGTAGTTTCTGATTGTAATATAAAGTAAAGAGCCCATTTACAGAACATATTACACTGCCATAGAATTAAAAAATGGAAAGTATTAATATTATGGGCTTTGGTTTTAATTCTGGAAACATTTGCAGAAGTGCGAAACAGTAAGAACTTCAGATATTTGAAAGAAATTGTCAAAAGTCCTATACCACAGAAGGGTTATATAGCACAACAAATAGGAAAAAAATTTCAATAGTCAAAGAATAAAATTAAGCTTGAATATTATTCTTAAGATAAGCAAAATGAGAAAAAAGGTACAAAATTTTTTTAAAGTTAATAATAACTAACATTTATATAGTCCTTACTCTTTACCAACACTGTACTAAGTGCTTTACAAGTTATCTGATCCTTACAATAACAAAGGAAAGTGGATGATTTTATCCACATTTTACAGATCAGAAAAACTGAGACAAATGGAGGCCAAGTGACTTGCCCGTTGGCACACAGTTAGTAAGTGAGGCTATATTTGAACTCAGGTCTTTCTGATTCCAAGTCTGATGCTCTATCTACTATGCCATCCTTAGGAAACTGACTTTCTCTAAGGCTAAAAACAAATGGTAAGTTGCTTTATGCTACTAAAATTCTAGTACTTCAGTGGATTTGTGCTCCAATTGATGGAGGTGGTGCCTCCAAAAGATGTAGATAAGTGATCCTTGAAAGTTTCACTCACATCTTCTTAACAATCCACCACAATAGGAATGCCAGCCAGTATACTAAGGACCTTACAATTTCTTAACATATAAAGAATAACAGTGGAGCTCAGGATTGCCCTCAGTATGTGACCAAACCAACTTCTTTTTCATAAATTCTTTGATGACATCCTTTTAACACCTTCCTACTAAAAATAGCCTTTAATGCAAATAAGACCTACATGGAAATTGGATTTCCTTTATTGTACATATTTGTTACAAGGGTTTTATTCTACTTTGTTCTTATAAATGGGGTAAGAGGGGAGTGGGAAGAGAAAATAAATGCTTATTAATTAAAAACTAAAATAAAAAGGGAAATGCATTGCTGGTGGAGTTGTAAACTGATCCAACCATTCTGGAAGGCAACTTGAAGTTATTCACAAAGGGCTTTAAAAGCATGCCTGTCTTTTGATCCAGAAATACCACTACTATGTCTGTATTCCAAAGAGATTTTTTTTTAAATTGGAATAGACCTATTTGTACAAAACATTTACAGCTACTTTTTGTGGGGGCAAAAAACTGGAAACTGAGAAGATGTCCCTCAATTAAAGAATGACTTAACAAATCATGGTATATGATGGTGATGGAATACTATTGTACTATAATGAATAATAAACTGGATAAATTCAGAAAAACTGGAAAGACCTACATAAACTGATGCAGAGTGAAATAAGCAGAACCAGGAGAATATTACACATAATAACTGAAACATTGTGGGATGATCAAATGTGAGGGACTTAGCTACTAACCGCAATACAATGATCCAAGAAAATTCAGAGAGACCTATGAAAAAGAATGCTATCTACATCTAGAGAAAGAACTGTTGGAGGAGAAATGGAGAAGAAAACATGATTTGTTGCATGCTTATTTGGGTATATGACTGGGGTTTGGTTTTATAAGATTACTCTTACAAAAAAGAATAATATGGAAATGGGTTTTGAGTGATAATACCCAGTGAAATTGCTTGTCAACTCCAGGAGGGAGGAGGAAAAAGGGTAGGGAGACACATGAATCACATAACCTTGGAGAACTTTTGTGTAAATTTGTTAATGAAATAAAATAAAGAAAAAATATTTTTTAAAAACAGAATAAAATAAAAATGAGCCTATAATCTAATTAAATAAGTGTATGAGAGAATTAAGATTTTCTAAATGTTAACTATACCTCAACATGCCCTTTACAACAACAATGGGAATAATAATAGCAACTAATATTTAGAGAGTATTTTTGCAAAGTATTTTATCTATGTTAATTCATTCGATTCTCACAACCACCCTGCGAGATAGGGGTTATTATTATCCATTTTACAGATAAAGAAACTGAGGCAGAGAAAAGTTAAGTGATTTGTCCAGAATAACACAGCTACTAAGTGTCTGAGGCAAGATTTGAACTTGGGTCACCCTGACTCCGTATCCAGTACTCTCCCAATTGTGCTACCTAGTGCTCTAAAATAGATGTTAGATCTAGAAATATGTCTTAAGGAAAAAATTCTTTCTCCTGGTTAGAGTAATATGAAAGGTTGTTACATTTGACTATAAATATATTACTTAATATAATGCAGGGCTTGGTTCTCATTTATTCTTACCAGTATGCTCAGTATGAAAATTAGCACACTGTCAAATAAAGTTAGATTAAAAGTTCAAGAATATTTTAAAATACTACATCAAAGAAGATCTTCATACATAAGCCCTAGATACAAAAATCAATTGTGACTTCAATTCACCCTTTTATCAATTATAACTCCAAAAAAAATCCTACTATTTCCACTGCCAGTTCAGGTACTGTTCAAGACCTCTACCTAATTACATCAATTTCCTACTCCCTACAAAAATGAATCTCCTTCAACTGCAACAAGTGTCATCAGACCTTACCTATGCTATCTGTGCCAGAGGACTGCTCCCTCTGAGAATCCCCTTAGATTTCTAGCTCCACTTTGAAAAACTACTCCATATTCTAACATTTCTTTGTACTTAAGGTTATCTGAATCAGTTGGCATAGCCAGTTTCACACTCATCCCAGACTTCAGTTATACTAATGCATTCATCAAGAAAGAACCAGTTATATTAAATAGATCAAAATTGGCCAGATAGCCTATTTTTATTAGGAGACTGATGAGAATTAACTTATATAATGGTTTGTAGACCACTTCATATATAGCATCATCACATAACTCATCACAACATCCATATGAAATAGATAACATATTGACTCCACTTTGCATATAGAGGAAAAAGAGTCAGTCAACTGGCATTTAAGTGCCTCTTCCAGCAGATTGCCCCCTCTGTCATCTGCTCTCATTTATCTTCAATTCCTCTCATTCTACTAGTTCATTCCCTACTATATGGAAACATGCCCGTGTCTCCCCCATCCTTAAAAAACTTGACTTGATCCTTTCATTGCCACTATCATCCTCAATCTCTTCTGCCATTTGTTGCTAAACATCTTGTTCCTCTTCCATTTTCAAAGAGGATATCACCATGGGGTGATATCGACTCCTGCATGAATTGGAATTCAGTGAGACAGAGTTGTACTAAGGCATCAGTCTCCCTCTCTCTTCTAGAGTCATCATATTCCAGTGGCAAGAAAAAAGTCAAGATGACTGATGATGGTCTGAGAAGCAGTAGATGACAGTGGTTCTAAAATGCCTGACTAAGCTCTAAGCTCCACAGAGCCTGTTTCAGTCACCTTCATATCTTGTAACAAATTGTTCTTATCCACCCATTCTGCTGGGGAAAGTCTTCCCATGCTAGGGGTAGCCATTCTCTTTGATGAGGAATTTTTAGTTTAGCCATGCAGGAAACTCAAAACGAAGGAAGGAAGGAGGTTTATTACATATGTGCATATGGGCCCAGCCAGGGATCATTCCTCTAAGGACTGGGCACTGAGAAAAGGAAGTCTGGATATTTTATACACCATCAATTGGGGAGGGTTTCCAGGGGTTACATAATACATATATAAGAGTTTCCATGGGTTATGAACACAAACATGATGGGCAAGTAAGGGCATCAGATCATAAGCAAGGACAGACATCCATCATGGATTTGTTAGGTCATAGCACGGGGAGTATGAAGTGGAATAAATGCTTTGTTCTAGCAGGTGCAGGGGAAGGAGGAGCTATTAATCCCCTGTTTGTAGCAAGCTCCTAGGTGTGTCAGCCTTGCAAAGCCAGTCCTTAGAGATAAAAGGGTCCCCTAATGGGTGAAATCTGAAGATTTTCTACAGACTTAGAAAATCTTATGTTAGCCCATCTGCCAACTTGGTTTTACCAGGGTATGGCCTCTGTACATGCTACAGCTTCTTGGAGTCACAGGTCAGGGTTTGGATAAAAGGAGAACACCAAAGGTAGATGAGCAGCCCTGAAAGGTACTTGTTAAGTCCTCACATCAAAGATGCTATTCCTCCCGGAACATCCCACACACCCCCATGAAAAGCATAAATAACTCCATGAGGTCCAAGGAATGAAAGATGCTTATTATTAGAAAAGCAAGCTTTTTGAGAGTAAGGGCTGTTTCAGTTTTCATATTTACATTTCCAGTCCCTAGCACAGTGTCTGACACATAATAGGTACTTAATAAAATATTCAATTAATTGGAGGTATTAGAAAAAGTAGCTTTTCAGCAGGACCATAAAGAATGTCTAGCATTTCAAAAAGCATAGATCATAAAGGGCAAAATTGGGATGAAGAATTCTTGTATAGGGGGAAAAGTATGAGCAGAGGAAACTTGTGGAGAAAGCCCTCTACTATATATACCTCGAATTCCTCTTCTCTTACTTCTTAGGTCCCTATAATCAAAGTTCCAAACTCATTATTCAACCAAAACACTCTCTCCAAAGTTACCAATGATCTCTAAATTGTCAAATCCAATTGTTTTTTCTTAATCCTCATTTTCTTGACCTCTCTGCAACCTCTGACACTTTTGGTCACCCTCTTCTCCTTAATACTCCCTTCTCTCTAGGTTTTTGGGACACCGCTCTCTCCTGGTTTTCCTCTTACTTATCTAACTGATTCTCCTCAGTCTCCTTTTCTGGACTTTCATCTAGGTTATACCCAGTAACCATCTGTCTCTTTCATGGCTCTGCCCTGGGCCCTCTTCTCCCTCTATACAGCTTAGTGATCTTATCAGGTCCTATGAATTTAATATAATATCTATGCTGATGATTCTCAAATATGACTAGCTTTCTCTAGCCTCCATGCTGACCTCCAAACTCCAAATGCCTTTGAGGAATCTCAAATTAGATGTCCTGTAGACATCTTGAACTCTATCATTCTCCTCAAATCCTCCAGCTTTCAAAATTCCCCTATCATTGAGAGAGCCAGCATCCTCCCTGGGGGATACTCAAGTTCATAATCATTCTTGACTCTTCACTATCTCTCACCACCCCATATCCAATATAACATAAACTAAAGGACAACTCATAAGGAAAGCACTAAAGTTAGAGGGTATTAGGAATGGTTTCTTGAAGAAGAAAGAAAAATGCAGAAGTGGTAGACTTGAACCTGAGATCTTATGACTCCAAATCCAAAGCTGCTACTATTACATCACATTTGCATAGCCATTTAAGCATTTCCTAAAGAAAATTATACTGACAGGGCTCAGTAAATCTAAATGACTTGGGCCACTTAGGAAGGGGCAGAGAGAGAATTCAAATAGATTTTATAACTCCAAGACCCACTTAACTTGAAACCACTTTGACCCCAGAATGTTTGCCTTTTCTTTTTTTAATGACCTACAATTTCATTAGTACAAAGAACTTCAGATGTGGAAATTACCTGTACTAATACAAATTTGCTTGTGCTCCTCAACTTAAAGTCCTAGATATTTGTCTGGGGCATGAAAGACTAAATGACTTGCTTAGGGGTCACAAAGCCATCATGTATCAAAATCTAAACTTGAACTCAGAGCTTCATAATTTCATGACCAGCTTTTTATCTACCATACCATGTCTCTGAGAATTTTAAAAGATTCACTCTCCTATATTTTTGGGTTATCCTTATCACAGATACTTCTTCTGGATAAATAATAACTTCATAAACATAGTGGATTAATTATAACCTAAAAAACTTCTGACATTCTGATATTATTTTGACTTGTGTTTAAATTCCCAGAATCTAGAAATCTGAAAAAAAAAAAATTCAGAAGTCATTTAGTTAGTTAGTTATTCCTGTTGACTCCCTAGGAGCATAGGGCCGCAACCATCTCACGCCAACGGACTCTGTTGTTCAGAAGTCATTTAGTCAGATTTATTACTGTTCCCCTCCCTCAAAAAGACTTTAAGCTTCTGAAAGCAAAAATGTTATATACATCTTAATATATGTCTCACAGTGATTGGCACAATAACTTTCCCATAAATATTGAGTTGAATTCAAGATTGTCTAGCAATATTACACTTTAGTATTGATATTCTTGTTTGAAATAACATTCTACTTCAGGCTTTTCAAAATATTTTTAGAACACTTTAGCTAAAACATTTCCATATCTTTTTATAAATTTATCTCCACAGATCACCTTCATTTTTCCTACAATTCTATCCCAATTCAATATATAAGGGGAAAGAAGTCTTTTATTAGTTTATATGATTCCAAATTTAATGATATGGTAAAAATTTTTAAATTGCTGGATCAGCAAAGTCCATTTGAGCTGTAAATGCAAAATGAGTGACAAATCAAGCTATTTTGTTAAGAATAGCAAAAGAAATTAACAAAAAGTGTTCTCATCAATCACTATTGTTATTGCTCAAAGATAGAGACTATCCCTGGCACAAACACAACTGTTGTTCTCTAAGGGTATTTATGCCATTGAATAATTTGTCCAAATGTCAATTGTAATTTTCAAAAAATCCTTTCTACTCCAGAATCTTAAACATCTGTAACAAATACTTGTTTGGGGAGTCTTTACATTCATGACACTTGACCTTTTGCTGTACGCACCAGAAAATTCAAGTTTCAAATACCACGCAAGCAGGAAATATGATCATTCCAGCAGTAGCCATCTGCATGGTTCAATATCAAATATTAGTTCTGGGTTGCACAAAGTCATATGTTACAAATCTTTTTCTGCAGCCTCTATAATTAGTTGTAATTTGCTTCTTTTAAAATGTGTTTCTTATGGGACATCTGGCCTTGAAACTTCCACCTTCTCATTGAAAAAATACTTAGTGTCTGGGTTTTTTTTTTTTAAACTATGAAGCACTGCATGGGTGGCATAACCAAGTCCAGATTTTTTCCAAAAAAATAAATCTCTAAATTCCAGGAATAGATTGATTCTCATTAAGAATGATTTAAATATTATAGAATATAAATTTAATGTAGAAATTCAATATAATTATTTACAGATTTCTGAATCATGTTGCCAAAAATTTAAAGCCCAGTGAGTAAATTATGAAATTTCCACAGGAACATACCACTTGCCAGTTTATATCTACAAATTATAAAACCCAAGTTAAATTTTAAAATGCAGGATTGAAATAAAAGATTTAAATAAAAAAAAGAAAGATCACCCCAAGTCTTTATTTTTAATAATTCTTATCAAATTTAACACAAAGCAAGTAAAACAACACACTGTACCCATAAAAAAGTTTCAGTTCCTACATGAGAGAAATTAGAATATCAAACACTATGCAGAATCTTCACAGCCACTAATGTTTCACCAATTTCTTTCTATGAAAAGCACAAGATACAAAGATCACTATTGGAGAAAATTACATGACTGAGTCTGAATGGTAGAGAAAAGAAGTGACATTCCCAAAGAGAAAAACATAGCCCATAATTCCTCAGCGCTATGAAACTTTTAATGAAATTTAACTGTTTATAACAAATTTATTTATGTATACTCAAGATAGTAAACATTAAAAGTAGATTAATAATATACAGTATTTACGCATGTATTACTAAACTTTTTTACTTTTCTTTACTTATGACAAGTCTGCACATTGTCTGCAAATTTCTCAAGTATACCACAAATCTTCAAAAATTCTAATTATCAATGGCCAATCCATAAATAAGTAAAACCATAAATGTGAAACCCAAAAATGTTGAGGGATGACTGTACGGACCTCTTTTTTCATTCTACAGTCATTTTAAATAAGGGTATATCATGGCCTATATATGGAAACTAATATATTGCCCTTCCTATATAAAGAACAATCATAAAAATCACAAAATCCAAGATTTTGAAGGAAACTTAAAACAATCTACTCCCGCCCATAAGCAAAGAATACATACCAACAAGAGGTTATCCCCTTAACTGATGATTTTCATCTTTCTCCATTCCTCTCCTCCATAGCCCATACAACAGTCTTATCATTACTTTCCTCTTTCTCTTTATGATTAGATCAACTAAATCACTGTTCTTGGATGTGTCAACTTACTCTCCAAGGGTTCAATTCAACATCCCACAGTTTCAACACAAAAGTCCTACTCCCTGTATATCTAAAAGTGGTATATCCCTAAATTAGAATATAAGCTCCTCAAGATCAAGATCAGTCTTCATTTTTGTATTATTATCTCTTTTCCACATGAAGATCTCTGGTGGGCAAGTACTACAAAAGTTGATACCAATTCATATTAAGAATCTCATGAAAGAAAAGACGGCATGCTATCAATAACAAAAAGTAAACCAGAACCTTCTCTAAGCTCAGCTAATAATATCCAGTGGTATATAACAACCATTTAAAGGCTGAGGTGGGAAAGGAGCAAAGATGGCTCTGAAGAAGTATCCTTACTCTTCCCTCTAAAACTCCTCCAAACACACTTGCCCCAAACCTAATGGGGTAATACAAATAAAGTCATAATGAGTCAGTTTTAAGTATATGGATAGTGGAAAAATGGGTCTAGTCAGAGACTGCTTGGAGCATTCTATCACCCAGAGACTAAAAAAAGGCAGAAGACATGCACCACGCACCAGGACAAGATATGGTAAGAGATTTATACCAGGACACCATAACCTCATGCAAGACAACAGGCTCCATCCAACTAGCAATTCTGTCAATTTGCTACCCAGTTTCAGATCACAGATGTGAAGAGAACCTGAGAGAGGGGAACCTGACCCCAAAGGTAGTATGCAGGGAAAAGAACTGTTGCAGGCCCTGGTATTTGTCCTGAGGGAAGAAAGCTGCTAGAAAAGAAGCAGTTGTGTGGCTCAGATTCCTGAAGAAAAGCTGCTTCTCAATTCTAATCATTAGCTTAGTCTAAAGTCTATAGAGGAATAACCAGGGCAGCCATCCCAGAACAAAGAGAGTCCATAACGCTGTCACTCAGAACCAGCAGAGTTTTTAGCTGGCAATCTATCAGTGGTCTAATGCAGTGATAGGCAAACTTTTTTAAAGAGGGGGCCAAAGGGAAGGAAATGCTCATCTGTCAGTCTGTTTCTAAGGCAACTCTTGAAGTTTCATTGTATTGTATCCTACTCATTGTATTTATCAAATTAGAAATAATGTCTTTCAGAAGGATAGAACATTTCAGGGGGCCTGCATCTGGCCCCCGGGGCCATAGTTTGCCCATCACTAGTCTAATAAAACTCCAAAGGTGAAAAGCCCTCAAAACTATTGCTCAGACCTAAACCCTGGTCAGGAACTTATAAAAATGAGATCAGGGGACAACAATCTGATTTGCTGTGGAGAAGACCACTTTGGGAGCAATAAAAGCTTGTAGCTTGAGCTCTCCTTTAAATCCTGGAATAGCACAACCCTCAATAACCCATCAAAGAAATTATAAGAATCAACCCAGACATTCACTCCAGAAGAATAAGGAGAGGGATAAAAATTAGGAGTGAGCTAATATTTATATAGCACTTACTATGTATCAGGGAGAAGTGCCCAGAGTCTGGTCCTAAAGGAACATGAAGTTAGGAAGGCTGGAAGATTGAAAACTGCCTCCCCCCCCCCCCCCCAAAAGAATCCTACCATAAAAAGGCATTATGAGGACAAGGAGGCTAAAGATACGAATTCAGAAGAAAAGAATAAACTCCAAAATATATACAAGGAAAACTTCAAAGAAACCCAACTAGAATTCCTTAAAGCTATTAAAAATACTTGAAAGCATTAACCTGACACATCCTAAGCACTTCATAGATGGTCTTTCATTCCTTCCTTCACTCTGTGCCCAGGACAGAATAGCTGGCTGCAGTAGATGCCTTCCCTGCTCCTGGTTGGCTCCGAAGAAGAGCCAGATTCTCTTAGTGTTTTCAGGTGATTTGGGGGTCAGCAATTGTTTTAAAGTCTCCTTGTTCTAGTTCACTCACTGCTAGCAAGGACACTGCAGTAGCCTGGACTAGTTTTTAGGGGATCTGTTCTGTTGAGAATATGGTGAGAGGTTTTTTTTAATTATTATTTCTTTTCTCTCCACTGACTTCCCTCTTTTGGCCGGAGGACTTTGTCTGATGTGACAGATTGATTGGTTGGTTGTCTGGACTGTTGACACCTGAGGGTTGGACTTGTCATGTTTCATAGTAACCAACAGAGAAAAAGACCACTTGGCTGGGAGACCTGTGACCCAGCCCAAATTGATGCATGAAAGAGATGTGGTAGAGGGAAGCGGCGAGGCAGCATAAGGCTGCATGTTTAGCCATTTGAGACCAAATTTCATTTTCATTAGCATTTTCAAAATCATGTCTGGGCCAAAGCAGATTTGTCCTGGGAGTCCAACCTTGGGCTCGGTTCAGTGGGGCATCCCCAGGAAGTTTTATAAAATATTTTGTCTTTAACTCAAAACTTATTGATCATCTAGTCTAGGGATTCTTAACTTGGAATCTGTGAACTTGAGTTTTAAATAATATTTTATTTATAAACATTTTAAATAATGAAAGAGGCAGTTAGGTAGGATAGTGGATAGAGTCAGATAGAGGCCTGGAGTCAAAAGGATCTGGGTTCTAATCTGGCCACTTCTTAGCTATGTGACCCCTGAACAAGTTACTTAACCCTGTTTGCCTCAGTTCCTCATCAGTAAAATGAGCTGGAGATGGAAATGGCAAACCACTCCAGTATCTTTGACAAGAAAACCCCAAATGGGGTCACAAAGAATCAGACATGACTATGATATAAATGACCAACAAAAGACATTTTAAGATATCTTCTAACTTAGTGATTCATAGGAACACAGATCTGAAGGGAGAAAGACTCTTAGAAATGAGCTACTCCTTTCTTCTCTTTGTGGAGATGAAGAAACTGAGACTTAAAGAATTTTGATGATTTATCCAAGATCACACAGCTCATAAATAACAGCTGGGATTCAAGCCCAAGTTTTCCAGTGGCAAATCCCGCAGTTTCTTCACTGGACTCTGCTTCTTCTGTCAGGTGTCTGGCAGGCTAGGAGATGCCTATGTTGCCACTATGCAGTTGGGAAATCAGCTATTGTTTATTTAGTCAGTTTAAGCATGATAAGGAAGGAGGGAGGAAGGAGTGAAAAGAAGGCAAGAGAAGGAAGAAGAGAGAGAGAGAGGAAAAGACAGTTCCTAAGCTTACATTTTAATGAAGAAATGCTCCAAGCAGCTACCTAAAACCATTAGTAAACATTATTTATAATGAGGATAAGCTAGAATACTTCCTTAAAAGATCAAGAATGAAACAAGGATGCCCATTAACATCAATATTATTCAATACTGTATTAGAAATGCTAGCAATAGCAATAAGAGGGAAAAAAAGAAATTGAAGGAATCAGAATGAACGGTATCGAGGTAATAACACTATTTCTTTTTTGCAGACAAAATGATGATATACTTGGAAAATCCCAGACTCTACTAAAAAGCTAGTTAAAACAATAACTTTAGCAAAATAGCAAGATATAAAATAAACCCACACAAATCATCAGGATTTCTATGTATTACCAACAAAGCCTTGCAAGAAGAGAGAGCAAGAAATACCCCTTTTAAAATAACCACATACAGAATAAAATACCTGAAAGTATACCTGCCAAAACAAACCCAGGAACTACCTGTTCACAATCATAAAATACTTTTTTTAAAAATAAGGTCAAATTTAAATAATTTGAGAAATGTTACTTATTCTTAATTATACTTATTAGGCAGAGTCAATATAATTCAAATGACAATTATGCCTACGTTTATCTATTCAACTTTAATACCAATTAAATTACCAAAAACAATTCATTAGGCTAGGAACTATAATAACAAAATTCATTTGCAAGAACAAAAGGTCAGAAATATCAAAGAAATAAGTAAAGCAAAGGAAGAAGGTCTAGAGCCATGTTGGCAAAGGCATGACACATGTGTCCCAGTGGCACAGAGAGGGCTACTCCATTCTCCCTCTCCACCCCACCTGAGGACATTTTTTTACATGAACCACCTGTCCAGCAGACTAATACAAGCAGGGGCTCACAGGCAGCATGAAAGTAGTTTGGGCATGTGATCTCTAAAAAGTTCACCAACACTAGTCTAGAGTACCAGATCTTAAGGTGGTAATTACCAAAACTATACAGCAATAGCTAAGAAATAGAAGGTGGATCAGTGGAACATAGTAGACATACAACACACAGTAGCAAATCATTACAGCAGACATGTTTGACAAATGTAAAGATTCAAGTTTTGGAAATAAGAATTTATTATTTGGTAAGAATTGTTGGGAACACTAGAAAGCAGTTTGTCAGAAACTAGGTATAAACCAGTATCTTATACTATGTACAAAGATAAGATCAAAATGGATGCATGATCGAGGGAGATATCATAAGCAAATTGAAAGAACATAGAAGAACATAATACCTATCAGATTTATGGATGAGAAGAATTTATGAAAAAGTAAGAGAGAGCATTGTGACATATAAAATGGATGATTTTGATTACATTAAATTAAAATGGTTTTAAATAAATAAATAAAATTACTGTAGCCAAGATTAGCAGGAAAAGAAAATTGGGTGAAATTTTTATAAATAATTTCTCAGAGAAAGGCCTCATAGCTCAAATATACAGGGAATTTTGTCAAATTTGTAAGGGCATGAGTTATTCTCCAACTGATAACTGGTCAAAGAAAATGACCAGGTAGTTTTTGGATGAAGAAATCAAAACGATGTATATTCATATGAAAAAATGCTCTAAATCACTATTGATTAGAAAAATGAAAACTTTGAGATACCATCTCACATCTATCAAATTGGCTCAAATGACAGAAGGGGAAAATGACAAATGTTGGAGGGAAAATGGGGATACTACTACCCTAGGGATGGAACTGTGAACTAAGCCAACCATTCCAGAGAATTATCTGGAATTATACCCAAAGAGTTAAAAACTATATATGCTTTGACCCAGCAACACCACAATTAGGTCTATTTCCCAAAGTAATCAAAGAAAAAGGAAAAGAACCTACATGTTCTAAAATATTTATAGCAGTTTTCTGTGGTGGCAGAACTAGAAATTGATGAAGGTCCATCAACTGGGGAATGACTAAACAAGCTATGGTAAATGATTGCGATGAAACACTACTGCACTATAAGAAATAATGATCAGGTTGATTTTAGAAAAACATGAAATAATGAAGAGCTAAATCAAGAGAATACTGTATCTACCAATAACAATACTGTCTGAAGAATAACTGTGAATATGTCTACCTCCAGAGAAAGAACAAAAAATCAGTCTTCCTAAAATTTTTACCTATTCCTTCTTTATCCTGACCTCCAGAGGAAAATGGAAAAAATTTAATCTATCTTTCATGTCACTCTTCACCATCCAAAAAGAAAATCATTAAGGTCCATTAAAAATCAACTAAAATATTAACATGCCTCAAACGATATTCAATGGCAATGTGAAAATCAAGTAACTTGCAAGTTTATAACATTATATAAGAGATGAACATTACTACCTGTGAGAGAAAGTGACTTTGATGAGTAAGAAAAACAGAAAAAACTCCATTTATTCAAGAAAAATTTATTAAGTGCCTACTAAAAACAGAGTATTGTACCAGATACTGCTTAGATAAGAGTTTATGCTCAAATTAGAGTAAATGTTTTTGGAATAGTATTGAAAATGTATTTGAAGTTTAGTTTTCCGTACTCGCAAGGTCAATTATTGTAAACTGAGGAGGCTAGGTGGCACAGAATTATGAGCCTGGGGTTAGGAATATCTGAATTCAAATCCAGCCTCATATACTTATTAGCTGTGTAACCCAGGGCAAATCATTTAACCTCTGCCTGCCTCAGTATCCTCAACTATAAAATGGGGATAATAAGTAGCATTTAAATCACAAGATTGTTATGTGAAATCAAATGAGATAATATTAGTAAAGTTGCTAAGCAGAGTGTGTGAAATATAGTAGATAAATGTTTATTCACTTCCCTTTCCTCCTTCCTGATATGGGCCAGTAGTTTTTAAAAATTAGATCTATTTAGATAAGGGTTTTATTTTAGATAATAGTGATCATATAGAAAAAATAAATTTAGAGCTGGAAAAGACAGAGATCATCAGTTAATCCAAATCTCACATTTTCAAAATGAAAAAACTTAAGTTCCAAGGTGATTAAATGATTTTCCAAAGGTCACAAATATGGTAAGTTGCAGAGCTACAATTTAACTCAGACCACTGACTCTACATGCAGAACTCCTTCCACTGCATTACATTACTAACAGTTATTAAAATACAAGAAATATAACATTTCTTACCTGCAATCCATCCTTAAGTTTCAAGATGCACTCCATTGTATTAATAGTGATTACTACTGGCTCTGAACCTAATTTTGTCCATGGCACATGGATTCGTAATTCATGAATATGTCCACTTAAAAAAGTAAATGGTAATTTCAGTTCCTAAAACACAAAACATCACAGAAACATTAATTAATAAATTAAGCAGTTTAATTTTCAAATCAAAATGATAAAAGAAATAAATATATTCCTTAAAAGATTAATTTCTTAATGTGAACATGACTACTTCATAAGGCCTATAACATGTGTAATTAGGATTTGCTCCCCAAAACTCTCTTTCCCAGTTTCTCAGTTTCATTTTCACTTTAGGTCCTTACGTTTTGGAGATAAAGTTGTGAGTATAGCCCTACCCTCTCTCCCTTTTCCCCTAATCGCGGCTGGGAAAGCTGGTTTTATGCCAGGCAAGACAATCAACACACATGATTTTACTTTTTGTTAGATAATTAGGTTTGAACTTCTATTTCTTTTAGTTTATTTTCTTTCTACTTCAAGTGATTATTAATAAACCTTATAAAATATAAGAGTTGGAGTTATTGGATATTAATTTAAATTTTACAAACAATATGGCATAATTCCTTTAACTACAGTACAATATGGCATAATTCCTTTAACTACAGTACAAAATAAGTCACAAATGTATTGTGTCTTGTTTTGTCAACAATTATAACTTTGCTATCTAGCTAACTGTTATTCTCATTAGTCATGAGTTAGAAATTACTTTTTCCAAAATTTCCAGTTCATCTTCAGCAAACCTCTTTCCTAGAAATAAGCAAAAATATAAAATCTACACAATTTGTAATTTCAATTGTATTGACATAAAGTTGATGATAATGCTTAGCCATTATTAAAAGTTAAAATGTAAGTAAGTCAGTCACAAATATATGACCAATCAACTGGTTCCTCCAGTTATAGAGTATGGAACTACAGTAGGATGTTCCTGAATTTTAATTTAATTTAATTTAAATGAAGAATTGTAAAATCAGAATTTAGGGTCTGTCTGTAGAAGAGTACTAATTGGCAAAATTAAAAAACTTCAATCCATGGTAGCAATGCTCTTAAAAATGAGAGAAAGAGAAACTGACTAGAATGCAAAAACAATAAGATAATACAAATAAGATAACAAAAAGATACAAAAAACAATTACATTAAAAGAAAACATGATTCTCATAAAAGCAAAACATATTGATCTTTAAAGACAGCGTACACCAATGATTTGGGAATTATCAGTCCACCAAGAAAAAATTTTTTTAAAGAAATAATACTTTGTCTATTTTATCTGTTTTTTCAAAATGCCAGCTTCTAGTCTTATTTATTAATTGAATAGTTCTTTTACTTTCAATTTTATTAATTTCTCCCTTAATTTTTAGTATTTCTAATTTAGTTTTCATCTGGGGATTTTTAATTTGCTCGCTTTCTATTTTTTTTGAGTTGCATGCCCAATTCATTAATCTCTACCCTCCTTAATTTGTTAATACATGCACTCAAGGATATAAATTTCCCCCTGAGTACTGCCTTGGCTGAATCCCACAGAGTTTGGTAGGATGTCTCATCATTGTCATTCTCTTCAATGAAATTGTTGATTGTTTCTATGATTTCTCCTTTGACTAACTGGTTTTGGAGAATCATATTGTTTAATTTCCAATTAGTTTTTGATTTGCCTGTCCAGGTGCCCTTACTGATTATTATTTTTATTTATTTATATTATTTATAATCTGAGAAGATTACATTTATTATATCTGCTCTTTTGCATTTGTTTGCAATGTTTCTATGCCCTATTACATGGTCAATCTTTGTGAACGTATCATGTGCAGCTGAAAAGAAGGTGTATTCCTTTTTGTCCCTATTTATTTTTCTCCACATATCAATTAAATCTAATTTTTCTAGGACTTCATTCACCTCTCTTACCTCTTTCTTATTTATTTTTTGGTTTGATTTATCTAGATCTGAAAGAGGAATATTTAGATCTCCCACTATTATGGTTTTACTATCTATTTCCTTCTTGGGCTCTGCCAGTTTCTCCTTTAGGAATTTGGATGCTATATGGTTTGGTGCTTACATGTTGAGTACTGTTATTTCCTCATTGTTTATACTGCCTTTAATCAGGATGTAATGACCTTCCCTGTCTTTTTTAATCATATCTATTTTTACTTTGGCTTTGTCAGAAATCATAATAGCCACTCCTGCCTTCTTTTTCTCATTTGATGCCCAAAAGATTTTGCTCAAGCCCTGAACCTTAAACTTGTGTATGTCCACCCGCCTCATATGTGTTTCTTGTAGACAACATATGGTAGGATTTTGGTTTCTAATCCACTCTGCTATTTGCTTCCGTTTTATGAGGGAGTTCATCCCATTCACATTCATAGTTATAATTATCAGTTGTGCATTCACTGACATTTTTGTATCCTCCCCTAGCCCCACCCCTTCTTCTAACACTATTTTCTTTTAATCCAGTGGTTTGCTTTAAGCCAGTAACTTTTATCCCCTCCCTTGATTAACTTCCCTATCTACCCCCTCCCTTGCTATTCCCCTCTTTTTATTTTTAAAGGCCTAATGAATTCCCTCCCCCTTTTTCTCACCTCCCTTTTTTGACCTCCCCACTCCCCTGCTCCCCTTGGTTTATCCCTTCTGACTTTCTCAATAGGGTTAGATAGTTTTTTATCCCAATGGATAATCCCTCTCCAGGTTGATTACACTGAGAGTAAGGTTTAAATATTACCTCTTAATGCTCTAATTACTCAAATATACAAGGAATTAAATCAATTGTATAAAAAATTAAGCCATTTCCCAATTGATAAATGGGCAAGAGACATGAATAGGCAATTTTCAGGCAAAGAAATCAAAAGTATCAATAAGCACATGAGAAAGTGCTCTAAATCTCTAATAATTAGAGAAATGCAAATCAAAACAACTCTGAGGTATCACCTCACACCTAGCAGATTGGCTAAAATGAAAGAAGGGGAGAGTAATGAATGCTGGAGGGGATGTGGCAAAATTGGGACATTAATGCATTGCTGGTGGAATTGTGAACTGATCCAACCATTCTGGCTGGCAATTTGGAACTATGCTCAAAGGGCTATAAAAGAATGCCTGCCCTTTGATCCAGCCATACCATTGTTGGGTTTGTACCCCAAAGAGATCATAAATAAACAGACTTGTACGAAAATATTTATAGCTGCGCTTTTTGTGGTGGCAAAAACTGGAAAAGGAGGGTATGCCCTTCAATTGGGGAATGGCTGAACAAACTGTGGTATATGCTGGTGATGGAATACTATTTTGCTAAAAGGAATAATAAACTGGAGGAATTCCATGTGAACTGGAAAGACCTCCAGGAATTGATGCAGAGCGAAAGGAGCAGAGCCAGAAGAACATTGTACACAGAGACTGATATACTATGGTAAAATCGAACGTAATGGACTTCTGTACTAGCAGCAATGCAATGACCCAGGACAGTTCTGAGGGATTTATGGAAAAGAACGCTACCCACATTCAGAGGAAGGACTGCAGGAGAAGAAACATATAAGAAAAACAATTGCTTGAACACATGGGTTGAGGTGGACATGACTGGGGATGTAGACTTGAAACTACCACAGCAATGTGCTACTATCAATAATTTGGAAATAGGTCTTGATCAATGACACATGTTAAAACCAGTGGGAATGTGCATCGGCCATGGGTGGGGGGAGAGCGGTGGGGAGGGGGATGAAGGGGAAAGTAGGAGCATGAATCATGTAACCATGTTAAAAATGAATATTAATAAATATTTTAAAAATTAAAAAAAAAGAAATAATACAAGTACCAGTCAAAAGAATCCATATATCTCCCCCCAAAAAATACACATACACAGCTGAAAATTCTAAGACATATAGTAGTTAAATTTAACAATTCCAATGACAAACAATAAATTCTACAAGTAATAAAGAGAAAAATATTCCATTATAAAGCAAAATAAATTTAAATATCATGAGACTATTCTGTATCCACCAAAAATCACAAGAGGGAATAAAATGTGTCCAAAAAAACAAAGGAGTTCATGATTTTAATCCAAAGAGACCTATTCTGAAAACTTGAGCCTAACCCTTACTGAAAAAAGGTGAACATTAAATTAAAAAGTATTCAAAACATTCCTAGAAAGAAAACCAGATGTGAACAAATTATTTGCTTTGCAAACATCCAGAAAATAAGAAATATGAAAATTAAAAAATTATAGACAGCAATAAAAAAAAATCCACAACAGAAAAACCATTAAGAGAACTCTTTCTAAAAGTATACAAGATAAGGGTGAAAGCCAAAGTCAAACAGAAATGATGATGAATAGATAGGCCTGAAATACTTTGTGGAAAAAACCTCACAACACTCTGCCTACAGGTGAATCAATGTTTCTGGTAGGACTAACTTACAGGATAGTCCAGCATAAAAAAAAGGGGTAAGGAAGAAAAAGACAGAACAGAACATGTGGCATATGCTAATCCAGTCAAAAACAATTATTTAAGAGGAAAAAAACTGCTGTCGTTTTTGAAAAAACGAGAGTCTACCAGAAAATGGGCAAGGAAGCAAAGAAAGGGAATAAAACGGGAAAAGAAAAGGGAAATTCTTGTTTCAATTTTGGGAGGGGGTACTGCTGATGATCACTCCTAAGTGTGTGAATTTAATATAAATTGTACCCCTCTTTCTTTTCAGACAGCAAAGTTTTCAAAAACTATTCCACCCTTTGATTAAGCACCCATGCTGCCAGAAGTTTTATGGCTCCCTGGTATCCCGGAAGATGCTTCCTGCTTATCCCCCATAACTCCTGGCATCCAGAAGACCTCAGACCCTAACTGTGGTCAAGTCTGTCCAACCACAGAGACCCAGAAAGAGTGGTATCACAGGGGTTATAAATTAAGGACTAAGGATGCAAAAACTCTGGGCTCTTTGGTCTGGGAACTGGCCTGGTGGGGAAGTTCCTGTGTGGCCCTTTTGACTCTCTTGGCTAGCAAACAAAGACATGAGGTGAGTGGCAAACTCAGATTAATTAGACATGTCAATGTGCCTATGTGCCTTTCTCTCACTCCAACTTTTACCATCTAAGAAATAATTATAAATTAATATTCAGTGTCCAGAAAATTCTAATCCTAACACATTGGAGAAAAGAGATATTCTATAAAGAGAGATGGGGACCTGTAAAATCTATAGTGATATAATTAAAGAGAAAACTCATTCTGACTCAGCATAAGAGGAATCAAAGTTCCTGAGAAGAAATAATACCCAGAAGAGTTGGACAGAGAAGCATGGAAGACATTTCATGGCAAATGGAGGAGGAAAAAAAAAAACCAAAAACACAAGCATGGGAGAAGCAAAGATGAATGAATGGAACATAAAGAAAATTCCTACTATGGGGCACTATCCTCCCTATCACCTATAGGAATTGGCATTTCTACTAAATAAGAATAAAGGACATGAATCAAAATGAAAGCTTCACAGAAGTGGCACCTGAAATGAATTTTGATAGAAGATAAAATGGCTGCCAGGTAGAGATGAAGGGAGAGTGCATGCCACACATTGGAAACAGTTTGCATGAATGCACAGAAAACAGGAAATGGAATATCAAGTTCAAGGTATTCCAGTTTAACAAGAACATAGAGGGTGTGAAGAGAAAAAATATGAAATAAGGATAAAAAGGCAGGTTGGAGCCAGATGTGAGGGAAAAAGAGAGGGAGGTCCCAGATGCCAAGCTAAGAAGACTGGATTATATCAGAAACAAAAGGAAGCCACTAAGTGATTATGCATAATATAAATTCAGTATGTTCAGAGAGTTTGTCAATTTATGAGTACCTTCCAAACATATTAACTGCAACCTCTCCATGCTTACCTATCCCATACAATTCTTGTGCCTGTCCTCCACAAAGTGACAAGGAGTGCACTCAGCACAATAGAGGACTTCCTGACTTTCTCCTGACAAGAAAGGATACCATTTGAGTTAGATGCCTATTATCTTCTTACCCTGTCATATAAGTAATAACCCACCTTCCCTTCCCTGCTTGTTCTTCAAAGTTTCTCATTAGTAGGTAATAGCAGTCCAAACAAATTTGAAATAATAAATTTTTGAAGTCTCAATGTTTCTTATTAAAATTCATCATAATTGTGCTATTTACCTTTGTAGTTGATTTTCACTTTGTAAACATTTTCAGCTGCTGTTCAATAACAGAAAAGTTTTTTGACTTTGTAATGCTGGCTTTAAAAGATGTATAAAAATAATGCAAAAGAAATATAAATAATTATGCATGTCCTATTTGTAAGTTTATTATACTTATTTTTATACTTCAAAAGTTACTAAACTTGCACTAAAACTGTTGTGTATCTTATAATAACCATTCATCTCTCCTCTGTGATATATTCATTTGCAGTTCTTTAGACTGTTGTGTTCCATAGACTCAAAGTCATACAACAGTGAAAAAAATACTGTTTTGTTTTTTTGTTTTATGAACATTTATTTCTAGGAATGGCTAAAGTGATTCAAAAAGCTTTGCAAGTTCCTGAAAGCAATACAGTCTACTCTCTTCCTCATATTTAATTCTGAACCTCAACTCATTGTTCATCCAGACTGTATATTCCAGATAAACATACTGATGGACAATAAGTTGTCCATCCAACTGGTGTTATAATTTGAGCAACAATGTTAACAAGGATTTCTGAACCACATCTCTTCCATCAAAGTAGCAAATTCCTTAGGCAAGCATCCATCGCTTTGTTTTAAGTTTTACCTAATGTTTATGCTTGGAGTGATGCAAGAATGTTACTTTTGTTTTCATCTTTCAAAGAATCTTGAAAAATTCTGACATATAGTTAGGAGGCAACTATACTATAATACCTCAATAATATCTCTCTTGTTGGAAATGAGCATATAAGGTGGCATTTGATCAAATGAATGAAATGTTTAATATAATATAATCAAATATAATATAATTCAATACAACAGAATGTAAACCCTAATAAACAAAAGCAGAAAGAATGCTTTCTACATCTAAATCTGTGTTATCCTTGATTATCATTCATAAAACACAAAAAGAGAGCATCTGAACTCTGTGTATGGATATGCAATACCAAAATTTTCTTCATCACATCAATTTTTTCTAAAGTTAGTTAACAAAAGAAAATACAGTAAGTTTCATTTCTATACCCATAATATCTTTACCTTGATAACTGCACTAATAAAATGATATTTCTTTTGTCTTATCTGACAATGTGTTCTCAGATTCTTTGTCTGTAAAAGAGAGATGAAGTCCCTGAATTGATCTCAATATCTTAGTTCCTTGGATCAACTGTGAGTCTATTGCCCACAAAGTATTCTTAACAGTAGCTGTGACATTCTATCATTGTCACTACACACTTGACAATGGAATAGACAATCTAATAAGCTCAATACAAAGAGTCTAGGTGCTCTTCCCTAATGGCTAGCTACTGTTCTGTATCCTGGGTTCTTTAATTGCTTTGGTTTTTCATGTTAGTTTCAACTGATAGCAGTGTTTTATCCATTAATTTTCCAAAGAAGCTAGTGAAAGGGGTGAGAGAATCTGATCTTCTTAAAAAGGAAAAGCAACAATGGTACAATCATTTTCTCAGTCAGTCTAAAACTCTGAAATCATCTCTAGTTTGTTTTTTTAATTGAATATTGTGGGTCATATAGATAGCTCAATGGATAGAGACTCAGGTCCAGAGAAGGGAGGTTCAAATCTGATCTTAGACACTTTCTGAGCTGGGTGATCCTGGGCAAGGGTTGTTTTGTTTTTTTTTTTCAAATATTTCAATTGTCAATCAGTCACAAAAGTCCTAGCAAAATTTCTCTTGGATTAGAAATAACACAGAATTCTAAAATTTGATTGGCCTAAGAGTTAAAGAAGTTGTGATTTCCCCAGCATCACATAGATGGTTAGTGGGAGAGAAAGTTCTAGCATCCCAGTCCTGACTTCCAAACCAATGTTCTATTATACTAAATCCTCTCTTCTTCATTCCCTGATCAATTACCCTAGTTCAAGTCCTTAGCACCTCATATCTCACTTACTGAAATTATCTCCTAACTAGACTCCCTACCTTTAGTCTGAATCTCACTCCAATCTATCCTGCACTCAAACACCAAAAGACACTTTCATCAGTTCATAATTTTTCAGTAGCTATCTAACACCTAATAGATTAAATTTAAATTCTTCCAAGTCTACCTATTTTCATATCTTACCCACTCTGTGAAGTCTTTTGAGATCAATTTTCCTAAAATTCTATGGTATTTAATCTATAATACTAATTTTATTCTTATTTTTCAGTGCTATGATTCTTACCCAAATTTCATCTGTGCATGGCTTGTACACCCAGTAAAATTATGTTCTATGTTATTTAGCCTCAGGATACCTGATCGAGGAGAGGGAAGATAATGATGCTTCATAAAACTTGTTGAATTGCACTACAGCAAAATACATGAATAATTCACATTTTGGGATTATTAGTCCCCAAATAAGAGAGATTTTGATAATAACACACACAAACACACAGGCATACATATATTCAGTCACAGAAGGAAAAGAATGAGAAAAATTAAGAGCCGGAATCAACAACTCCTACATCAGCCCCTAGCTACTTCTGACAGAGACACTTCAATTTAAGCCACAGTCAGGCTTTCTCTGCCTTTCCAAGAAGCAAACAGGTAATAAAAACACACCCTAAACATACTTCAAGTTCAGAGCCATGACTGTAGCTAACATGCTGGTAAACATATCACAGCAGTCTGAAATAAATAGTAATGTTCTTAAGTTCAGATAAAAGCTGTCACTAATTATTTTGAACATTGAAGAAGATATGATTCAGAGAGCAAGAATTTCATTTCACTTATATTGACTACTTAAAAGAAATGGAACAATAGAGAGGAAAGTGTTATTCTCAAGGGAAAAAGGAGGTGTAGTGCAGTGGAAAGAGTTTGGGGGTTGGGGCAGCTAGGTGGCTCAGTGGATTGGTAGTCAGGCCCAGAGACAGGAGGTTCTAGGTTCAAATCTGGCCTCAGACACTTCCTAGCTGTGTGACCCTGGGCAAGTCACTTAACCGCCATTGTCTAGCCCTTACCACTCTTCTACCTTGAAATCAACACACAGTACTGACTCCAAGACAGAAGGAAAGGGTTTAAAAAAAAAGAATGAATAAAAGAGTATGGGCTATGGGATCAGAGAACTTGGTTTCAAAGCCTTGCTCTGCTTCTTATCATGTGACCTTAGTGGAAACACTTAACTTGGTTTTCTCATCGTGGAATAGACTGGATGACTTTTAAAGTCTCTTTCAGCCTGAAGTCTAAGATCCCATTAGACTTTGAGAATGTATGTTATCAAGTGGCAAGGACTGGGCTCCTTATTGTATTCCATACAGAACAAGCAGACAGGAGATATTCAAATACTAAACAATAAGAGTCAGACCAAACATTCCAAAAACCAGGTTCTCTTACTGGCAAGTACACATCGACAAAAGGTCAATTCCATTTAATTTCACAATCCCTATGCAATAAACTTGATTATGTGTCTCAGGTAGTGTGTGATACTGGGAAAGTCACTTAAAGAATCAAAAAAATCTCACACTGGAGAAATCAGAGAAAGCACTCATATCTCCCATAGAAAGTATCGAAGATGTCATTTAGTCCAGCCTGTACAGCATCTCAAACATACATTCTCAAAAATCTGGCATCCAATATCCACACGAAGACCCACATGGTTATCTCACAAAGCATTTCATTCCATTTTTAAAGAGGTCTAACTCTTAGGAAGTTTTCATTATATTTAGCCAAATTTGCCTCTCTGCAATTTCTACATACTTCTCTAGTTCTATCATCAGAGGCCAAACAAAACAAGTTTTAATTCTTAAGAGCCATATAAGAACCCTTGAAGTGGTTAAAGACAGCTATTTTGTCTCCCCTGGAGAAAACTCTCTCCTCCCAACTAAACGTTCTCAGTCTAAAATAAATCCTCAAGCAGTACTGCTATACTACAAGTACTTCATCATCCTGAACACCCTCCTCCAGCTGGTTAATATGCTCCCAAAAAATGACAACTAGAATAAAATGCAATAATGCAGACTAATTCTGACCTCAGTAAAATACAATTCATTAATACTTTCTAGGCTCTATATGCTAAGCACCCCCCCCCTCTAAATTTGCCTCTTTGCAGTTTCCAACCACTATTCCTAATTCTGCTCTCTGAGGCCAAAGAGAACAAGTCTATACCATCTTCCATATAACTGACTTTCACATACTTAGACAGCTATCATGTTTCTTCCTGAGTCTTCCTTCTGCAAGTTAAATATTTACCCTCAATTCTTTTAGATGATCATCACATGGCATGAACTCAAGATCCTTCAACCATTCCAGTTGCCTTCATCTGGACATTTTCCAATATAACAATATCTTTCCTAAATTGTGCTATTCAAAACTGCTTACTATGTCTGAGGAAGTGAGATCAGAGAAGGCTCCATAGAAATGATGCCTAAAACAAATCTATGAAAAACAGAGATTCATATCAAAAGATAGAGAAAAATCCCATGTGTTCCAAGAAAACCAGGAAACCTGCAACACCTAAAGAAAGAATGCTTTTGTGAAGGAATTTATATCCTAGGAATTAGCCCTATACCATCTATATTATTTCTAACTCTGGTAATGAAATTTTTGCCAATAAAGTAGATTACTCTAACAGTCTCCTGGTTAGGAAATGTCTTAATGTGCATTAATTACAAAGATAAAGAGCACTGAATTCGTAGCCAGACTCTATACAGTACATTCTATAAGTAAACAATTTTACTTTGATAAGGGGCAATTTCCTAATCTGCAAAATGGGCATAATGCACTACCTATATCACAAATTTGAGGAAAACACTTTGTAAACCTTAAAGTGCTAAAACCACAAGAATTAGCATAATCTTTATTCCCTTTCAATTTTATTATAGGCTTCTTTATTAAAGATAGGTAAAGAATAAACAAAATGTAAGTAATAGCTTTTAAAATCAGCACACTAACCTGTTAATTGTTACACAACTAACTTTTATTCATCCAAAATCAAGGAATGAAGAATTTGAAAATTACTGATTTGTGAAATATTTGTATACTTTATTTGCCTATATGTTTGATATGCTGGGAATATTTCAGTAACATAATTAAAATAATGAAAACATAACTCAAGGAGTAGCTGGATAGGTATCTAGTTTCTCTAGCTTCACCCTAAACACTTTCCTCTCTTTGAAAAAGAGATGAATCACACCATCTCTCAAACTGATAAGCCTTCTCTCTTTAGACTTATTATCCTTATGAGTTAAAGAAAATTAACGATAAAGCTGTAATTGACTATTCTAATTAAAAGATTTTCCTTTTCAGCTCTTGCTGGGCTTCAGGCTAAACCTTGGCAATGTAAAGTAAACTTGTAAAGTCAACATAGATATTAGTCCTTATCACTTTTTTATTAAAGTACTGAGTATTTAAATTAAGTTTTTAAAAGTATTAAAGTTATTTGATGCTTCATGGCAACACGTGTATAACTGATATCATGTTGCCTTCTCAATAGAGTAAAGGAGAATCTGGTGGAAGGGAAACAATGGGGAACCCAATTTGTTTTTTCAAATTAACGTTAAAGTATAATTATATTGTTAAAATAAAATATATAACATATATATGTTAAAATAAAATGCAAAATTTTAAATGTTTAACCATTGAGGTTGTCATTTTTTATAACTATGCTATGTAACTAATCTTTATCATTAATAACAGTCCACTAATGTCTTGAGAAAATGATGTTCTCTTTTGTAATGCCTAGAAAATGTTAAAGGGAAAGGTGGGAGGGAAGTTAGCAGAACTCATTAGAAAACAGTAGGAAAGCATCAGAGACCATTAATATAAAGACAGAAAATTGGTTCCCAGTTCATCACTTACTTGCTCCAGTACATCCAGTTTTAACTCGAGCTTGCTGAGAACCACATCTCCTCCCCAGAGTGAGAGCTGCAGATCTGATGGCTTCAGGTTCTTGATGTAGCGATTCACGTAACTCATTAAAATAGGAGTCACGTAGGACTCCAGCATCGTGAAAGGTCCGGGATGCTGCTACTGCTGCTGCTGTCAGAAGCTAAGGAGGCAGAAGTTGAGGTAATGTGAGAAGGGATCGATCCAGTCGCGCCTCGGGGGGGGGGGGGGGGGGGGTTGTAATCACTAGAGGGGCGCGGCCAAGCAGTTGCCTACTACAAGCTACGACATGTGTCTGGCCGCAGGATCCGAGGCGACCGGGGACCTGGTCCAGGGAAGGGCAGCAGGGGCTCGCTTGGCTCGGAAAGCTCGCTTCCCTCGCGGGCAGCCCAGGAAAAGCAGTGCCTCCGAACCCGCCGGAGACCCACCCCGGCCGCTTCTCTCTGCTCTCTAATCAGCCTGAAGGACTGGTCCCCTGTACAGTCGGACCTGTAGCCAGTCAGAGCCGGACCTCAGAGCCGGAACCAGGCCCGCTCCCAGCTCCGGTTCCCTCCTACCCATCCCCAGAGGCTCCTCCCCCAGCTGACACTCACGCACATGTTGCTACTCGACATGAACTTGAACTCCGCCGCCTGGCACCTCACACCGGCCCCCAGCGGCGGCGGCGGCGGAGGCGGCGGCTGTAGCGGCAGCGGTTTTCACCTCTCCCCCCCGCCACCTCCTTCACTTCCGGGTTTGCTCTGGTTAGTGCCCTACCATAAACCTTCCGCCCCTGCCCCAGCACCCATAGTTTTCCACTCCCACGCTCGGCACCTTAGCACCCTCTCGGCTTCCGTCTTCAACCCCTGAGAGCCCGAGGCTGCACGGTGCCCTCACCGCCAGGAAGGAGGAGGAGAACGCGAAGAAGACTTCCAAACGAGGAGACGGACGTGTTTCGTGGAAGCACCGCGAAGCCGGAAATGGGTCTACGAAGACACGCTGCACTCAGTCTCCCAGTCTGGAAAACTCTGTGGCTGAGGGAGGAAGGTGAAAGAGGAAAGGAGCTACGAGTCAGAGCTAACACAAAGGGAGAAAACAAATAAGGATTTGAGGTGTCGTTGACTTTGAAACTGTGATTTGATTCCCTCGGAGCAAAAAGGGTTCGAGTCTTTGGAATTGAGATCTGGGAAAAGGAGCCAAGGCTTTCCTCCAATAATGTCTGAATTTCATCTTAGTAGGAATCTCATTGTTCACACCTTTATCTCCTTTGCCTGGCACACAGTAGGCGCCTAATGTAAACTTGTAGAGTGTTTTGTTTTGTTTTGTTTTTAATCAAAGGGCATCCTGGCGATGGAGGGTTAGGTTGCTAACAGGAGACTTCGAGAAAGCCAAGGAGGAACAAAGTGAAAGTCAACAGCTGGCAGGGAAGAAATCAAGGAGTATAAATAAAGCGAGTTATATTGTTCGTTTTGCTATACAGCTATGAAAATGTCCGATCATCCTTCAAGGGAGGCGACCGAATTCGAATCCAGATTTCTGCTGCTCAACACTTGTGACCTTGGACAAATCACTTAACCTAAACAGAACCAGAAAATAATTCATCAGTAAGAACCACATGGTAAAAAAAAAAAAAAAAAAAAAAAAAAAAAACTACTTGGAAAGATTATAGTGCTCTGATCAATGCACTGGCAAACCACTATTTCTGGAGGATCAAAAACAAAGCTTCTTCTGACAGGTGATAGGCTCAGTACTGAATGAGAGGGTACATTTGTGGACATAGCCAGTATAGGAATTTGCTTTGCCAAACTATGCACATCAGTTAAGGGTTTTCTTTTGCTTAATTCATTGGGGGAGGGAGAGCCTATTGAGGGAAAATAAATATTTGTTAATCTAAAAAAAAAATTTTTTTTGAGAGATTAGGAAGGAAGGGAAATAAAAACAAGTCATTATATTTATTTGGGCATCATTTTCCTCCTGAGAGGTTTGGACTAGATGACCTCTTAAGGACCTTTCCACAGTTATAAGTCTATGATCCTTTGAACTTCTTTATGTTATTTCACCAAAGGTAATTGGCAGTGTACTCCATCAGAAATGGTGTTCTGTACTAAACTTTTTTTTTAACCCTAATGAAAAGTAGGGATAATACCTTGTGACCATATTATGAAAATATTTAGTGATGCTATTACAACATACTTTTGAAATGCATGATGACTAACAAATGAAAAAGATACAAACTCTCTATGGAAGGCAGGAGAAATGCAGTAGAAAGTGCTGTGGATCTGAAATCAAAGGAACTGGGTTCAGATCCTGACTCTGCTACTTATTGGGGAAGGTCACACACAACCCTCCCTGAGCCTCAATTTCCTAATCAGTAAATGAGGGTGTTGAATCAGATGACCTCTGAGATCCTTCCAAGCTTTCACTAAAGGAATTCTGCTTGTGAGCTCCTAAATCTTGAACATCCAGAAGAAATATGAAAAAATGTCTTAAGTGAAGGTACAAAAAAAAGTTAGATTTCCCTTGCTGGAAAAAAGAGCAAAGTCAAGATGAAAAATTGTAGTATTTATTAGTTTTAATTCAGATACCTCCCACCTCCCCCATGCAAAAGTTATATAACCCCAAACCTAATGATCTTAAGTATGTATTTTCAGCTATCCTGTAGCTATAAAATTCAAATATTGGTAATGTGACTAAAATGGTTTAAATGCTATCAAGAAAATGGCTTTACTAAACTATCAAAGGCTTTACTAAAAACAGGAACCATAGGGTGTTAAGAAAGGCCCCTTACTTTGCTCATGTGACATAGATGGAAACCAGTGTTTTAGGATGAATTATCTAGCCATTTAAAATAAATAGGAGTAGGGGACAGCTGGGTAGCTCAGTGGATTGAGAGTCAGGCCTAGAGATGGGATGTCCTAGGTTCAAATCTGGCCTCAGACACTTCCCAGCTGTGTGACCCTGGGCAAGTCATTTGACCCCCATTGCCTACCCTTACCACTCTTCTGCCGTGGAGTCAATACATAGTATTGTATAAGGTGTATAAACTGAACAACACGTGGTATACTGACTAGCTTTTGTTCCACAAAGCCATTTTCTTTTCAGACCCAGCAAGACCTTGCCAAATACCTTGCTTTGGGAAAATTTCTGTTCACACTGCTCTAGGGGGAAAAAAGGATCATAAATCAGTGGTTTGCAACCTGTGTTCCATGACACCTGGGGGGTTCTATAGGCAGTGACCAAGGTTACATGGAAAAAAGTGGTAATGTCAGGTTTTACTTTTTGAACACCCCTAATTCCTTTGGCTATGTATATTTCATTGAACATGTTTTTTTAAATCACTTCAGAAATGTCAAATGAGTGACCTTCCCCAAATTTCCCATTTTATATATTTTTTAAATTGTATGGTTTTTCCCCTCAACACTGTTAATTTTTTTAAATATCCTAAATGGCCATTGGGGATATATATATATATATATATACATATATATATATATATATATATATATATTACATGAGCTATGTGACCTTGGTCAAGTCATGTAACCCCAACTGCCTAGCCCTTGATGCTCTTCTGCCTTGGAACCAATACTTAGGAATGACTCAAAGACAGAAAGTATGGGTTTAAAAAGAAAAAAAAATCATAACATTATGGATCAGTAAGTCATTCTATATGTACCTTTCATTTACTTTTTTATAGATACTGTTTTGAGAATTTACCTGAACCCCTCTCCCATGACCATCTTCATATTTGTCTACAACTGACTTTAGACTTCTAGGTTTGTGAGTAATGTGTTTCTGACAATATTGATCCAGGTTGGCTAAGTTAAATTCAACTGCTTTTAATTTTAACAAATTATTTCTAATTTGAACTCCCTTTCATCTTCTGGGGTCTCTCTTCAGTCTTATCCAGCTAGCAGCTGGTACAAGTCCACAACCATCTCTGAAGCACCTGCCAGCCTCTCAGCTGCCCCCCAGTGGCCGTTTTCTGCACAATGCCACCTGTGCCACACATTAACTCTTTCTGTCCTGAAGACAGTTGATCAGAAAGAGCAAGTTGCTTGGATGATTCACATAATTATCAGATATAGAAGAAAGAACTACCTAAGTGAATAGCAAAAAGAAATTATCACTCTGTGGTTCTAAGTCTAGCATTTAGGAAAGGGTACTCCCTAGGTTGCCACCAATACTTCTTATATAAGGAGGTTTTGAGAAATCTATCATCATTTCAACAATGCCTAATGTTGCTTCCTTTGTAGCATTTTCCTTCACTTATGTTTGATCTCTCAACATTCCCTAACTAGCTTTGGACTGTGTCTTCTCTAACTCCTCCTTAATCCTTTCTATTTGTTTACCTGTGAACTTTGGATTGACCTACAACAATAGTCTGTCCTCTCAAGCCACAATTATGACTATATTGTTCTTCTCCACTGGAGTTTTCTCTTTTAAGCTCTGTCCATTGTCCCCTTGGGCAGCTAGATGGCTAAGTACCTGACCTGAAGTCAGGAAGACTAATTTTCCTGAGTTTGAATCTAACTCAGAGACTCACTAGCTGCATGATCCTGAGCAAGTCACTTCATCCTCTTTGCCTCAGTTCTTCATATCTAAAATGAGCTAAATAGCTGCGCTCTTCATAGTGGCAAAAAACTGGAAAACGAGGAGGTATCCATCGATTGGGGAATGGTTGAACAAATTGTGGTATCTGATGGTAATGGAATATTATTGTGCTGAAAGGAATGATGAACTGGAGGAATTCTATGTGAACTGGAACAACCTCCGGGAATTCATGCAGAGTGAATGGAGCAGAGCCAGGAGAACATTGTACACAGAGACAGATACATTGTGGCACAATTGAATGTAATAAACTTTTCTACAAGTAGCAATGCAATGACCCAGGACAATTCTTAGGGACTTATGAGAAAGAAAACTATCCACATCCAGAGAACAAACTGTGGAAACAAATGCAGAAGAAAAATATATGATTGATCACATGGTTTGATAGGTATATTATTGGGGATATTGACTTTAATTGATCATTCTATTGCAAATATTAATAATATGGAAATAGGTTTTGAACAATGATACATGTAAAACCCAGTGGAACTGCTTGTCAGCTCCATAAGGAGGGAGGGAGGAAGGAAGGGAAAAACAGGAATCATGGAACCATAAAAATGTTCTAAATGCATTTAATAAATAAATATAAAAACAACAAAAATGAAAAAATAAAATGAGCTAGAGAAGAAAATGCAAAACATGCCAGTATCTTTGCTAGGTAAACCCCAAATGGGGTCACAAAAAGTCAGGCACAACCGAAATGACTGAACAATTGTCCCCTAATTAATAGTACATGCCTACTCTATCCTCACAGGAAAAAAAAAATGAGAATGAGGATCCTTCATCACTTAGTTGGCAACCAGCAGCTTTGAACCCAGGCCTCCTTGATTCCTGAAAATCCCACTGGGAGCTCTGAATTCAATGCCTCTTATGATACTTTCTCATTTTACCCTCACACACTTTCCCTTCTCTTCTCCCACTCTCAATATTAAGTCGAAAGTTTAAGGTAGTCACAGAAGCCTTGCCCAGGTTTCTTCCAAAATTGGAGTTACTCCTAGATATCTGTATATAAACTTTTTCATAGACCACCAATGAACATAGTATTAAAATCTAGGTACAAGAAACTTGTACCTAGGTACAAGAAGTTCAAAGATGATTGCCACTACCCATGAATGATAATTACTCCTCAGCCATATAAAAGTATCAAAATGTTCCTTTATGCGTGCTGAACATTGTTTAGGCTGACAATCAGAAATTGAACCCCTTGGTGTGAAAAGTGGATGGTAGAAGTGAACACAAGCAGTCTACAAGAAATCAATGGCATGTGAAAGAGGTGAGAGAGAATAGTGGCACTCCATGCAAGCCAGTGAAGGTATGTTTGGCTGAAGAATTCTGGAGATGACTAATCTGAGATAAGTAAAAATGGAGAAGTGGGGTTGGGACAGGATTCAGGCATTGGAATCCTAACAACCTCCAGGAGAGATCTATTCACTGCCCCCTCATCTGAGGTCTGCAGGTTAGGTCTTTTGACTTGCTTATGGTTAAGTTTCAGTAGATTTTTGATAGATTCAGTCACAGCTTGCTGGGAGGTAATTCATGGTTGGAGTAACTGAACTACTGGGTCACTTTTCACCTTGGTCTCCTGCCCTTGCTTATGTTTGGGGTAAAGTTTAGAACTGAGTTACTCTCTGCTCCTGGAATGTGTTCCTTGCTCAGCTAGGCCCTGTGCTCTCTCCCAATCACTCTTCTCTGCTCTGTTTTTGTGTCAAAGAACTAAGCAATGGATACAGGACTGACATATGGCACCTGTTCTCTTCACCAGTGCCAGTTTTAACTATTTCTCTTACAGCAAAAACTTAAGGACCTTCACCATCCAGAATGCCCTCTTCTGGAGGGCAGATCCTTTCTATCACTATTTTTTTTATAAATTCTAACTCACAAAATTAAGCCCAATGATTCAGATATACTTTGACTAAAACAGAATACATTGGTACCATCACCTCCCTATTCCTATGCACTTTGCTTTTCTTAATGCAACCTACAATTGTCTTAGCTTTCTTAGCTGACATTTGTTTATATTCAAGCTCTGAAAGTTGGTTTGTCTCACCTTGATTGAAAGGGGAAGACTGTTGGAGAATGTTCGAAGAGGCGGTTAGGAGAGGGGAAAGTCAGTTGGCCTGAGGATATAAATAGCCCTCACAGTGATCTGTGGAGAGGTCTTTGGTCTTGGAGCCTGGACCTTGGAGCTTGGATCTTTGATCTTTGAACATTGCTCTGAATCTCCCTAGAAATTTAGGCATATATTTGATCATCGTTAGCTATTTAGGTATCTGGGCCCAGGAGGATGGAAGGAGAAGAAGCAGAGGAAGGTGAAGGGTAGATATTTCTTGAAGGCTGGGAGGCTGATATTACAATCTGAGTGGAAGGAAGCTGAGAGAAAACATCCATACATCTGCAGATTAATCTCTGGTTTGGCCGTGGCCAAGCTGAACCAGAGGGGAAGAACAAAAGCTCCAGCTTAGTGAAATAACAGCCTATAGTCCTGAGGGATTATTGATCATCGCTATAGTGACAATCCGTTCCCGATTATTCCTTTCCCTATTTAACATCTATAGATAAAGTTTATTTAAGTACCTTCCTGAGTGGTCATTGAATCACGACCAATTCAGTCATATTAATATCTAGGTAACTAGGAATATCTTCCTTCTCTGGTAATTGTGAGAGATTATCATTTTTTGTACCCACGTGTATAATTTTACATTTGTCCCTGGGAAATCTTGATAGATTCAACATAATTTCAAGCTCCTTTTCAGATTCAGACTATAACTTCCTGGGTGTTGGCTATCCCTTCTGGCTCTAAGCAACCTAAAAATTTGATGGCATACCATCTATACCCTTTTCACAAGATATTAATAAGAATATTAACAACATAGCCTGAGAACATTAATAGGAGCATTCTACTAAGGAACACCTTCCAAATTACCACCTAACCATTAATGGTAGCTTTTGGAGTTTGGTCATTCAAAATTCTGAATCCACATAACTATAACATTGTCTAACCCATATTTCTACATTTTCCTCAGATATTGTGTGAGAGAGTTGTCAATTACTAAAATCTAGGTAAAGTAATATATTGCATTCCCTTGATCTAGTAACCTTATTAAGAAAGAAATTGAAGTTAGTCTAGCTTGATTAATCTGTCAACCAACTTACCAATCAAAAACTGTTTATTAGGCACTAGTGTGCCTAATACTGTTTTAAGCACCAGGAAAATGAAGAATGGGTTAAAACAGACCCTGTGCCATTTATGCTGTACATAGCTTATTTGTACATATTTGCTTGTTTGCTGTCTCTCCTATTAGATTGTAAGCTCCCCAAAAGCTGGGACTGCCTTTTCTTTTGCTTTCTTATCACTTAGCACAGTGCCTTTAATAAAAACTGACTGACTACCTCTAGAAGCCCACATTCTAATAGAGGAACATGAAGTAATGCATAGAATTTGGATTTGGAGCCCAGAAAACAGGTTCAAATCCAACACCAGATATATGAGCTTGGAGGGTGAGGAGTGTAATAATGGGATTTAAGGCAGGGATGTAATAAGGGGATTAGGATAGGGGTAGTAGAGAGATTAAGGCTAGGTAAGGTTGCTATAGGGGATAAGGCAGGTAAAGGACCAAAGGTAATGTGAATAGGGATAAGGTACTGTGGATAGGGTTTGTGGATCCCTAAGGCAGTAAATAGATAACAATAAGATACAATGGTGAAGGTTTGTAGATTGAGGTGGTAGGAGAAGTAAGGGAATGGCTGAGTTTAGGGAATATAAACACTGAGGTATAAAGAGTTGCAAGGGCAGACATCTACAGCCTAAGAGACACAGACTGGGACACAGGTTTGAGACAGAGACACTAACGGGAAACAGACTGAGCCTTTAAGTAGTAAGGGCACTTCTGCGGACAAAGGTTAGGCCAGCCAAGAATGGCTTGAAACTGATTAGAGGGCTGCTAGTCAGTTTCTCAGGTTCACAAAGGAATAGTTCAGAGGAAGTATTAAGATTGCACTTCCTCCAAAATGGACACCTCCAATTCCCTTCACGACCCAGGAATAATGTTATTCCTTTCTCCCCTTCTCCCTCTCTCTTATCAATCAACTAATGAACTAGCCAAAGGTTTGATTAAATGACAAACAGGGTTTATTGATTTTTAGTGTTGATTGGAAGGGATGGAGGGGTACAAGGTAATTCTAACAGCCACCTAGGGAATGCTTCAGGTGGGGGAGGGAAACAGGAATGTGAGACTGAGATAGGACCTGCCTAACTCACCCCCAAAGGGTTTTGTAGCCTATAGGATTAGGAAAGTTGGCTACAATGATTCAAGAGATAATTTGTAACAAGGGTAAACCCTATTTGACTACAGGGAAACTATGTCTACTAAGTTTGAAAGCTAACCCCAGATCCACCCTCCTTTCAAAACCCCAAAGAGTTTAGGAAGGGAAAATGATGATTGGGAATAAAAGAGGTTATGGAGATCTAAAGGAAATAGTTAAGCTAATAAATTTTAAGAGAAAAGCTGCAGAATATAGGTCAGGTTTTCAGTCTAAAGAAAAGAGCTCAGTTGACCATCCTACTCTCAACGAGTCCCCCGGGGCCAACTGCCTAACCTCAGGATTCTAAACCCTTTTCCAACTGTCAGAAACTCTCCAGTAAGGCTTTGCAGGGCTGATATGCACCCTATTTGCACTACAGGAGGCAGAGGGCAGGGTCATAGCCTCTCTGACCCACAGTTTATTATTTTTAAAAATCAGAATAACAATAATATCTATGAGGCTTGAATGAGATGTGTGTAAAACACTTTTGTAAAACTTAAAGTACTATATAAAATCAGTTATTATCATGAAGTCCAGCTTATCGGCGACCAGTGCTTCCATTTTTAGATATTCACTAATTATTTCTTATAAATTCAAGATTTTTGCCAGAAACTGACATCAGGTTCACTAATCAACAGTTTACAACTCCATTTTTCTTCTCTTTCTTTGAAGACTTGGGCAACACTGTCCCTTTCCCAGTTCTGTGATAACTTTCTCATTTTCCACATTCTTTCAAAGATTACTAAGAATTACTCAACAATTAGGTCTATCAGTTCTTTTCAGTACCTGAGGATGCAATCCATGTGAGCCAAGTAATCTGAACTCATCCAGAATAGATATGTACTTTCTTGCTATCTCCCAACTTACCTTGGATATCAGCTCTCTATCAGAAATTATGGTCCTATTCTTTACACTCCAAAGATTATTCTTCTTGACAGAGAAAACAGAATTGAAATGAGTTAGCACATCACCTTCTCTCCACTATCAGTTATGAACACATCCACACTGAACAGCAATCCTATTCCTTCTTTGATTGTTCTCATTTCCCTGTAAAGCTAAAATAAACCCCACTTTTTGTTTTTCTTATCCTTGCTTGCCAGCCCAACTTCTGAACTTAAGCATTCTCACTCCATATTACACAATTGTGCCACTATTGTCTGTATTCATTCCTGTCACTTACCTGGCTTCACTTTTCTTGAAAATCTGAGTTAAATTATAAATTCCCCATGGATTCCTATTGGCTTCTTTGTCATTATTCAGTTGTGTCTGACTCAGTGTGACACTATTTGGGGTTTTCTTGGCAAAGATATTAGAGTGGCTTACCATTTCCTCTTCTAACTCATTTTACAGATGAGGAAACTGATGCAAACAAAGTTAAATGATTTGCCCAGAGTTGCATAGCTAAGTAAGTTTCTGAGGGCAGATGTGAACTCAGGAAGATCTTTTTGATCTTCTAGGCCTTTTGCACTGTACCACCTACCTGCCTATTATGTGTAGGTAGCAACAATGAAAAAAATATCACCTGGATCCCTAAATTCTTCAATGTCTTGCCCAAGCCTTCATAAACTTTAACAATTCTAGGTTCCTTCAGGCAGCATCATTTGTGAATTACTTGAAACAAAAAGTCATCTATCTTAACAAGTCTTGGAAAGTTCTCTGTCATAAATTAGATGCATGCCCCTGGAAGATAGAAGTCTTTCCTACTGTTACTATTATCTAGTTCACAAATAGCTGCCTCAGTCAGGACCTCTCAGGAGAGTGACCAACTATTACTGCCCAATTTTTTCCTTTGACCCTTTCCATAATGATTTTTCACCTAACAGTTAGCACCATGTGCTTTTAGATTATCATTTCATGGAGGACAAGCAAACGCTTCATTTCCAGAACACCCAGCTCCCTTCTCTTTGGAAAAAGGTTCATATCTGTTCTATTCTTTTATCAATTCCACTATACCCTAGCTGAATCTCTAAAGCGTCCCCTCTGATTCTTTGAGACAAGTTATCCTACAAGCCTGTAGGTCAGGTACAACAGTATTGCAGTTGCCATCTGCCATGACTAAAGAAAGTTCTTATGCCAGAGGGGAAAAAAAAGGGATAGAAGTCTAATGAAAAAAAGCAATGTGATTCTCTTTACAAGAGTTAAAGGTATAACAAGCCAGAGTTTGAGCCAAATAAGTATATTTTCATGTCTTACAGGCTAAGTCAGAAGATCCTACTGTTATATTCAATCTAGGGAATGAATTAATTGGTAGTGTTGAGTTCTAATGGGACACCTAGATATGGTAGTGAACCCAAAGGTCAAACCCAATGCAGCTGATGTAAAAGGAGAATATGTAGAATCTGCTTACTCTAATCCCAAGATGGCTAACAGTAACCCAGGACTAACAGCCTGAAGTAGGAATCAGCAGATGGTAGAGCACAGCTAAACCCTTGTCCAACTGAAGCCCTGTAAGTTTGATGTTGGTGGCTATATCCCTTAACTTGATTCACTATAGATCTGATTATTTGATCTATAAAGAATAATTAGTTAGTTTGGCCTGTTCTGACTGTGGATTTGATCTCAAGAAATTGATTGAAGGAATATTGAAGTAAACTCCTTTCCTAAGTTGACACAGGACACAGTCAACTAAAGTCTCACTATATCTTTGAGAACTCTCAGGGAAGTGATTTCTTACAAGATGATTTAATAGTTGATGAGTCTAGGAAAAGGGGAACTGGGTAATTGATGGAAAGTGGGAATTGGAAATTCTAAATAAATCTAGATGATAAATTGTTGTTGAGTCTTCACTTGAATATTGTTGTTCAAGGATCTTGTTTGGCTGACAGCCTGGCTGAGACCTGACTGGCCTGAGCCCTGAGTCAAGGTTTGACCCTGCTGAATGATAGTTATCTTTGTTCATCTTCTTGGTGCTTATAAATCAGGAAACAAAGATTGATGGAACATGGTTGTATCAGTTTGATAGCTAAAGCTGGTTGCTGAGTAAAGAGGGTATAAGCTACGCCTAAACCCTATCAACCCTCATCCAAATATCTCCAAACTGAGACCAAGAAGGGTTCATATCTGTTCCCCTAAGCCTAACTGCCTTGGTTCATGCCAGGCTCATGCCAAGATCAGTCCATTCTGCATTCTAAGCAGGTAACTGTCCATCACTCTTGACTCAACATGACTGCCATATATTTCCTTACACTACCTCAGAACTTTGCTGAACATTTGTTCTTTCAACTCTCCCCTAAGGCAGCTCTCCCACTTTGGCACTGACATATATCACCTGTACAGGAATTATTGACATCTGTAATCATTGGCTTATCAGCAATGATCAGTGGCTTGTTAGCATACTTTTATAATTTTCCTGTTATCAGACTTAAATATCAGTTATAATCCCATAAGATTTATTCACCAATGGCAAGTTCCAATAGTCTAATCTTTGAGGTATGCAACGTTGTCAGGGCTATTAGACATTATAAACTTATTCTTCAATATCAGGTATAATTCCATAAACTCAAGTTTTAAAAATCATACTTAAAACTAACAAAACAAGAGAGAAGAAAAACTATATCAAAAAGACCATTTCTCAAACCCCAATAAACAATGTAATAGTTAAATATATATATGTTCATATATAAAATATGTGTATTAAAATACAGATTGATTATTTAAAAGTTAAATTTATTATATCTCTAGCATGGTTATGATTCTCATTATGCATACACATAAGTTTTTCTCCTGGTAAAAGCTTGGCACAGGCAACAACTAAGGCAAAGTCTGAAAAGGACACAAATTCCTAGGATTAAAAAGGCTTATTTGACCATAGTTGCTAACAAACCCATGCCCTGTATCCATGAAAGCTTATCCCATGGGTCTCTACTGTTATATCTGAGTCTCATTCAAAATTCTTTGAAGCTAATGGAAATTTATAATAATTTCACCAGACATTTATGTTAAAACAACAAAATTGATCAAGAAGAACACAGGCACTCCCAGAAGTGGCCATAAGCATTTCAAGGGCTACCAAATTTTGTATGACTGTCTTTGCCAAGGAATCATTCTGCTTCTGGAGGAAGGAAATAGCTTTAGAAGTTCAGGAGATGGCTTGAACTGTATCCTATGTCTCAATTTTAGCAGAAATATTCCTTAAAGAGTCTATTACTACCACCATCCCCAAAGTGGGTATAGCAACCCAGAAAAATATGCTGCAGAGGAAGTAGCTACTGAATTAGGCCTAGATCTCTTGGTCCATGCATGTCATCAAGTGCCCAGATTCCTAGCTGTAGACTTGTCTACCCAGTCAATAAAATGATTATGCACTGATACTAGTGGGGTTACATAGGCCAAACCACACACCCCATTCTACTCTTGTGGAAGGGAAGAGTAAGCTGAGGAGATGCAAACATAGAATTCCTCACAGGTCACCAAACCCCATAGGAAATCTATCTTCATCTATGATGAGGTAATAACAGTTGCAAAGGATATGTATTTATGTGACCTATCCTTTTATCCTATTAAGCTGTGTCATAGCAGAGATAAATGTTGTGGTAGGGATTGGAATAGGGTGGTTGTATTTCACATTGTCATATCTATATCTGCTACTCAATGGTCTCTTACCTCTTTTAACACACAAGTCAAAGGTGGGTAAATGGATAGTCAGTTGAAGTGGGGCTCTATATATCTGCAAATTGCCTTAGAACACATATTAAAATCAACTGAGATTTGAAAATCTGTGAATCTCTCAATAATAGTGGTTGTGACTATGTAGATGGCCTCCACCTGTCACTATTAATATGACATATAAGAAAAGCAAAAGGGGCAAAAGGCTTATTTGGCAAAAATGACCCACATGAGGTGCAAGTTGTGGCAAAGTCTCATTTATATGGAGTAGAATTGTTGCCCATGATAAAACAGAGCTCTGATAAAGTGACAGACCAAGCATCTGTAAGGTCCAATGGCCTTGCCTTGAAATAGAGTATGCCCTATTTGACTATGAACCTTAATAATAGCATTATCCTTAGCTCAGTCATTGGAAAAGGAAACAAAAGAGGAAAATGCAATATGGCTTAATGCTGAAAACAAAATAATACCAAATGAGGGGAACCTTTTTTTTAAAAAACAGAGTAAGCTAAATATGTTTACCTATAAGATCCCTAATCACAAAGAGATAAGGATAAAAATCAAATCAAAATCAAATCCAAAGACAAATAGACAATAATGTACAGTGAAAATGATCCAGTACAATTAATCAGTGTCAATAGATACATGAGAACCATAAATCCAAGAGTTTTTTCCTACAATTTTGATGACAGTCAGAGTAATTAGCAATACTTGGAAGAGGCCTTCCCAAGCAGGCCGAGTCCCTCCAGTTTACTGAAAGTTCTTTATATATATGCCTTCTCTTCGTGGGTATAGATCATGAAGTGAGAAATCCAAGGGTCCTACCTGTACTGCTGCCACAGAGTTATGAAGTTCGCTTAATTTGATCTGTAATTCCTGTCTACAAGAAGCAATAGAAATGTCCCCCCCGCCCCAGGGCAGCTGGGTAGCTCAGTGGATTGAGAGCCAGGCCTAGAGACAGGAGGTCCTAGGTTCAAATCTCGCCTCAGACAATTCCCAGCTGTGTGACCCTGGGCAAGTCACTTGACCCCTATTGCCCACCCTTACCACTCTTCCACCTAGAAGCCAATACAAAGAAGTTAAGGGTTTAAAAAAAAAACTAAAAAAAAAAAGAAAGAAAGAAATGTCCCCCCCTAGTAATTATGTGTATGCAGTGGGAAAAGGCCTGTATAGAAGGATGTCTAAAAACCATATCAAATGGTAAGATAAGAAGTTCTCTCCTAGGTCTGCTACACATGGAAAATAGAAGTAAAAAAAGAATCTTAAACCACTTCAAGTGAGTCTCAGTACCTAGTTTGCCAATCATGTTTTAAAGTTCTCTATTCATACTTTCTACTTGACCTGAGCTTTGGGGCTGACAAGGTATATGGAATTTGGGGGTAATTCCCAAACAAGAATAAACCTATGATAAAACAAAACCAGTAAAAAGAGTTCCCTTATCTGAATCAATGTGTGCAGGTGGCCCAAATCAGGAAACAATTTCCCTCAATATCATTTTATCAACAAAGGCTATTGTGGCACAAGTACTAGGGAAGGCTTTTATCTATCTATGAGCTGGTCCACTTTATATGAAGACAAACTTTATAATGTCCAGCTTTAGACATACTGATGAAATCATTTTGCAAATGTTCAAAAGGTGTTTAAACCAGAGGACATCCACCAAAACCCCTGGCATGGAAAGCATGCTGATTATATGCCTGGCAGGTAAGGTAAGCATCACATACATGGGAGGCTATATTTATAAACCTGGGGCAACCCAAACTCTTTTAATGGAATCCACAATCCCCTGAATACCAAAAAGACCACTCCTATGAACATATAAGATATTTGATGATAGAAGCTTCTGGGAAGCAGAGGTTTCCTTCTGGAGACATCTAAACCTTATTAATATGCCTTACTTTAAACCTTTGCTTCTACTTCTCTACTTCCTGTTCATTATAAAAGAGAAATTTAGTTCATTATTAGATGTCAGTCAAAATTAACTTAGATCCTTCTACAGCAACAAGCTTAGGTGCAGTGTCTGCCCACTGATTTCCCCTATAGACAAGACCAGTCCCTCCTGAATAGGCAGAACAATGTACAGTAGCCAACATTGTGGGTAGCTGAAGCACAGATAAGAATTCTTTAATGATTTAATTCTCTAATTCTTTAATGATGTCTGGATTTTCAATAGTTTGAATTCAATAGTCTGAAATTCCTAGAGCAGAGGCAGACAGAATGACCTGTTTTAATTCTCTTAGAGCTGACAGGTTTTGGGAATCTAACTGAAATGGCCTGGGGACTGAATTTTTAATCAGAGCTAAAAGGGTTTTAGTAATTTCTCCATACCAGGATTCATTGTATATAGAACCCTGTGGCCCCCCAAGACTGCTCTTAGCTGCCTCTTAGAAGAGGGAGCAAAGAGTTGCTAAATAGCTTCAATGCTAGGACAATTGGAAAGTAGTATGGCAAAAAAAAACTAGGCATAGAACCAATACCTTCACCATTCACTAAGATCAGATTAAAATGGATACATGATCTATACAAAAATGGAGATAAAAATTAGTAAATTAGAAGAGCAGGGAACATATTGCCAATTAGATTTAGGATAAGAGAGGAATTTATGATTCAATAAGAGATGCAGAGCATTGTGAAATGAAAAATAGGCAATTTTGAATACGTTAAATTGAAAAGTGTTTTTTAATAAAAAATATTGGCAAGATTAGAATGTTGCCAAGATTAGAATGAAAGCAGAAAATTGGCAGTGGGGGGTGGGAGTGGGTGGGAGTACAGGATGGAGAGAATTTCACAGGCTGATTAGAGAAATGTAAACCAAAACAATTCTGAGATATCTCATATCCATCAGACTGATTAAAACAATAAAAGGGAAAAATAACAAATGTTAGAGGTGATGTGGAAAAATGGGAACACCAATTTGCTGATAGTGGAGCTGTGAACTGATCCAATCATTTTGGAGAGCAATTTGAAAAAATATCCTGAGAGTTATAAAACTGTGTGTATCCTTAAACCCAAGGAGATTAGGGAGAAAAGAACCCATCTGCCCCAAAATATTTATAGCAGCTTTCTTTGTAGTAGCAAACAATTGGAAATTGGGGGGGGGGGGAGGGAAAATGTCCATCAATTTGGAAATGGCTAAACACACTGTGGTATATAATTGTGATGGAATACTTTTATGTCATAAGAAGCAATAAGCAAGATAATTTTTTTATATGTGGAAAGAACCAAATGGGATAATGAAATGTGTAGTCAAATGAGTGGAACCAAAAGAGCATTATACACAACTAATACTGAAGAATAGATTAGGAATGTTACCTCTAGGTTGTGAAAGGAAAGATGAAAACATGAAAGACTTAATTTGTATGAGCATGGTCTCCCTGACAATATCTTCTGTTATGCAGGGAGGGTGGAGAGAGATTGGGATGCTGATGGCTGGGATTTATTATATAGATATGAAGAAAATAAATTAAACATATATGAGATTTGTGATTTCATTTATGTACATTTTTTCTTAATATATGGCAATGTTTGTTTTACTTGGTTTTATAAAATTCAGAAGAAAAAATAAAGAAAAAATAGCTTCAATGAACTTGGAGGAAGTGGAGCAAGTTTCAGTAGCTAAAATAAACCTAAATATTTCACTTTTAGAAGACACCACTGCATCTTTGGTTTGGAAACCTGGTGGCCTTTCTGGTGGAGTTCTAAGAGGCGATGCCTACTATCTTCCTGGCATGTTCCTGGCATGTTCCTGCATCTGGTGCCACTAAATACAATTCATCAATATATTGAACTAAAGTAGCACCCTTAAAAATGATAGTAGCTAAATCCTGCTGTTAAATTTGAGAAAATAAGGTTGGGCTCTCTATTAATCCCTGAGGCAAATAAGTCCATGTCCATGAGAACTTTCCAGGTGAAAGCGAATATTTTCCTAGAATTTATAGGGATAGGAATTGGTGGGGGGGAGAAAAGGCAGAACAGAGAGCTACCACAATAAAATATATAGCTTTATTTGGGACTGAGGAGATGATTGTTTCAGGATTTGAAACTACTGGATATCTAGGAATAACATATGAATTAACTGAATATAGATTGTGTACACACTGATAGCTATGAGGAATGAGTATTCTTTTGACAGAAGTCCCCTGGACAGAAGACAAGGAGCAATTTATAAACATTTTGTGGCTTCTCTGACTCTCCAACCAAATTTAAAGAACCAGTGGAAGCACATTCAGACCAATCTGGGAGCCTCAATGTCCAGGAGATAATCTTAAGTGTCCCAAACCTTAAGGGTCAAATGAGGTTCTTTGCTTAGGGGGAGGGGAGCAGTCTAGAATAATGAGGAACAGATCATCATGAATTGGAAAGGAAAAATCACCAATTTAGATTTTAAAGCTCCTTCCTTCCCTACTTCACACAGTCATAAATCATGAATTCTCTCATTACTTCTCTGGCATCCCCCACAAATGACTACAGTTCCTTTAAGGGGCACTATAGTCTGCATGTTGAGAAGTGTGAGCCCAGTTTGAGTTTCTATTATTATTCCATTTTCTATTTTTAAACTCCTGATTCTTCCTCCTACAATTTATTGCTACATGACCTGGCCTGCCACAGAAAAAAACCAATATATTGACCCCCTAGATTTTGGGGGGTGTTATCTGTTACTTGGGTCAGAGTCTTATTGACTTCTTTTAAAGGAGCTATGAGTTGAACTAAAGATGTTAAGATGGAAGCAAAGATAGATGTCTCTCTTTCCTGTCCTGTTTAATTTTTTCTAATTTGTCTTTTTCAATTTTTTTCCTTTTCATCTCTCACATCCTTCAAAAACACATATAGCTATTCTTTTCAACTGTTCTATATTCATAAGTGTACATATATAGTCTACATATCTTAAATACTAAACTGAGAAATTTGATATGAAGAAATTTTTCTATTTTCTTACTTTTCTTCTTAATCTAATTGCATTAACTTTGTTTATGTAGGAGTTTTCAATTTCATATAATTAAATGATCTTTTATAATAACTCTCTATTTCTTTTAGTTAAGAGTGGATCTTCTACCCATAGCTAAGGAAGATATGTGGTCTGTTTCCATTCTAACTATTTTGTGATATGATCTTTTATATTAAGGTCACATATCCATTTTGGATTTATTGTGGAATGTGCTTTTGACATCATTGAACATTTCCTTCTCCTGAAGGAATAAATTCACCTTCCTTGATGTTATCTTACTTGTCTGACCAGGTCAGTATCTTTTCATTACCCATTGCCCAGACTCTTTATAAATGGCCTCCAAGAACCCACCCTCTTCTTTTTTCTTTATACTCTCTCGCTTGAGAATTTCATCCACTACAAATTGATTCATTTATCATTTCAATACAGCTATTAATACATTTAGTTTTAACTTCTCTTTCAAATTTCATTCCTAGCACATGAAATGCCCACCAAAACATCTCCATCTATTGTATTGTGGGATGAGTATTGATGGTAGGGGGTGTGTATCTAGACTCCCCCCTTGTTAGCTTTCAATGGGCCAGATAAGCTATTCATTCACCCACACCCCAGAGAAGACCTATGAGGGAATAAACTCAAAAAGGTTCCCAACTGGCAAAGCTATAGTGGGGATATTGAAGGAACGTGTTGGGGATCAGTTGTGACCCTAATGGGTTAGATCCCATCCTCAGAGACAGCACCATCCACTCCTAAGTTCTAGTAGCTTTGCCCTTCAAGATGGTGTTTGGTATTCGTCTTCCCCTCAGCTACAAGATCAGTCTTCCTCCCCTCAAAGTAACAGCCCCAAACTACCACTAATAAACTAATAAAGATTTTTATTATAAGGATGAGGGAATTCAGAATAACAGGGTAAGGGATGTTTGAGGATTTTTGAGGAAGGAGGGTACGGGGATAACTTCTCTACCAACTAGGAACCCCACAACAAGAGAGTAGTTCTGGTTTCTTCTGTAGGGTTAACTCAGAAACTGACTGTCCCTCCCCTCACAGTATCCTATCCTTAATATTATCTAACAAACAGGGGAATAAATGCAAGGAAGGGGTATAAGAGGAATCAAGGAAGGGTCCCCCAAGTGCATGCTCCCTCCATAGTCTGGGCACTAATTCCAATTATGGAGCACAATTCTTTCAGTTTCTTCTTCATTGGCAATGAAGACAGTAGAAAGGTTTTGCTGATGAAATCTCCAGATTGCCCCTGAATTTTGGGTTCAGAAGAACTAAATTTCTGTCCAGAACCTCCCAGCCACCCACAACCATCCACTGCAAACCCACCCAAGACTTGAATGTCCTCTCAGGACTCTTTGGCCGTTGGCAGTTTAGAATCTTCAGAATTTTCACCAAAACTCCTCCTTCACTGCCCCCCCCCCCAAAAAACAAAACCTCCTGAGGCCAGCTTCAATTCCAATTGCCTGCTCTCCTTTGCAAAATTCAGTCCACAGTTACACTATGTGTCTTACTAGCAACTCTAAATACACCATATCTGACATGAAATTCATTTACTCCTTACCACTCTTTTCTTACACAGTTCCCTTTTTCTATTGATGATATCATCATTCCCTCAGTCATTCAAGTTTACAATCTCAGAGTCATTCTTGACTCTTCCTTTTCCTTCACTTTTGATGTCCATCCAGTTGTCAGATTTTGTTGATGCTATCATGAAAACCTTTCTTGAATTTGTTCCCTTCCTAGACTCATTCAGTGACCATCTTCACTTCTTAATAATTTTCCCTGCTCCCAGTCTTTCTTCTCTCTCCCTACTCCAGAGAGCTGCCAAAGGAATCTTCCAAAGGCACAGATCTATGTCTTGCCTGTACTCAAAATCTTCAATAACCCACTATCTCTTCTATGTTCAAATGCACTTTTCTTAGCTTAGCATTTAAGGCCCTTCCCAATATGGCATCAGCCTTTCTTTTCAGTCATTTTATATCATCTTGTCTTTCTGTGCTCTACATCCCAGTCAAATTAGATTAATAGCTACTTCCAAAATTCCTCCATCTCCTGGCCTGTTCATTTGCATGAATCAATCCTAATATTTATAATGTATTGCCCCTTTTTTGCAGCTTCTCAAAAAACATAACTTTCTATAAGACTAAGCTCAGACCCTTGGTGAGCTCCTAAGCAAAATTTTTCATCATCTGTTCTGTTATTCCCTTCTCAATCCACAAATTACCTTGTATTTAATTCCTTTGTGTACACCCCACCCCAAACCTCCTCAAATGTAAGTTTCTTTCCTTTTTTTTTTTTTTTTTGACTTTGAATCCCTAGGATCTTGGCACAGTGCCTTAAACATCTAAATTTAATTAATTCAAATTTCATTCTATCAATACAGCCAAAGATTGCATTTGCTCTTTTTTGAATTGATTGGTGATACTACAGGTTCATATACTGAGCTTATGATCAACTAAAATCCCTAGTGTGTTGGGTTTTTTTTTTGCCCAGCAAAAACTTCTACATCAGCAAGGCTTCTCCATATTGTACTTAAACAATTAATATTTTGAACCCAAATGCAATACTTTCCATTTATTCCCAGGAAATTTCTTGTTTTTGGTTTAATTCCAGCATTCCAGGCTGTCAAGATCATTTTCAGTCTTGATTCTGTCATTTTTCACATCAGCTATCCCTGCCAGGTTTATGTCATATGAAGATATAATAAGCATGATTTCTGCATCTTCCTCTAGTTTCCTGATGTTGAACAGGACAGTATCCTAGACATCCCACTGGAGCATTCCAATAGAGATATACTTCAAGTTCCCACTAAAATACCAATCAAGACTTTTTACATACAATTGTTGAACTGGATATGAATCCATATGACAAAACTATCATTCATCAACCATCAAGTAATGACTGCTTTTACAAGATAAGAGCTATCAGGTCCCTACCCATAACAACTTGAAACCCAGACCTAATTCAAATATTTGTATCTGAGTAAATTGGCAAGATTATTTTTTTAAAAAAATAACCAAGAGGTTAAATAACTGAAAATAGTTCAACTAATAGTTTTGGAATTGAAAACAAAATTCATATGGAAAAATAAAATGACTCAGTCCCTCAAATTGAGACATTACAAGATAGCCAAACACAGTGTTTCATTAAATAGTTATTAAATGACCACTATTTTGTAACCAATTAGAAGAATGTTTCGGTGTTTCCATTTTGATAAGTATACTTAGAATTTTTTAAGAGGAAGTTTTCTGTCCTTTGGAAATTCTAAGAAACAGGGCAAAAACTCATGAGTAATTCATAAAAAAGAGTATCTTCACTGTTTTCAAACTCAAGTTTGCTAATGCCCCCTACATGTGATTTCATCTACCTGGCAAATTCCTGCTATCCACATAGAGGCATATTGCTTTGGTCAGTTACTTATTAGGTAAATTCTAGGGAATTATAGAAAGCATATAGAGATAAGTGACTTGCTTAGGGTTACGCAGCTAGTAAGTGGCAGAAGTGGAATTTAAACTCCAGCCTTCCAGACTCCAAGGACAGGATTCTCTATTAAAGCCACATAAGGGAGAACAATTTAAACTAAGAAAATCAACTGCTCCTCCAACTTTCTTACCAGGGACACTTCCTTATTTCTTACTTCCTATTAGCTTGCTTTTATTCTTCTATAAATTGTTCATCTGTGTGCTCTATTTTCTAGACAATACATCCTTCCACAAGGCAACCTAGCATAACAAAAAATCAGTCTTGGGACAAGAGCTGGATTCCAATCCTGCCCTGGACACTGGCTGACTGTGGGACCCAAAGGGCAATTAACTTAACATCTCAGCACCCCCAGGCAACTCTCTAAAGTTAGAAGGTACAGAGGAGCTATGGTTCTACCTTGGTAGAGGAAAACTGATGAAAATCACAATTCTGTACTGTAAAAGTATTCATAAGATTAGCTTTAGTAAGAGCTAGAATTTCAAAAGTAATTTCCAAGTACACTACACAGTCCATGAGACTTAAAAGAATTAATCAAGGGATAAGAAAGAGGAATACACTGGGAAAAGAGAAAAGCAGAAAAAGTTGAGGGTAAATTATCTCACATAAGGAGGCATATAAGAATCAATACAGTAGAAGGGAAGATGGAGGGGAGGGTGGCAGGTAATGCTTGAACCTTGTTTTCATCTCAATTGACACAAAATGGGAATAAGTAACCACATTTAGGTATAGAAACCTATCTTAACCAATAGGAAATGTGCAGGTGGAAAATTTGCTGCACCTGAGCTACATTCCCAGTATCCTTTTAAGTTACATCCTCATTTGATGTACAGAGGCTTGAGAGATAAATTTGGCTGAGATCCACACTGTGAGGCTCTTTTTGGACTTTGTTTTGGTAAAGTGCTACAGGTGTGAGTCTCTGGCTCTCTTTGCTCTGCTCACTTGACTGAAATAATCCTTTTCTTTTCCCTCTCTTTTTGATTGTTATTAAAATCCCATATATTTTTAAATACTAGGAGTACTTATTCATTTTTACTCCTACAGAAGTAAGAAAGGGAGGGGGAACAGAAAAGGTGGGGGACAGACAAAAGGGAGGGAGAACTCAGGGAGGCCAATAAAAAGAAACAAAAATATTTGTGAATGGGGAAAGGTTGAAAGGAGAGAAAGAGAAAGATTAATTGGTGGTGGGGGCGGGGTAAGACTTTCAAAATAGAGTATCTACTTTAGGAAATACCTCCAGGACAAGAAAAGTTCTAACTATTATAAGACACTACTTCGTTGAGTAAATATTAATGTATTCAGGACTCCTCTTGTTTATCGGAAAATAGAGAGCCATGACATAGGTATAGTAATTATAAAATCTTTTAAAGTTGCTCATTCTAAAATTACTCTCTCCCATAAAAGTAGTCATTTTAGTTCTATTTAACACAGTAGAAAATATTTTTATTTATTTCACAACAATAGCTAGCATTCATAATATACTTTAAGGATTGGAAAGGTTAAGTGACTTGCCTAGAGTCATACAGCTGGCAAATGTCTGAGGTTGTATTTGAACTTGTCTTCCTGACTGAATCCAGCATTCTATCCATGTTATTACCTAGTTGCCTCTAACAACAGTATTTTTAAAAAATGTACACATTATAACAATTAACAGGATTGTGAGTGATGTAAATAGTGTTCAGTGGATTCTTTTTTGATATAAAGTTGTTTTATTTCATTCTTTCTATTTTTTTAAACCCTTACCTTCTATCTTAAAATCAATACTGCATGTTGGTTCCAGGGCAAAAGAGCAGCAAGGGCTAGGCAATGGGAGTTAAGTGACTTGCCCAGGTTCACACAGCTAGGCAGTGTCTGAGGCCAGATTTGAACCCAGGATCTCCCATCTCTAGGCCTGGCTCTCAATCCACTGAGCCTAACCCAGCTGCCCCCTTAATTTCATTCTTTCATAGGTTATAAGCATCTGTGATTTTGTCAATGTGAGTAATCCCTCCACCAACATAGATAGAAAGAAAGATTTCCACAATTTAGTAGCTAGTCTTTAAGAATGCCTGAGGGCAGAGGTCAGCTAGGTGGTTCACTGGATTGAAAGCCAATTCTAAAAAGAAGTCTTAAGTTCAAATCTGGCCTCAGACACTGAGCGACTCTGGACAAATCACTTAACTCCCATTGCCTCACCCTTACACAGGGTTGATTCTAAGAGGAAAGGTCCTTAGGCTGCAGCCTCCAGTAAACCACAGCCCCTTCCTCAACCCTCCTGTGCAGAAAATGATTGGATGTATTACGAAGCTGGGAATCAAGGAGATGGGCATACTATTAAGAGTAATGAGGAAGCTTCGAAGAAATGAAAATGATGAAATTGAGTTTAGATGCATAGGATATATGATAAGCATGCCCTATCAATAACAAGAATCAGAAACCTGAAGAGAGTGAGAAGTCAATTCAATTTGATCTAAGAGACAGCCATTCCACCCTGCTTCCTCCTGGTCTAGTCCATTACCCTTTCAGCTCATTCCATTCCATTCCCCCCCTTCTCTCTCTCTCTGTCTATCTCTCTCTCTCTCTTCCATGTCTTTCATCCACACCGGTCCCTTCAAAGTACTCAGGTAATGATGCCAATTCCAGACCTTTTCCCATATCAGAATCAAGACATTTGATCTTTTAGGTTGCTTATGGTTAATTAGTCTTTCATTACCTTTGTATGTTTCTTATAGATTGAATTTTTTGCTTAGTTTTGTGTTTTTCTACGGGAATAGTTGAAATGCCTTTATTTTGTTAAGTATCCATTTTTTCCCTTTTATAATTATGCTCACCTTTGCTGGATATATTATTCTTGGTCGTAAGCCCAGTTCTTTTGTTCTGCAAAATGCTGTGTTCCTTGTGTTCTTTTAATGAGGAAGAATGAGTAGAGGAACTGCCATGGAGAAGGGGATGAGGGGGCAGAGGGTTGGGAGTACTAGAACCCAACTCTCAATGGATCTGAAATAAAGAGAGAACATACACAGTTAGAAGGATAAAAGGAGGGAAGGGGGAAGGAATAAGGGTTGGGACTGAGAGTCCCCTTGGGGGGACTGAGGGAATAAGAGAAGGAAGGGTGGGTTAAGAGTAAGGAGAGGGCAGCTGAGTGGCTCAGTGGATTGAGAGCCAGGGCTAGAGACTTTGCCATCTTTGATATTTGACCAAGCTCTAAGGGTGCTATAGCCTCTGCTTCAGTTGCCTTCATGGTTTTTGGAACAAATTGTTCTCATCTGTTTTTTCTTCTAGGAGAGATATTCACATGTTTGAGGCAGACATCCCCTTACCTCACCAAAGTTACCCTCAATCTAGTTTAGCCTGCCTAATCAAACAGCTTTTCTAGAATATGCACTGTGCATGCTGCAGCTTTGGGGAGCCACAAGAGAGAGCTGCATGAAAGTTAGACTCCAATGAGCAGCCCTCTACACTAGAGATGCTAGTCCCCCCTGAACACCCCATACATTCCAGTCAGTACCAATATGTTTTCTGGGTAGAGTCATTTCATTTCTTCCAGGGCTTTTTACTCTTTCCAAATTTAAGAATTTTTCATACCTAATATAATACTTCTGATTTATTAACTGATCCAATAGAGTTGTTTACACTTTGATAAAAGTATCAAGGATCGATCTTTTTGATTATTTTATGTTGGATGAAATTGGTTTTGCATTTAAATCTCCAACACTTGGTAAAGTGCTTGGTACACCATAATTGCTTAATAAATGTTTATTGACTGACTAATCAATTCAACGACTTCCCCCCTTATCTCTCCAGTTTAATATATGCTGTCTTCAGCAAATTAATTGGAATGTGTTTATTAAAGTCCATAGTCTCAAATATTAGATTGTTCTCTAATGACTTCTGGACGTTTACATTATCTTTTTTGGAATGTCCTTCTCAGTGCTTTATGTAAATAGTACCAGGGAAAGTCTATGTAGCACAGTTAATACCTAAATCCAGCAATTAAGGTTTCTCTCCATGCTTCCAAATACATGGTGACACAATTAGATGAACAAATGTAATTTTATAGAGTTTTACTAAGTTACTGGGCATAGAGTCAGTAAGACTTGAATTCAAATCCAGTCTCAGACACTTACTAGCTGTGTGATCTCAGACAAGGCACTTCTGTCTGCTTCACTTTTCTCATTTGTAGAATGGAGATAATAATAGCACCTATCCTAAGATTGTTGTGAGGTTTAAGTGAGATAGTAATTGCAGAGTGTTTATCACAGTGTCTGACACAGAGTAGGCGCTTAATCAATTCTTGTTCCTTCTTCCCTTCCCTATGTCCTTTCCCCTGGCTAAGTGTTTACAAAAGGCCTCCTCCAACCCAAAAACAATAGAGTAAGAGGGAAAAAATGAAAAAATCAAGAGAAAAAGAACTGTTGGAATCAGATGCAGATCAAAGTATACTATCTTTCACATTAGTTTAGTTTTGGTTTTATTTTGGGGTTTTGGTTTTGTAAGTGTGTAATTACAATGACCAATTTGGAAGTGTGTTATGCATGGTAATATATGTGTGATCCAGATCAAATTGCTTACCATCTCTGAGTAGGAGGAGGGAAGTGAAGGAAGGAAATTGTTTGGATCTTATAATTTTGGAAAATGTATGTTGAAAATTATTATATGTAATAAAATATTATACGTAAATAAAATATCTTTGAATAAAACATTTAAAAAAAAATTAAAATCAAAGTCTTTTCCTGATTTGGGGGAGAGAGGAAGAGAGAGAAATAGACAGAAATTTTTTTCTCTTCCCCATGGTCTTCTCAGAGGATAAACCCAGTCCTTACAGAGTTCCTAGAGCACATTAGGCCCTACCCACAGGGGTTAGGGACCTGAGATCATCTGGAAGTCACTCCCTCAGCCTTCAAGTGAGAAACAAAATGACTATTGGCGAACTATCTTCCATGATTCCAAAAACACATAAAGCTATCCAACTAATCTCTAGATGTCCTTTTCTACCCAGGGCACCTCTCTTCCAGATGTTCCTGGACCACAGGTGCTCCCTTTGGAAGCCCAAGAAAATTCTGCTGGATTCCTATAGCAAAGGGCACCTCAAATTTTTTCTATTTGACCTCTTCCCCTGCAAGAACAATCTAAATGGAGTCTCTAACTTACTCCAAAATATGACAAGCAGACTCATTCAGTTCAAGAAGATAGAAAACAAGATAAATTAAGCCTAAAGCATGTATGATACTCCCCAAGGAGATTAGGCGCTTAGAATTGATTCCTCAAAGATTCTAAGCCAGCAGACAAACTTTATCCTGTAGACCTGCTATCCATAAAGAACTCAGACAAGCTGTCTCGACTCATGTCATATCAAGCAACTTAGGTCAAGTTCAAAAGAAGAAAAAAAGAGCATTTGTGAGATGGGTACAATATTTTAGAAATACAAAATTCATATGTCACTTATTAGACATAATATTCATACCAGGTTATAGTAACAGAACAAATGTCAGTCTATTAGCATTCAAACAAATAAATGTTTCTACAGAGAAGCTGGTCTGACTTCCAAGGAAACATACCACAAAACTGATCGTACAGTTTCAACCTAAATAAGCCAGGGGGAAAAAACTGCTAATTTTTGCTATTGGAAACCCTCATTTTTGGTATCCAGTAACAAGATTTCCATGTTGAATATCTCTCCAGTGGGTCACTCCAAATGTGAAGGACCCAATATTTACCCCAAATGAACCACCAAATGAAGCACACAGTTTTTCTGAATCCTAACTTTTACCAGTCAGCCTCGCCCAGAGAGCAGCTGGCTACTTTACCCCCTCATGCTTCTAGCAGCAACCCCAACTCTGAGCAATAGCATTAGAAAAACACCCTGGGTCAGTTGGGGTTGCTCCTAGAATCATGAGCTGGTAGAAGGGAGAGAATTTGAAACTCAAATTTTTTAAAAATAACATTTAAAAAATAAAACTAAATTGATTAAGAATTTCTTCTCACCTAGTTTTATGCCTTTAATTGACTGATTGATAAAACAGAAGTATTTCTCATCTCATAAAGGTATAAGGTATCAGTCTCTTGTTAGTTACTTTAAATGGGTTATGGGTAACTGAGTTGATTCACTATCACTCTTATAACAGGATCCCCAAATGCTCTTACAATCTGATGGAGGGAAAAGGCTTAAACTCAATTAACACTAGGAAGTTGTAGTTATTACTCAGTTGTTTCAATTGTACACAACTTTTGAGGCCCTATTTGGAATTTTCTTGGCAAAAATACTGTAATTGTTTGCCATTTCCTTTTTCCTGTCCATTTTATAGATGAGGAACTGAGACAAATAGGGTTAAGTGACATGTCCAAGGTCATATAAGTAGTTGAGTGTCTGAGGCTAGATTTGAACTGAGGAAGATGAGTCTTCCTGACTCCAGGACCAGTGCTCTATCTATTTCACCACCTAGCTGTCCCTTCTAAGAAGAGATGTGCTAAAAAGAAATGTTAATAAATAAATAAAATTAGTAGAGAGGGACAAGATATCAGAGGGGAATCCAGAGAAGTCTTCAAAGAGAAGGTAACTCCTTGAAGGGACCCTTTGGCCTTTGAAGGGACTTAAGAAGATGAAGATGTGAAACAAGTCCACTTAAGTCATGAAGAAAGATGTGAACAAAAGTATAAGAAAGGGAAAAGGAAAGACCAGAACAGAGTCTGGGAAGCAGTCCAGTTTGGCTAGAACATAGAATGTAAAAAGTAGAGCAGTATAAAATAAAGCTGGTCTGGTAAATTAGAGCCAGACTGATAAAGGCTTTGATTGCCAGAGTCCAGAGTTTGTATTTTATTCAGAAAGCAATAAAAAGCCACTGAAGGATTCTGAACAGAAGAATAATATGCTAATAACAGTTTTGTAGGATGTGGTGTTGAAAATGGATTAAGGTCCTTGGAGCCACACTATCTGAGAATCAAGTTAAAGGAGCTAGGGATGTTTCCTCTTGAGAAAGAAAACCCTGAGGGAACATGATTACTATCTTCAAGTACTTAAGAGTCTCTTTTGTAGAAAAAGGATTTAGACTTGTTCTGTTTACACCCAGAATTAGGAGTAAGGGGTTGAAATTTCTAAGAAATAAATTGAAACTCGAGGTCACAAAAAACTGATTAACAGCTTGAATTACTATTCCATAGTGGGATAAGCTGCTTTGAGAATGTGGTATATTCCATCTTATTGGAAGTATTTTTTTAAAAATGCTAGATTGTCCTCTATTTTATATGTTGTTTAGGAATTCCTGTTGAGCTACCCACTGAACTTCCTTACATGGATAAAATTCTGTGATTCTTCAGGGCAAAATAAGTTAAATGGACCCAGAAACACTTAAGTCCTGCCCAAAAGAAACACACTTAAACACTTAAAATAAACAGCTTTACCTGTAGGACCTTTATAAATTAGTTTGGTAGCTGCTTGGGAACAATAAGTTTTCTTCAATAGCACTTTCTACACTGAGTACTACTTTCTTCTGAAACCTGGATATCCTGTCCTAAGGGTTAATACTATAGCCTAGATAAGCATGCAGCTTCCTAGGGCCGGAGACTGGGAACGTGGGAGCTCTTTCTCCCAGTGGGAACTTGGGAAACAAATTCCAGTGGTTCTTTTGTGGTGGTGGTGGTGGTGGTGCTGTGTGTGTATGTGTGTGTGTGTGTGTGTGTGTGTGTGTGTTTAAAGTCTAGATCTGTTTCATCTCCTCTTTTCCCTCCTCTTTCCCAACATCTTACCTGCCGCCTGCCTTTAGACTTAGGGTGGATAGTGTACATTAGATAAAAATGTTTGTTTTCTTTTTCATTTCTGGTGTTAATAGGCTCTAGAACAACTCCCTCAAGTCTATTTTTGCCTGAAAGGTCAAGGTTATGATAACCTTACAATCTGAATTGTATAAGAGTATTCATCAACTTGTTGGTCATTTGATGTGAGGGTAAGCCTCACTAACTTCTCTTTCAAGTTTTAGCTGGTTACTAGGTACACAAAATCTTTATAGCTATTTAACAGACACAGTCAAACTTTTGTAAAGCCTCCATACACAATCATAATAATTTCTTCTTTTAATCAGCTTCTTTAACATGGTGGATTCCAGGCAAATAAGATAACACAGTAGTAGTAATCACTGTTGTTGTTCAGGAGTTTCAGTGGTATCCAACTCTACATGACCCCTTTTGGAGTTTTCTTGTCAAAGATACTGGAGTGGTTTGCCATTCCCTTCTCCAAATAATAACAACTAGCATTTATATAAGCATGCTGTTTACACAAGTAAGAAAAGAACTTTCCTTATGTCATCTCATTTTCCCTCACAACAACTCTATAAGGTAGGTGCTATTATTATTTCCAACTTTTTTGTTGTTGTTATCAGTTGTTTCAGACATGTCTGATTGTTTGTGACCCCTTTTGAGGTTTTTTTTTTTTTGGGCAAAGATACTGGAGTGGTTTGCCATTTCTTTCTCCACATTTTTATTTTACAGAAGAAGAAACGGAAGCTGAGAGGCTAAGTAATTTACCCAGGTCATGCAGCTAATAAGTGTCTGAGACAGAATTTGAGTTCATATCTTTCTGATTCTAATACCTCTAATATCAACTCCCCTCCACCTCAAGGGGAAAAAAACAAAAATTTGCTAATACCTTTAATTGACACTAGGAATACAAATATTTAGCTTTCCCCAGCTTCTAATAAAGTGAATCAGAAAGCCCAAATTTATTCTCACCTCTTCAAAAGGAAATTAAATGGTGTCTTTTATTTCTTAAAAAGTGTCATTTCTGCATCATAGTTATTCTGTACATCCATTGTATTCTGAAAGAGTTCAATAAATATATATCACTGTTGTCACTAAATAGTTTTCTAAAAACTCAAACTAATATTAGCATGCAAATAATGGGTAGTAATTTATTAACTTGTCTTTCACCAGATTTTCATGCCTATGTCATCCTTGTCCTCCCCAACCAAGTACAATAGAAAATTCTTGAAGGCAAAGACTGGTTTTAGTTTTAGTTTTTAATATATCCAAAGTGAACATCAAAGCTGCTTAGTAAATGATTTTTTAATTAAAAATGAATTAAATTATCAATATTTCATTCAATAATGATGAATGTTCATGCAATCAGCAATATTTTAGAGATTACAAAAAAGATTCTGAAGATTATTTTCTGTTATTAAAGCTTGCACACTTTCCGACACTTCTGCCTATGTAAATGATAGCTAGTTTTCATCCCTTAGGAAATTGTGTGATATGGTGAACTAAATCATGGGACGCCTAATGGGATTCTATTTCAGAGGTGTTGCTAAGCAGCTCAGTGGATAGAAAGCCAAGCCTAAAAATGGAAGGTCCTGAATTCGAATGTAGCCTCAGACACTTCCTAGCTGTTCGACCCTAGGCAAGTCACTTAACCTCAATTACCTAGCCCTACTACTCTTCTGCTTTGAAACCAATACATAGTATCAATTCTAAGACAGAAGGTAAGGGTTTTAAAATAAAGAAATACTGTCTCAAACACTAGCTTCTGAGCCCATTTCCTCATCTGTAAAATGGGGAGAATAATAATATAAACTCCCCAAGGTTATTCCTGGTATCAAATGAGGTTATATTTGTGAAGTGCTGGGAAAAGGGCAGCTATAAGGCATAAAGTTCAAGTCTTGCCAGGCCATGTGACCCAGGGCAAAACATCTAACCTCTCAGGGATCCAGGATGCTCTTTAAGACTTAAGTTACAGAGTAGGTGCCCATTGAGAAGAATGAATTTCCTCACTGGGAGATCTCTATACTGTTGAAATCATAGGACCAACCCAAAAAGGAAAACAATTCTTCCTTTAGTTATATCTTGTTTTAAGTTATTTTTTACTTTTTTTTTTAAACCCTTGTACTTCAGTGTATTGTCTCATAGGTGGAAGATTGGTAAGGGTGGGCAATGGGGGTCAAGTGACTTGCCCAGGGTCACACAGCTGGGAAGTGGCTGAGGCCAGGTTTGAACCTAGGACCTCCTGTCTCTAGGCCTGACTCTCACTCCACTGAGATACCCAGCTGCCCCTATTTTTTACTTTTTATAAAAAGGGAGGGAGGGAGGGGAAAAGGAAGGAAGGAAGGAAGGATGGGGAGGAGGCAGGGGGAGGGAGGTAAAGAGGGGGGAAGAATGAAGGAAGGAAGGAAGGAAAGAAGGAAGGAAGGGAGAGGGAGGGAGGGAGAGGGAGGGAAAGAGGGAGGGAAGAAGGAAGG
>NC_058130.1:638111479-638252068 GCF_016433145.1 Gracilinanus agilis | reverse complement strand
GCAAGAAGGAAGGAAGGGAGGGAGGGAGGGTGAAAGGGATGGTGGAAGGGAAGAACAGAAGATGGAAAGAAGGGAAGAAGGAAGGAGGGAGGGAAGAAGGAGGAAGGGAGGAAGGAGGGAGGGAGAGAGGAAGGGAGGCAGAAAGGGAGGAAGGGAGGGAGGGAAGAAGGGAGAAAGGCAAGAAGGGAGGAAGGAAGGGAGGGAAGAAGGGAGGGAAGAAGGGAAGAAAGGAAAAAGGAAAGAAGGAAGGGAGGGAGGGAAAGGAGGGAGGAAAGGAAGAAAAGAAACAAATCTATGTATACTATATTTTAAAGTATCCATCGCCTTAATCTATTTAAGGAAATGACAGTTATCGAAAATGCAAGTTTACCTAGAAAAAATAGTTGTAGATCAACAGGATTTGATACCCTGCAAATGTACTTTGTACTTTGTTGGTTTAGTCTCAGTTACTGACAGCTGGAGGTAGAGAGAACGCTGACTCTCTCAGCCACAATAGCTCAGAACTCAAGAGCACCTTTAACATAAAAAACAGTGCCAAGAAGAGTATCATGGTCTGATGATGGGAGAGGAGATTATTACATGAAGAGATGATGTCCTTCAACAGAGGCTTTGGCTTATGGAAGGAAAATAAAAATGTCAAATCCAAATCATTAGCAAAGTTGAAAACTGCATCTTTCAAAGGAAGTTTTGCTTTCCAAATGATGTCAACTTTCATAACCCTTCCATCATTACAAAATTTGCTCTATCAAAGTTCAATAGTCTCACTTCCCTTTTTTGTTTTACCTTGAAACATTAGACCAACCTGGCTAGTTTAAAATGGCTTCTTTACCTGCTCCTAGATTTAATATGCCAATTGTGTTTGTTTGTTTGTTTTTTTCTTTTAGGATGCAAATTCAACCTCTGGTACAAAATTCCACGTTTCTTTTTCTGCCACACAAGTGGTAAATAACATTGCCTAATAAATTTTAGCATTTTCCCAAATGTGTAGGATACCAAACAAAAAAAAATGTATTCATTTGTGTGAGATATAAAAATGTACACTCACACTTCTGAAATCAGCAGCCAATCATTTCACACTTGTGCCAAAGGCAAACAAACATAATTCTCCCTGGCAGACGGACAACATTCCAGGCGGCCACCACATTAATTAACTCACCTCAGTCAGATTCCATTTTGACTTGCACAGCTTGCTGTCAGGAAGCCGAGCAATAAATTTTGAGGTGAAATCTTGAACAAGGTAGGGAAGTACCATCTGGCGTGCTGTTAGAGAAGGTGAGACAGTTGTGTTTAACACTAGTAGCAAAGCCTTGTCCAATTTCTTTTTTATTGTTTTCTCCGTTTTCTGATTTGAGAAGAGCCTGGTGTGCTGTTCCTATTAACAAAGCATCTCATTGCAGTTGAGTTCACATTCCCCTACTGAGGAGAAGGTCCCATAGCAGGTTTCCTTTTGTGAATACATTTCCGGAGTTGATGTTGCCTATATTTCAAAAGGACCGAAGCTTAAAACAGCAGTGAATCTAATATTTTTGAGAGTTTAATAAATTGTAAATAACTGGGTTTGCCCTATCAGGGAATGTTGGAGAATACAGAATTCAAAAAAATTATTTTATTTTATTAAAATAATTTTTAAATTAAATCCTACTGTGCTTTCACAGATGAATACTATTTACTAATTCACAACAGATGGGAAGTAGGGATATGGGAAAGGAAGGGAATAAGCATTTATATATTACCTACTATGTGCCCACCACTGAGCTAAGTACTTATTTACAAATATTATCTCATTTGATTCTCACTACAACCTTTTGAGGAAGGTTCAAAGGAAACTAACCATCAGTGGTCTTAGAGAGAGAGAAAAGCAAGAGTGATATCAAGAGCTAGGTGCAATTTAGGATTCCAAGATGAACAAGCCTCCCCAACTTTAAGAATCTAATGGGAGAAGAGATAAAGATATATACACAAAGAAACATAATGCAAAGTAAAATGTGGTCAATGCCATGCAAGAGGTAGTTATATTAGCTGACCCATATATCTATTTAAGGTCTACAAAGCTCTTTACATGCATTATCTTGTCTGAGTTTCACAGAAATCCTGCAAGAGAAGCTTGAGTTAGTTCCATTTTACAGATGAGCAAACTGAGTGTCTGAGAGGCCATACATTTAAGTATCAAGGAATAGATTTCCTGTTCAAGTCTTTCTCTTTCTATCTACCAGCTTATCCACCTTGCCACACCTATAGATAACACAAAGTACCATATGAGCCTAGAGAAGGTAAAAGATGGCTTCCATCTATGATAATTAGATAACCCTTAAGGAAAGTGATAGCATTTGAGCTGAGCCTTCAAGGATAAGTATTGGATTTTCAGAGCCTTTTCCTCCTTATAGGAGGAAAGGGCATTCTAGGCATAAGGAACAGCCAGAGCAAAGACAGAGTGGAAGTGATGTTGTGGTATGCTCGAGAAATGACAAATAAGTCATTATGGGCTAAGAGCTAAAAAATATATTAGAAGGACCATGGTGCCATGGATAGAAAGCTAGATTTGAAGTCATTTGTTTTGAACTCAGATCCTCTGAGTTTTAAGAAAAAAATTTCAGTTTTTAACATTTGTTTTCTAACATTTTGTGATCCAAATTCTCTCCTTCCCTCCCTCTTAGGTATCAAGTAATCTGATATGTTATACATGTGCTATCATGCAATACATATTTTCATTTTCAACATGTTGTGAAAGAAGATGCATATTACACCAAAAGAAGAAACTAGCGAAGGAAATAAAGTGATAAAGACCTAGGTTTTAATCCTCCCACTAACATTTACTTATTTTGTCAGTGTCAGAAAGTGTCAACCCACCTAATCTTCTATTTCCTCAACTATGAAATGGGGAGAATAATACCTGAACTTTTTTCTTCTTATAAGAATCAAAAAGATAATTATAGAAGGTAGGTATAGACACATATAGGTAGATAAATAGACAATTATAGAAAATACTATGTAATTTTAGTTATTATAAAGGGGGGGTACTAAATAATAAGATTGAAAAGGTAAACTTTGGCCAGATAGCAGTGATCATTTATTCTGTAAGTCACTGAAGATTTTTGAGTAGGGTGGAAGCAAGATCAAATAAGTACTTTGGGGAAATTACTCTGGCAGTAGTATGTAGCACGCATCGAAAGGAGAAGAGATTGATGGTTGACATGCTAGTTAATTGGTTATTTTTATAGCCCATATGAAAAAAAAACTAGAAGTCTGAATCAGAGTGTTGGCAATGGGACTGGAAAAGAGAGGATGGATGTAAGAGAAATTTGGAATGTAGAATTAACTAGACTCTTAGAAACCTACTGACTTTGTAGAAGCAAAGGAGAGGGAAGACTTGAAAATGACTTCAAGAGTTCTAATCTAGTAACAAAGAAAAGTAATGCCACTCACAAATTGGGAAATCACAAGGACAAAGGACTGATCTGGAGAAAATAGACTTGTGTCTGGCCAAAAATTCTTCTAGACCTCTAGGGCCATGGCTCAGTGCTTAATCTTGTAGATCTCTCTGCAGCATCTACCATTATTGATCACTTTCTTGGATATTGTCTCTCCCCTAGGTTTTTTTGTGATACTACTCTCTCTTGGTTCTCTGCCTAACTGTCTGACGGCTCTGTCTTTTTTGGATGGTTCACTACCTATATCATGTCCCCTAAAGGTGGGTGTCCCCTCAAGACTCTGTCCTGGGTCTCTTCTGTTCCTTGTACAGGACTCTCCATCTCCTATTTCTGAATGTTTATCCATGAAATGCACCCCCACTTCATCTCCATCTTTTAGAATTTTATCTTTCAAAAATTTGTTCAAATGACAACTTCCACACAAAGTCATTCCTGTCTACTCCTCCCTTCCAAAATTTTGCTATGTTCTTATTTTGTCTTTTATTCTTGTTATTCAGTTTTTTCAGTCGTATCCAACTCTTCATTTGGGGTTTTCTTGGCAGAGATACTAGAATAGTTTGCCATTTCCTTCTCTAGTAAATTAAGACAAACAGAGATTAAGTAGCTTGCCCAGGGTCACACAGACAGGGAGTGTCTAAGGCCAGACTTGAACTCAGAAAGATGAGTCTCCCTGATTCTAGATCTGGGACTCTATCCACTATGCCACCTAGCTGCCCCAATTTTTAAAATATATTTACTAATTTTTTATCTCCCCCCACTCAAATGAATGTAAATTCCTTAAGATCAGGGACTGTTTCATTTTTTTCTATATCTTCAGCACCTAATGCAATGTGTAGCAAAAATGGTTACTTAAAAAATCCTTGATAATTCATTAAAATCACATTCTTTTGGATAGGATGATATTACTAATGTCAGTATTTTATTATTATATCAGTATGGTTTTTCAGGACAATTCTTGAAGCATGTTGTTGTTCAGTCCTGTCCAACTTTTCATGACCCATTGGACCAAAAATTGGTTTGGTTTTTTTTGGCAAAGATCCTGGAATGATTTGACTTTTTTTTTTTCTCCAGTGGATTAAGGGAAACAGAGGTTAAGTGACTTGCTTGGGATCACATAGCTAGTGAGTGTATGAGACTGGATTTTAACTCAGATCTTCCTGATTCCAGGCCCTGTGCTCTTTCTATTGAATCAAGTAGCTGCCTCTTTCCTGACGTGAGAATTTATTTTTCATAGACTGTAGTAATTACTGTGTATTCCTGTGTCTGGGATCTGGTTCAGGGATCCTGGCTAGTCTCCTGCTTTTTGCATTTTCTTTGACCTTGGGAATCCCAAAGAATTTCTCTCTTTTTACTAGAATTTGGTTAATAAATGAAGGGGAGAAGAGTCATGAAAAGTTGAACTGGACTAAGCAACAACATGCTTCAAGAATCATCCTGTATGGTGGGGGATTCCAAAACAAAATAAAACACAGCCTTCTCTCAGGCAGCTTATGTTCTATAGGGAGAGACTAGCATGTCCACATCTTTCAATATTTAAATGATCATATTCAAATATAAATACTTACACAATAAATAAAAAGTCATTTTTTTTTTTGAGGACGAGGAAGCACTATTGCCTTGGAGATCAGGCAGTGACTAGGATAGGGGGTGCCATTTGAGTTGAGATTTGAATAAAGCTTGGGATTCTGAGAGACAGAGGTGAGGAAGGAACACCTGAGTTCCAGGGATGAGGGGGATGATCTGTTCTTAGGCATGGAGGGATGAAATGGGCTGTTGTACAAGAAGAACCACAGGAAGGAGTATAGACATGTTGGCCTACAGATAAAAAAGGTCCTGAATCTTTGTGCAGACTTCTTCCTCCCCTGCAGGTGGTGCTGAGAGACGGGTTCCTTATTTACACACTCCTTTTTCATATATTTATTTAGGCATTATGTATGAGGGTATGAGAAGGTGTACTCAGTACTTGTGTTAAAGTCAGGGTGATCTTCTGATTTCTTTTCCTCCTTCATGCCCCAAGAACTGAGACACAAGAGAATAAAAAAAGCCCATGGAAAGATCTGAGAGGAGAAATAGGAGAGCCAAGGGGATCCAAGCCAAGAAGATGAGTGCAATATGGAAATGCTAGGGTGGGCAGAAAGGCTAGTCTAGTCCATGGCTTTTGTTGCTTTGCAAGCCTGGCAAGGAGAACAGTTATTTTAAGATTGTCAGAGAAAAAGAACCTTTAAACCAGAAGGAAAGGAATTTTGGGCAAAATGAACAACTCTGTGATATTCCCCACGTACCTCTACCACAGGAATTCCAGCAGATGTTCAGCACATCCTTCTGGTACTTTCCGACCCCAGTTGAGGCAGATAGTATCTATGGATGTGCCATTCCTTACGACTGTGGTTGCCCAGTTGAGGGCCCTAATGGTGGACTCGGGGCTGGGGGGCTGTGACTGAGAATCTGAGCAAAAATGATGCAGCTGAAGGGAAGCAGTGTCCACAAAGTATTGCCCTGGGCTTAGATATAGACTTTCTTCTCAATAAGTTTTACTCTCATCATTTGCTAAATATAGAAATGGGGCTTCAAGAAGAACAGTCAGTTGTAGGAATATCAAAAATAAATCTCAGGGAGCAGTTGGTGACTCACTGGATAGAGAGCCAAACCCGCAAGATAGGAGGTCCTGGGTTCAAATATGGTCTTTCTCCCTGTGTAACCCTGGGTAAATCACTTAACCTCAATTGGATAGATCTGACCATTCTTCTGCCTTAGAACCCATATATAGATTCATTCTAAGGGTTAAAAAAAATCTCAGGAACACAAACTTAGCAGCCCTTTAACCCTGTTCTATCTTTCTAGCCTTTGAATCAGTTTCTCCTACAAAAGTCCTTTGTTCCATATTAGAACAGAGGGAGACTTTTCTCAATTTCTCCCTTTCCCTTTCTACCACCTCTATTCCTCACTTCTAGTCTTTATAGTCTGTATACTAATATGCCATATATACTAGTCTATAGGTACCTCGATCATATATATCTCTTATGTACACAGTTTTTTATATATTGTTTTACTCCATTGGATGATGAACTCCTTGGCAACAGGAGCTGTCTTGCCTTTGTATCTCCAATGTTTAACACAATGCCATGCACAGTGTAAACATTGAATAAAAGAAATATATGTTCACTAAGACTGGTCTACCCATTGACCCCTTGTATTCCTTTTATTTTTCCCATCTCTAATTTTGCAATGACCCTCTCTCCTCTCTCTATTTCTCTAACTTCTTCCTATCCTTCTAATTCCATTTCAGTTCATGTTTCTTCTACATCATCTAAGCTGGATGGGATTTATCCCTCTGCTGAACTCTGAATATGCTTCAATATCTTGCCTGTACTGTTCTTGGCCCTTTTTTACTCCCTGGAAATATTAGTTACCTTTTTCATGTGTCTTATCAGCTTTCTTCCAACTAGACTGGAAGTTCCTAGAGGTCAGAGACTGGATCTTATTGTTCTTCCCGGATCCTTCCTAGCACAGTGCTTTGAATGTAATAGATGCTCAATAAAAACCTATTGGATAATATATTAAGAGACATTTTGGGCACTAAGCGTTTGGTGGTGAATTGCAGGCAAGCTCAGCATCCTGCCAAACTCTGATGGTGGTCTTATGTATCCAAAAGGAGTTGTTATTTTGTTAATTATTCCTAACTGACTCTTTGTGACCACATTTGAGGTTTTCTTGGCAATGATACTGGAGTGATTTACCCATTCTGTTCCTTTAGTTCATTGTACAGATGAATAAACTGAGGCAAACAGTTAAGTGACTTGTCCAGGGTCACATAGTGTCTGAGGCCAAATCTGACTCTTAGACTAGCATTCTATCCATTGTACCCCCTACCTAGGAGGGAGAAATATTTCTTAAAGTTCGATATCTATGCCTTTTCCTTTTAAAAAATATTACCCTGTAGTATTCTTTATTTTTTTTTTTCAGAAATTAAAAAAATGTATAAATGGAGTAAAATGGAGAATGAAAGGCACACATGCAGAACAGAGACTGGTGCTTAGAATAGGAAAGGAGAGATGATAGATGGCATAATATAATACAAAGAACACCTGGCATAGGAATTAGGGGGGCCTATTCAAAATCTTGGCTCTCTCCTAACTTGTTTTACGTGTGTGTGTGTGTGTGTGTGTGTGTGTGTGTGTGTTTTAAACCCTTACCTTCTGTCTTAGTACTAATACTAAGATAGAAGGGCAGCAAAGGCTAGGCAGTAGAGGTTAGAGTTAAGGATTAAAGCCCAGGGTCACAGAGCTAGGAAGTATCTGAGGCCATATTTGAACCCAGGTCCTCTTGACTCCCAGGCCTAGAGCTCTATGCAGTGTACCACCTAACTAACTGCCCCTTTTGCTTTACCTTTCAAAACCTCCGTTTCCTCATCTGTAAGGAGAAGGAGTTAATTAGATACTAAGGTCTCTTTTAGCTTCTAACATCACCAGATTATATTAAGGAAAAATAGAGAATGAAGTATTCAAAAGAAATGGAATTAGAACTAGGAACAGAAACAGAGCAACGAAATATGAAATAATGAACAGGATACATAAAGCAGTGATAAAAAAATCAAGTTATAGACATAAGACAGCAGAATTTACCATGTGACTTGGGGGGGGGTAAAAAAGAATTCATAGACTGATATTACTGAATGAAGGTCTGATGTAACCCAAATGAAGGTGTAGGAACAGGATTGAGGAGAGAAAACAGCCTTACACAAGTCTGAGACGCAACTGTATTTCTTGTCAGGCAGATGAAATTCAGGTCATGGGAGGAGAAAGGTAGATTAGGAGAAGCTAAGGTGTGGAGACAAAGAGGAGCCTGGTCCTAAATAGAGGGTGTTGAGAATGTCAGTCTAAATATTTGTTTAGGATTTCTTTTTTGATTCAGTGTTTCTGCTTGACCAAATCCTTGAAGTTTGTAGACAGAAGGAACAAGAGAGATGCTCCCTCACCAACTGCTAAGTAGAAAGAGAAGGCTGTAACTATACCTAGGTAGCTTTATTTTCTATTTAAACTTTTTTAAAGAGAGGGGTAATTTAAGACACTGAGCAAATTAACATGAAATAATATAGAATACTTATAGTTTTAACAGTCTGACCTGAAGCTGCTGAAGGCTCTCCTGGCGCCCCTTTTCTCTCATCCTTTCTCTTTCTCTTCTTTTTAAAAGTTCTTGAAGCAAAGACAGAGGTGACATCATCCTTGTTACTGCTTGGCTTTCAGTAACTCACTTAACCTCTGGCCTTTGGTTTCTCCTCTAAGTAATAAGGACAATAGCAAGAGTTTGATTCTTCTCTAACTTTCTTGAATTTCCATAGCTGGACCAGAAACCTTGAGAAAACAGGTTTTCTTTTTCTCATGAAGATTTTTGGCATTTTATGCCCCCAGCTCTGCCAAGAATGTCTTGAGAACAACCTAGCTCTCAGTATTTTATTTGGCATTTCCACATGCAATTCCAAACAGAACCTGCATGCCCAGAGGTGCACATCACTGCAAACCTAACATGATTAAGGGAAAAAGTTAATCAAACCTTAAATGGATTTGATGTGAATTTAGGGTGAAGGCTTGGGTCAGTTTTTATTTGTTTTTAGATAATTTGTATGTTCCTACTGGCTTTTTTTTTTTGTTCCAACTACTTTTTTTTTAAGTCTAAGTTTGTTAGGGCTATCATCTCTAAGGACAGGAGAAAATTCACTCTGTTTAGCTTCCTTATTTGACTCCTCTAAACTTTTGGAAGGTGCTGAAGAGAAGGTTGATAACACCTTGCCCCATAAAGCCCAGGTTCTTGGGGAACCAATGAAGAGATAGAAAAAAATACTGAATTACAAATTTTGTGCTGTACACTTTAGCTGGAAACAGAAAGATTTTACAAAACCTGATGGTGAAGAAATAGTTAAAATAGAAAGCAGGTGGTGCTTGGAAGGGAATTTTTTTATTTCACTCTGACAGAACCTCTATATGGGGTTAGACCACACTCCTGATTTATCCTGGATTCCTCAAGCTGCCCATTAATCTCACCTTCTTCCATGTAACAAGGGCTTCCAGGCAATCCTTCTTCATCCTTCTCTTCACCACCCAGGTGCCCGTCTTCTTTGAACTCTGCGTCAGTGGGATCACAAAAGAAGTTGGAAAAGATTCAGCACACATTCTCTTTAGCTCCACATTTCACAACTTGAATTATCTTTATCTTCTTCAACCTATCCCGTGCTGCTCTCATACATCTTTCATTTGTTCCCTTTCATCTACTCCTAACCCACAAACATGCACTTGTATTTAACAAGGCTGCATGATTTTTGTTTGAAAAGTTGAATAGAGTCTTTGGTAGCAATAAGACAGTCAGGTAAGAGGCACAGTGGATAGAGCACTAGTGCTGGAATCAGAAAAATGCATCTTCTAGAGTTCAAATCTGATCTCAAACACTGCCTTTGTGACCCTGGGCAAGCCACTTAACCTTGTTAGCCTCAGTTTCCTCATCTATATATGAGCTGGAGAAGGAAATGGCAAACTGCTTTAGAATCTTTGCCAAGAAAACCCCGAATGGGGTCAGAGGGAGTTGGAAACAATAACGAAGTATTTATAGAGTCATAAGGTTTTCAAAGCACTTTGCAGATGTTAACTCATTTGGTCAGTACAAAAGGAATGTACTCTTTTTTGTTGTAGTATTTAATACTACAATGGATGATCTACTTCTCAATTTTCCAAAGCTTACAACCAGGTCCTAGAAATTCTTGATAATAATACAGGTAAAATAAAAATCTGAGCACTTCTAGACAGTGCCATGTTGTCTATAGTAAAATCACAATACAGGTCAAATACCATATACTATCTCCTCCTTACACTGAATCATAGACTCCTTGGAGAACAAGGGTCATATCCTTTTAAGAAGCCCAAGAGATCCTCTGGTAGTAAGTTAGCCACTGATTGTATTGACTCAGGCTATTAGGGGACTATTTGGTGTGAGAGAGTAAGTTTGGCTTAATGAAGGCAACAAGGACAATGGTGCCCATTATGTATTAACTGCCTAAACCTTGTATACTGCTTTTCTTGTATGCATTAGGTAATTCATTAAAACAGATTTGATGATCCTGATGATACCTACAGACCTACTTGGTCTTAGTCTGAATTAAGATTCAACAAACATTTAACTCAATTCAACAATAATCAATATAATAATTAACCAGCTAGAAATCCATGGGAATGATAACTGAAAGGTAACACCATATCCTCACTTTGTGATGAAGTACTAATAAAAACATGCTTCTATACTTTCAAAGAAATAGCTGAAGAGGTAGGGAGAGGAAAATAATTTAGCAAAATTAAAATAAAACAAAAAGAACAATCTGAGACATTTGGTTTCATACGCCTAATGTCTATAAAATCCAGTTCATAAAATGCTTTTGAAATTCACATGTACTATAAAACATTCCTCACTTTCACCCTTGCTCTAAAAAAAAAAATTTGACAACTACATCTGGGTTCTTCAGAGCCCATCTGGGCCTGATTACTGATTAAATAATTTACTCTCCACCATTGTTTTAGAGGAATTCTTCCCTAGAATTACGTGGGGAGTAGGAGAGTGAGTGGGAGTGGATATTGAATGTTCATGTACTTGTCTAAAGTGTTTTGAGATTTTATTATTATCCTCTGAATTCAGTGGGAGGTTAAAAATCCATGTCCCAGAAATGTAAAAAGCTGTTTTGGTGGGAACAACTTTTTCTCCTACAGTTTCCTTTCTTTTCAAAATCTGTGGACAGTCAGTACATTCTAATCTACTCTTTGCCAAAATCTTTTGGAGAAAGCACTGGGGTCTGAGTCTACAAGAGAGCATGCCACTGGCCATACTTCTCGTTATATCACTAGAAAATTTTGAGAACCATATCTGAGATATAGCACTGACCATTTCTAAAATAATCCATGAGTTTGTAGTTTATATATTGTTACATACATTCATACAGGAGATAGAGATAGATGTATATTTATATATATGGATAATCTATATATACATAGTTGTCTATATATATATATATGTATATACATATACATATATATACATGCATACCAGGATTGAATTATGTCTACAAAGCAAACCGAATGCAACTTCCTTTATGCAAGTTAAATAGGCAAGGATTTCAATGCTTTCAGTGAAACAGCTTCCAGAGCCATAACAGCACTTGGAGCAAAATAATTTGGGGTAGGGGAACAGCAACTACAAGACAAACTTAGGCCATCATGTACAGCCATCCCTGCTGATCTCTGCTGCATGGCACAAGTTGGAGAGCTTGCCATCAATTTACTTTAATCGGATGGAGAAGGTTGTTTTTGAGAGACGGTATAATAGCCCTGAGACCATAAGGGGTCCTAGCTCTGTTCTACCAGCACCCATCACTGCCTCTACCATGCCTACAATACATGCCCTCCTTACCTTTGCTGATTTTAGAATCCTTATTTTTCTTTACATCTCAGAACAAGTAGTTCCTGATCACCTGCCTTGAAATGACTTTGCATTTGCTCATAGATGTATATATTGTTTCCCCCAACAGCATATAAATCATTTGAGGGCAGGAACTGTTTCATCTTTATTTTTGTATCTCTAGCATTATATCTTTCCCCCTTGTACTGCACAGTATCTTGCATATAGCAGGCACTTAATAAATATTTGTTGATTGAAACTTTGATTGATAGGTACCTAGGGTCATAAGGAGGAGGGGAGGCATACTTCTTCTTCTTGGATGCCAAGGGCTCGGAGAAAAGTATACTTCTTCCATGTTTTTTTGTAAGCCCTGTAGATTCCATCCTGAAGGAGAAATCAGGGTTTCCCTCCTGGAACTAGGTTTACTGGGACTTTGCTAGTGGTCCAGTGCTAATGGTTTTGACTGCTGATTCTCTTATCATGGATGTGCCAAATGGAGAAATATGGGGGGGGGGGGAAGCTCTATCAGGCAAATGCCTGGATGTCCTTTGTAGCAATCCAATCTATAAAAAGATATTATTCAATCTTCTTGGTCTAAAACTATTAATAGGTACAGAAATACCATAAGTCTTAGGGTAGTTTTAAGCTAAAACTACCCTAAGACTTTTGGCACACCTTGTATTTGGCTTTAGTCTCCTCTTTGCTCCATCCTGCCTCTTGATTGCCTGAAGCTTCTGGACTTTTCCCTTAACTGATCCAAGGAATGGCTTGGTCATCTTAGCAGCTGCATTATTCTGTGCTGAGAAAAGTCCTCAGCTATGCACAAATGACTCCTGAGGGGTACAAAGGAATGACATAGCTAAACTACCATTGGATGAGTTTGCTATCTCCACCCTGCCCCAGGGCAGGTCCTCACACTGGAGTTAGGAAGTCCAAAATGCACTTAGGTAGATTACAGAATCCCTGGACTAATGTAATGGGAACCACTCCCTCTCAGCAGAAATACATATTGAGGAAGACAACATTTACACCAGTCTCTTCATAGAGATGAAAGTGAGGCTTCTTCATATTGTTGTTGTTTAGCTGTTTTTCAGTCATGTCCAATTCTTCATGACCCCATTTGGGATTTTCTTGGCACAGATATTAGAGTGGTTTGGCATTTTCTTCTCCAACTAGTTTTTCAGATGAGGAAACTGAGATAAACAGGGTAAAGTGGCTTGCCAAGATCGCACAGCTAGTAAGTGTCTGAGATCAGATCTGAACTTGGGAAAATGAGTCTTCCTTTAAACCTGGCACTCGATCCACTGTATCACCTAGCTGTCCACTATTCATAAAGCTGGATTAATATTCATTTATCTCCATTATTATTCATATGGATGAATGTGATTGCCTTTCATCTGTGGAAATTTTCCAAAAGCTAATGAGGGAAATAGGAATAATTGCTCTACCAGATAGCTCTGTCAAGAAAATTAAGCCTAAAGCAGAGCTATACAAAGCAAAATGGAGTTTATCTGAAAAACCAAGAGTGGGAGAGTTTAGGTGGGTATAGACATCAAACAATATATAGTAATTCACTTCCCCAAAGGTGTGGTGACAGTGTTTTTCATTTGAATTATCTGGCCTCTTTGTCAACACAGTTCTAATTCAATGAATAACTGCCAATTCTCCATTTTCATTTGTCCTATAAAGATTTAGCCTTAAAAGGGCTGGTGGGGGTTGTGAGTGAGGAGAAAAAAACAGGAAAGATTCCAGAAGAACAGAGTTGATAGTAAGCAAATAAATATTAGTTGAGGAAACTATCAGCCCAGAAGCCATTGATAATAGCAATAACAGTGAACAAAAGAGTTGGAGGAAAGAACTCAATAGAAAGTTCAAAGATATCAGAAGGCAGTAATATTGTTTTAAAAATCCTGACTATGAAAGTAAAAATATCCAAAGAAAGTATATACGGTGACAAACTAGAGGAAGCTTAGAAAAGAAAATGTGAGGCAAAAAAAAATCCTGCAGTATAGTCTTCACAGTCAGCTTGAACAATCTAGGGATCGTGTACCAACCTGTACCAGGGGAACCCTACATACTGTCAAAGATCATTTGGTGATATAGAGCCGAGAGCTGTCATCAAATTCTCCTAGCTGAGAAGCACAATGTCAGATGGCACAGCAATATAAGGAAGTACAAAAGCAAATCAACTCATTCGTTCACTCCACAAACACTTCTTAAGGGTGTACTAGATGCAATACACTAAGCTGGGCACTGGGGGACCTGCAAAGATAAAGGAGATGAGGTCTTCTTCCCAGGAACCCATCTGGTCTAGGAGATAGAGAGTGCAAGTGGAATCTAGTAGGGGATGATAAGACCCGTGCACAGATTAGCTTAATACAAATTAGAATAAGATCTGGGCTTAGGAGAAGTACAAAGTACTAGGAGATAGGATGAAACAGAGGGGCATCTGGGTCGTCTCAAACTCCAGGCTCTGCTAGAGGTCTACATTTGCAATAATATAAAATTTTCTATCAGGCTAAGAAACATTTTCCTGCCTCAGACCCACCAAATGCTAAAATATCAATTTTCATAAAAAGGCTGTGGCTCATCAGATATTTCCCTTTATAAAAAAAAATGATCTAGTTTGTTTAAACATCCCACATATCACAACAAACTACACAGTTAAATCCCTTACGAAGTATAATCCACCCTTGTGATTGGGGTTGTGTAAAAGGAATCACGTCCAATGATGTATGCAATCTTACATTTTAGTAGCTGACCACTTGTTAAAAAGAGGGGACAGGTGTATGTGCTTTACTTTTAATATTTGTGTAGTAATGTGGTCCATTATTTTCAATCTGAATTTGCTTTCTCATCAAGTTGTCATAATTTATAAAATTACAAACTTTGTGCATGCATATAATACACACACACACACACACACACACATATATATGTATATATATATATTTGGTCTTGCATTCTTTTCATTTTGGCAAGTTCCTATAGAGGTGGGAGTATAGTTTATTTGGCTTCTTTTAAAAATGAGTTTCTTAAAGTAAGATTGTTTTATTTTTTGGACTTCAAAACATATATGACGCCTTCATCATTGGCTTGGACAGACATCATTGTTGGTTTTGTATGCACTCCAGTGAAATATCACAAATTAAACTTGTAAGGACTGTTCTAATCAGTTACTTATCCATCCAAAATGAACAGATTAATGACCAAAAGAATGAAAGAAAAGTGGTGTTGAATGGGAAATCCAACCAACCAATAAAAAGTAATGAGTTAAGGGTTGGAAGCAGAAATGTTTTCCCACTCTTGCAAATGCATAGCCAAGAAAGCTCAAGTTGTTGTTGGATTGTTATGCACAAACAATTCCTGAGTCACTCATCAAGTCCAACAAAAAAGTTACAAATGTTTGTCTACCCTTTTTCTAATAATTTACTCCTGAAAAAAAGTGTCATAATTAAATCACAGAGAAGGGCAAAATGTATTTTTTCCTTGTTGCTAAACATGAAATGTCAGTCCTATTTTCCGTATTCATAACTTTCATCTTTAGAAGAACAAATTCTATTTACTGTTGAAGGAAATTGGAATCCAATCATAGGAATGGAATTGTCCTAAGTGATAGTTGACTTTTTTAATCCAGATGTGACAACACTAAATAACAGCATAAGATAAAATTTAAAAAAATTATTGTATCCCACTGGAATGACTGGGGGAATTTAGGCAAGTCAAGTGTATTATCTAAATTGTATTTAGCTGTTGAAATGTAGTGTGCTATTGTTATGATGTGATTATCATCTTCTACTTAACAAAATTTACACTAGGATCTCTATTTTTTCTATTTAAAAAAGTCATAATAGTTAAAATACTTTTACCTTTAGTTATTTTTTTTAACTAGACTTCCATTTTAGAATCAATACTGTGTATTGGTTCCAAGGAAGAAGAAAGGTAAGGGCTAGGCAATGAAGGTTAAAGAACTTGTCCAGGGTCACACAGTTAGGAAGTGTCTAAGACCAGATTTTAACCCAGAACTTCCTATCTCTAGACCTCATTCTCAAGCTACTGAACCACTCAGATGGCCCCTGACTTTAAATTTTTTTAATATAATAGATCAATTTTATTTAATGTAAATTTAATTGTAATTAATGTAAATTTTGTATTTAATTTTGTAAATTAATGTAAATTAATGTAATTAATGTAAGTTTAATGTAAAAATAAATTTCAATAGCCATCCAAGCAACTATTATTTCCCAGTTGATTAACACTAAATAAATCCAACAGGGCTGATTAGAAATATGCATTTGAATGAGAGGTAGTCTCTAAAACCATAATATAATTTAATTCCACAAACATTCATTATGGTGTCTTATTATGTACAGTGTACTCTGTTAGGCTGTGGAGGTACAAAGATTTTTTTCAATGGGTATTTACTCTCAAGAAGCTTACATTCTATTTAGATAGATCATATTTTTATCTGCACATATATCATATGTACATATGTATATATATGTATATATAATATCTTGCTCTTAAGGACATTACATTTTTTTAATTTATTTTTTCCTTTTTTAATTTAGAATATTTTACATAGTTACATGATTCATGATCCCCCACCCACCCCGACTCTTTCCTCCCCTCTCCCGAATCTGACAAGCAGTTCCACTGGGTTATACATGTATCATTGTTCAAAACCTATTTCCATGTTATTCATATCTGCAGCAGAGTGATCTTTTAACGTCAGAACCCTAATCACATCCCTATCACACTACATGATCGATCACATATTTTTCTTCTGTGTTTCTACTCCCACAGTTCTTTCTCTAGATGTGGATAGTTAGTGTTCTTTCTCCTAAGTTCCTCTGGCTTGTCCTGGGTCATTGCATTGCTGCTAGTAGAGAAGTCTATTACATTCGATTGTGCCACAGTGTATCCATCTATGTGTGTAATGTTCTCTTGGTTCTGCTCCTTTTACTCTGCATCAATTCCTGGAGGTCATTCCAGTTCACATGGAATTCCTCCAGTTCATTATTCCTTTTAGCACAATTATATTCCAGATTCAACAGATACCACAATTTGTTCAGCCATTCCTCAATTGATAGACACTCCCTCATTTTTTCAATTTTTTGCTACCACAAACAGCACGGCTATAAATACTTTTGTACAAGTCTTTTTCCTTATTATCTCTTTAGCGTACAGACCCAGCAGTGCTATGGCTGGATCAAAGGGCAGGCAGTCTTTTAAAGCCCTTTGTGCATACTTCCAAATTGCCCTCTAGAATGGTCGGACCAATTCACTACTCCACTAGCATTGTATTAGTATCCCAATTTAGGGCATTACATTCTATTTAGGCAGATGACAATATGATATGTACACAGATAAATATAATGTTAGGTAGAATATGATGAGAACTGCACAAATACCCTAAGAAAATTTCAGCTGAAGAGATCAATGAAAGTTTTATAGGAGAGGAGGCCCTTGAGAGGAATTCCAAAACAACTTACTCAAAATGCATCAGATGTATTTTAAGATGAAGTGAAGCCTGTCTATAGCTGCTGATAATGGGGAAGAGTTCCTCTATAACAACATGATCCCTATGATATTCAATGATCAATCCTCCTCAGCACAACCCCTGGTCACAGAAACACATGGAGATCAAATAGGGGTTATTGTGTTATCTCATCAAAATGAAGGATCTGTCCCTCAATAAAAGTTAATATACATATTAAGAGCACATGTTCCATAGGCTCACAGACACACACATTCAGACACACGTACACATGTACATGCACAAATGTATTTATTTTTCTAAAAGGATTTTAAAAGCTAAAATTCCATCGTATCATCAAAATAACCCAGTAAAGTGAATTTGATTTTGAGATGACTTCCAGGTCTATATATTTGTCTCCGTTCTCTTCTCTAAGCTTGGAAGTTCCACTCCTATAAGTCCCACATCATCATTTTCATTGAGTATTAGACATTTCAAATTGGATGTCCCAAAGACACCCGAAGCTTAACGTGTCCCCAACAGAATTTATCTTTTCCACCAAAATTCAGCCCTCTTCCAAACTTCTTTTTCTGTTTAAGGTACCACTTTCTTCTAATTTCCTCAGTGTTAATTTTGACTCCTTCTCTCCTCCACATACCCAATCAGTTTCTGCCAAGCCTTGCCATTTCTATTTCTACATTTCTTACATCCAACCCATTTTCTCTACTCACACAGCCAGCACCTTAGTGCAGGTCCTCATTTCCTCTTGTTTAGATTACTGCAATAGCCAATTGGTCTCAGGACTTCAAGTCTCTCCAATCTATTTCACACATTCTTGCCAAAATGATTTTCCTTAAGCACAGATTTTAATATTAACCAACCAATTCTAGTAGTACCTTGCTGTCTCTAGGACAAAATATAAACGTTTCTGTTTAATATTGAAAACCCCTCACACTATGAGTCAAAACTGTCTTTCCAGCCCGATTATATATTACTAACTCTCCTATACTCTGTAATCCAGTCAAAATGGCCTCCATTTCCTGTCCACATGCCTATGAGTTGGTCATTCCTCATATCTGAAATGTACTCACTTTTTATTTCTGTCTTATACAATTTTCTTCATCCTTCAAGCCTCAGCTCAAACAACCTCTTCTTTATGGAACCTTTCCTGATTCCTCCAATTGATGGTATCCTTCCTCTGAAACAAGCTTGAATTTAACAATATTATATGTATTTTGTGTGCATTCTCTTTATATTTACTTGGCATAAACTTACATATGTATTTGTCTTCTCCTCAGTTAGAATATAGGCTCTTTGCAAGTAGGGATTGTTTCATTTTTTTAATATATATATATATATGTGTGTGTGTATGTATACAGTGCCTGATACATAATAGATACTAAATAAATGTTTTTTGCTTGATTGATTAACAAATATTTTGAAGTTATCTGTCATGTTCTATGCACTGGCTAAACACCAGGATTACAAAGAGAGAAGGGAAATGATCCCTGCCTTCAAAGAGTTTACATCCCGCTGGGAGGGAGGAACCTCATGCACACAAGTCATAAAATATAAAGCATGTTACATATAAAGGAACATGAAATAATTTCATGATAGTGCCAGTATCTGGGGGATTCAGGAAAGGACTTGAATTCGGACCTAGCACCAGATCTGCGGTATGAAAGAACCAAGGGATTCTACAAGGTGGAATTGAGGAGAGAGTACATTCCAGACGTGGAGTATTTGTGCAGAAACAGAGACAGAAGATGGAATGTGGTCCACAGGGAAAAACTAGCCAGTTAGTTTGACTTGAATGGAAAGTGCAGGTAAAAACACAAAAGATCTATTGGAGCCAGAATGTGTAGGAATTTAAATGTCAGGTTGAGTATTTATTTTATCCAAAAGTAAGGGGGCCACTAAAGATTGCTAAGTAGGAGAGTAGTGTACTCAGATTAATTCTTTAAGATTATTTTGGCAACTCTGTGATTAATGGATTGGAGAAAGACTGAGTACAGACAGATTAATTAAGAGGCTCTTGCAACAGTCTAGGTAAGAGGTGATGAGAGCCTGATCTAGGGTGATGGCTGAGTAAGGAAAAGGGGATGGATTCTGGAGAGGTTTGTTGTTCAGTTGTTTTCATTCATATCTGATTCTCCATGACCCCTTTTGGTGTTTTCTTGGCAAAGATACTAGAATGGTTTGTCATTTCCTTCTCCAGCTCATTTTATAGATGAGGAACTGAGTCAAACAGAGTTAAGTGACTTGCCCAGGGTCACACAGCTGGTAAATGTCTGAGGTCAGGCTTGAACTCTGGTTTCTGATTCCATGCCCAGTGTTCTATCCACTGTGTCATTCAGATGGCCTCTGGAAAAATAGAAGTAGAATTAGCAAGACATGGCAACTGAATAGACATAATGGAGAAAAGGGGAGAAGAAATGACTATGGATGGCTTCAAAAGTAATCATCTGGATGTCCTGTAGGCACTTCAAACTCAGCAAGCAAAGTAGAACTTGCTATTTTTTCCCTTCTCCCCCAAAATCTACACCTCCTCTGAACTTTGCTACTAATATTTAGGGTCCCACCATTCTTCCAGTCATCCAGGCTCACAAACTCAATGTCATTCTAGTCCCCCTCACTCTCCCTCACCCCACATATTCAGTTAATTGCCAAAACTAGTTGTTTCTATCTCTAAAGAATCTTTCACATCTGCTTCCTTTTCTCTACCCAGACAAGTACTTCATCTCCATCCCAATTTATGTCCTCATCACCTCTTGCCTGTATGTACTATTACAAGAGATTCCTAATTGGTCTCCCTATTTCCTTTCTTCCTATTCCAATCCATCTTCCACATTATTATCAAAGTGATTTTCTTAAAGAACAAATCTGATCATGCTACTCTTCCACTCAGTAAATCCAGTGACTCCTTATTATCTCCAGTATGAAATATAAAGCCCTTCCCCACCAGTCCCAAATTATCTTTCCAGTCTTACTGCACGTTCCCTCCAAGAACACTGCCAAGTTATTCAATCAAACTGACCTTCTTAATTTCTTCATACATGACACTTCCATTTCATGACTTCATGTCTTTTCACTGACTGTCCACTATTTTTATGATTCTGGGCTTTTTCTTCAAGAGTCAACTCAAATAGCACATTTTACATGATTCATTTCCAGATCCCTCCAGCTACTAGTGCCCAATCCCAACAAAAACATCTTTTATCCAGTGTGTATTGTATATTGCCTTTGTTTGTCCTGTGAAAAATATAAACTTTGGGCTCATTTTCCAAACTTTCTAAAGAGCCTGGAGGGAGAGTAACAACTTATTCCCATCAGAGTTCTAGGAATAAGATGCTGAGATTTTTGGTACTGTCATTCACAAGCCCCTATCTAGTGTGCTCTTCGATATCAATCAGTCATTTGGCATCAATTAGTTTTTACAAAAGGACATTTACTAAGAAGTTATAGCAGGGACAGAAGTTATAACGACATCTCCCAAACTGGAAATATACACTCTCTTCTTGCACATACATAAGGTCCCTAAGGATATATATGATAATAAGAGCATCAATTTAGTGCTGGAAGGGATCTGAGAAGTCATTGAATCTATTATCCTCTTTATACATATAAGAAAACAGAAGGAAATAGGTCTTGATCAATGACACATAAAACCCAGGGGAATTACTCGTTGGCTATGGGAGGGTGGTGGGAGGAGAGGAGGGAAAGAACATGATCTATGTAACCATGGAAAATTATTCTAAATTAATTAAATAAATAAACTTAAATTCTTAAAAAAAGAAAGAAAGAAAACAGAAGCACAAAAAAAGTTGTGACTTTTCCAGGATCACATAGTTGGTAAATATTTCAGGTGATATTTGAACTCATGTCTTCCTGACTATCTCCATAAGTGGGATCAAGCTTAAAGTATTGGGTACAAAATATTCTCTTAATCTTAGAGGAGTTTTCTTCCCTCTGCATAAATGTAAGTCCCTAGGGAAGAGTGAGCTAGAGCTTAAAGGGCAAAGGTAGTGAGATACACTTCTAGATAACATATGAGGTTGAGGGGTACGTTGAAAATTCTGGCTCTAGGAGTCCTTTTCTCCCTTTATAGATTCCACACCAAGTTGCCTGGTGAAGGAAGAGTTACTTCCCTGCTAAACAGGATTAGCTTCTTGTAAGGTGTGGCTCCTCTGTTGATGGGCCACTACATTGGTGAGCTGGGTCAAATGTTGTCTGACTGTTCTGGCTTACTCGACTCAATCGCTACAGCTACTGGCTCTGATTTTCAGTAGGACCTCTACTGGCTTTGATGGATTTCTTCTAGTGTGGATTTTCTCTCTAGTCTCCAGGTATTCTCATATCAAAATCCTGATTTACTTTAGGCCAGAAAAGAATAAATACCCCCAAAACAGAGGCTCCATAAGCTGAGGGGGAACCCTCTCTTTGATGTTTTTTTTTTTAAAATCCATACCTTCTCTTTTAGAATCAATACTGTTTTAGAATCAATACTGTGTATTGGTTCCAAGAAAGAAGAGTGGTATGGACTAGTCAATAGGGGTTAAGTGGCTTACCTAGGGTCACACAGGTAGGAAGTATCTGAGGTCAAATTTGAACCCAGGGCCTCCCATCTCTAGATGTGACTGAATCCACTAAGCCATTGACCTGCTCCCCTTCTTAATGTTTTAAGCAATCCTCTTCCTGAAAAGTCATCAGGGTTGAGGAAGGAGCATGTCAGTTCTTATGTATGCAAACTCAGGTCCAGCTCAGCATATTTTGACAATTGTCTGATATATTGGCAATATTTAATATATTGACAGTATCAGATAATCGTCTGATCTTCCAGCTCTTCGGGCAATTAAAAAACTTTGTCAACCATGGTATTAACTCTAGTCACTCATGGACAGAAAGTGTCTATTCAAGCACATTATGCATACATGGGATAGTCTTGCAGGAAGAGAAAATCTGAACCTACTCTAAGGACTGGGCCCTTATTGCTTGTCCCTCCGTTAAATGTATATAGTTGATATGTTCCTGTATTTGTACTCGTTTGTCTCCCTTAGTAGAACATAAGCTGATTTAGGGCAAGGGTTGTCTCATTTGTGATTTCCTATCCCAAAAACCTAGCACAGTGCCTGGCACTTAGCAGATAAGTTTAATAAATCCTTGCTAAATGTTGCTTTCTCAACAGAAATAAGGATGTTTGGAAGAAGGATGAGTTAAGAAAGCAAGATCATGGGTTTCCTTCTGGGCATGTTGAAAATTTCTGAGCTGGAAGGTGACAGTTAGAACTATGTGTTAAGTTGTCATTTTGATGGCTGTGGAGGTTGGATTGGATAGACAGTGAGTTCAATTAGGACTTGATTTCAATAGAGTAGGTGAGAGGTGATGAGAACCTGAACTGAAGTCCAGGATATGTGGGTGTAGAAAAAAGGACAAATGCAAGAGACTTATGGAGGAAAGAACAAGACTTGGTAGGAGAGATCACCTGTTGTTCCCATACCATGGATGAACAAACTGAGGCACAGAGAAATTAAGTGATGTCCCTAAGATCACACTGTTAGCTATTGACATAATTCAGTTCATTCTGACATCTAGTACCAGGAATTATCTACTGGACCTTATGTGAAAATGAATTAATCTAAATGATTCTACAGTGTTTAAGAAATAGCTTTGATTATAATTAGTTTTAAAAGCATTTAATTTAATGGATATCTATTGCGTGCAGAGATCAGTAGTATCCTTATAGGAGTTATAAAAGAAGTAGAAGAGTCAGTCATCCTCAAAGAATTAACAACTAGGAAGAAAATATTTCTTTTTCTTTTTTTTAGTGTCCCAATTTTAAAAATATTTTATTTTTCCAATTACACATAAAATTATTCATTTTTTAATATTTTGAGTTCCAAGTGCTCTCCCTCTTTACTTCCCCAAACCTTCATTAAGAAGACAAGCAATTTGATATGGGTTATACATGTATAATCATTATGTATAATTATACATGTATAATAATATATTTCCATATTAGTCATGTTACAAAAAAAACATAAACCAAAAAAAAATCCCCAAGAAAAATAAAGTTTAAAAAAAGTATGCTTCAATATGCATTCAAGCTCCATCAGTTATTTCTTTGGAGGTGGATAGCATTTTTCATCATGAGTCCTTCAGAATCATGAAGACAATACTTCAATAGATATGGAATATCATCACTCAAGATACTCTTTCCAGTGATGTTCACTCACACTTCTCATCCCATGAAACTCTTGTTCATTTCTCTAACTAATTCTCTAGATGGGGTGCTAAATTGGTAGAGGGTTTTCCTTTAAGTCTTTTAACTTTATGGGACTACCAGTACTATACACAAACTTGAAGATATCTATTTTTATTAATATCCTTTGTTTTACATTACCTATATATTTCTCCTGCATCCCTTCTTTTCTATCCACTTTTTAGTCTCTTATAATAAACAACTGGGGTTTTTTAAGAAGAAGAAAAGAAGGGCAGCTAGATGGCACAGTGGATAGAGATCTAGACCTAGAGACAGGAGTTCTTGGGTTCAAATGTGACCTCATAGACTTCTTAGCTGTTATGATTCTGGCCAAGTCACTTAACCCAAATTGCCTAGCCCTTACACCACTTCTGCCTTGGAACAAATATTTAGTATCGATTCTAAAACAGAAGGTAAAAGTTTTAAAAAAGAAGAGAACAAAAATTCAACAAAACCTATCAATATACTGAAAAAATCTATTATGTGTAATATTCCACACCAGGAAACACTACCTACTCAAAATTCTCATCTTTGGAGCTAAACTTGTTTGCAATTTTATTATACTCATTTTCAATTCTTTTATGGTTGTTATTTTTTCCATTTATATTGTAATAGTTATCCTGCATGTTGTTTTTTTGTTTCTGCAAACTTCATTTTGCATCAATTCCTGTATTTCCATGTCTCTCTCTCTACCATATCTAGTGTTTTTTGTAGCACAGTAATATTCCATCATTCTCATGTGCCAAATTTGTTTAGTCATTCTTCTGCTGATGAACATCTACTTTGTTTCCAGTTCTTTGCTAACATAAAAGTACTATTTTGAATATTTTGTTGTATATGAGATTTTACTCTTTGTCACTAAATAACCATTTATTAAGCACCTGCTATATGCCAGACCCTGTACTAAGGACTGAGGATACAAAAAAGGGCAAAAGATAATCCCTGCTCTTAAGGAGTTCACAGTCCAAAAGAGGAGACAACATGCAAACAAATATGTACAGATAAGTAATATACAGGGTAAAGTGAAGATATTCAATAAAGAAGAAAGCACTAGAGTTAAGTGGAATCAGCAAATACTTTCTGTAAGAGGTGGAATTTTAGCTAGGACTTAAAGGAAGCCAGGGAAGTTAGGTGGTGGAGATAAGGAGAGAGAGTGTTTCAGACATGGAGAACAACCAGTGAAAATACCTTGAATCAGAAGATGGAAACTTCTGTGATTTTCTTTCTTTTTTTTTTTTTAAACCCTTACCTTCCATCCTGGGGTCATTACTGTGTATTGGCTCCAAGGCAGAAGAGTGGTAAGGGTAGGCAATGGGGGTCAAGTGACTTGCCCACGGTCACACAGCTGGGAAGTGTCTGAGGCCAGATTTGAACCTACGACCTCCCGTCTCTAGGCCTGGCTCTCAATCCACTGAGCTACCTAGCTGCCTCCAACTTCTGTGATTTTCGAGTTGGGTGGGGATGGTGGAGTAAGGTGTAAAGGTGTAAAAAGGCTGAAAAGGTGGGAGGGGAAGGTTGTGAAGGGCAGAGGATTTGATATTTGATCCTAGAGATGAACTAGAGTTTATTGAGTATGGGGAGGTATATAGTCAGACCTGTACTCTAGGAAGATCTTTGACTTTTGACTTTTACAACTGAGTAGAAGTTGGACATGGAGGAGCTTGAGGCAGGAAGACCATCTATTTGTCCATTTCAGTAGTTCAAGCATGAGGTGATGAGGGCTATGACCAGGTTGGGTGTCAAAGAGAGGAAGAGGTATGTATATATGAGGTGTTATGAAATATAATATTCTATTTTCCCAGTTACATGTAAAAACAATTTTTAGCTTTTGTTTTCCAAATTTTTGAGTTTGAAATTCTCTCCTTCTCTCTCCCTCTTCTCTCTTTCCTGAGATAGTAAGCAACTTAATCTAGGTTATTGCATTTACAATCATGCAAAATTTGTTTCTATATTGATAATGTTGTAGAAGATTCTTTTTTAAAAAACATGAAGAAAATAAAGAGAAAAATAATATGTTTTGATATGCATTCAGACTCCATCTGTTCTTTTACTGAAGATGGACAGCATTTTTTCATCATGCATACTTTTGGGATTGTCTTGGATCTTGTATTGTTGAGAATAGCCAAGCCATTCATAGCTGATCATTGTACAATATTGCTGTTACTGTGTCTGGTATTCTCCTGGTTCTTCTTACTTCATTTTGCATCAGTTCATATAAGTCTTACCAGGTTTTTCCATAATCGTACTGTTCATCATTTCTCATAACACAATAATGTTCCATTAGAATTATATACCATGACTTGTTCAGCCACTCCCCATTCGATGGACATGCCCTCCATGTCCAATTCTATAAGAAAATTTATAAACGTAAAAATGACAGAACTTGAAAACAAATTGGATAGAGGGGATAAAAGATGAAAAATCTAGAATGGTGCCTCGATTTAAGCTTGAGTAACTGAGAGCAAAAGGTAACTTAAAAAAATTACCTCCTTATAGTTTATGCCTAGAACAGAAATATCTGGACAAAAGGGTATGGATATTTTGGCTACTTTATTTGCATAATTCTAAATTGCTTTCCAGAATGGTTGTACTACTTTACAATTCCACAAAAATTCATTAATGTGTTCATCTTGCCACAACCCTTCCAATGTTGAATGTTCTCATCTTTTGTCATTTTTAAAATCTTTTACAACAGTACTTATAAATAAGTATACTGAAAACTATGCCCACCATACATCTCTCCATTACTCTTTTGATGACTTACTATTTTGATTTTTCAGATACTATATTGTTCTTATTAATGTTGGGGAAAAATATTTCAGAAGCATGGAGTTATTTAAAATACTTCACAAGTTCTAAAATCCCAAAGCAATCTACTTTCTTCCTTCTATTCATGTCTTGGTCCAGTTCAGTGACTATCTCTAGTATCTGTATAGGTTGATGAGCTATCTGTCCATTTAATAACATACCATAGCTTGGACAGAGGCATTTTCATTCACTTGACTAGTTTTATAGAGGACAATGATGGAAGGTGAATTCTGTTAAAATTATCTGTGAATCTCATTTAGGAGGCTCTGTCATACTTTGAGCTTAATGCAATCAGCACAGTGTCTTCCACAGAAAGAAACATTTGAAGGATCTCATCACCCATATAAGGAATCAATCATCCATTTGGACTCTGCTCAACATCCTATATGACAGTGGCAAACACCTGTGGAGAGTATATATTTTCTTGTTTGACATTTCACCTAATAGTAATAATCAGAAGGTTGTTAAAGTTATCTTTGTTGTTGCATCTAACAAGGAATTGCAAAAATAAAAAATAAATACTGGGAAGCAATTATCAGAGTCATACAGACATTTTATTGTAGAAAGTTGTAAATTACAAAATGTCAGGGTCCAGGCCCATCTCAGCCAGCTAGGCGAAAGACTCAGAGCTTATACGTCAACTGGTATATGTAGAATCAGACTGCACAGGACCTCCTCTAACACCTTAAAAGACAAATGGACTTCTAAATATTTCTTCTAGGAAGGGCAATCAGAGAAAGTCTCCTTCTTTAAGAATGGTCAGGTCTTTTTCTTATCTCTATTCTATGAAGTAATCATCTATTCCCTGTATGACAGAAGCCAAGGTCACTCTTGTCTTCAAAGCCAACTGAGATATCATAATGTCTGGACACATTCCAGGATGCTGGAGGCATGCACACAGTTCCCCTTGGCAGGGATATCTTGCTAAGGCATTTCAGAGGATCTTCTTTATTATTTTACTCAAAATATGATCATTGATTCTCATACATAATTATTCAAGTAATTAATAATTTTGATTATTCCTTACTTTTCACTAAAATACTGATTATCTAATGGGGTTATAATCATATGATATACAGTTATACAGAGGTATAAAATCATGAATGTAAACTGAAGTTGCTTTATTAGATGATCTTTTATAGAATCTTGTATGATACTACTACATGGGTGGAAGATAACTTGTTGGAATAAAGCTTTTAAGAGTGCAATTTATACTGCTGACTTAATAAACACATATTATTTATAACTTTTAGTCAGTTGTATGATAGGAAATGTGACTTACTCTACAATATAATTTATGAATGTCTACTTATTCCCTTCTTATATTTTCATTAGGATGCCCTCAAAATACATGCAGATCATTCTCATACTCAAATACTTTGTAGATATGAGAAAGGAGGCACACAAGGCAGTAGTTACCAATGTCCTTTTAGCTGCCTTCTGAAAATCTACAGATCAGTTGATCAACTAGCATTTTTATTTGGTAATTCCCCACTCTTTCATTTATCTTGAGAATCATTCCCTCGATGTCCTGAAATTTGTGTTGGCTTTAGCATGAGTCTGTGTTGTATAGTTGGACTAGCCCAGCTAGTTTTCACAACTTTATTTTCTTTAGGACCATTTCCACATCCTATGTTCCTCAGGGACTATTCTGTTAGATTCCAAATATGACAGCTCCATTGTTATTAATGAAAAAAAATTGTTTCCTAGTTTAAACTTGACAGATCTTTCCCATCTTTCCTTTGTCTGTTGTCCTTTTAGTTTCATTCTTCAGTTCTCTTTGGCAAAATCTGGATTTATTGGTAACGACATCAAGATTTCTGCACACAAGTTTCTCTTTTATTTATTCCACCATTTCACAAGTTATTACTCCTCATAATCTTCCATCATTGTCCAAAATATTTTGCAAATAAATCTATATTCTAAGCTAGTGTTGACCTTTCCTTTCATGTCTCTCTGCTTGACAAGGAGATCAAATATTTGCCAACTATGATAGTTTCTAAACTCCTTTTACCACTCATTATGTCAATTGCTTTACCAGTTGTTAAACATTTGTAAGAAATGGTGATAATGTGAGTCAATGTCTCTTCCCTTTTACACTACCCTGCTTTCTCCATCAATAGATTTTTTTACTAGAGCATTATTTTAATTACATATCATATCTTTTTGTCTGTATCCTTCTACATAATTTGCTGTATAATTTTATTTTAGTGCTAACAAGTGATGGTACAACTATACACAGATAGCTGATTCAAAAATGACTTCCAGAGTGGTAACCTAGTTTTTTTCCTCTGTTAAAATATAGTCAAATTATTTTTTTGTTATATTGTTCATTGTTTGCCATATCTAGCACCTTCTGACTCTTTTTGAGGAAAATATTCATAATGTATAAGCATGAAACTTCTATATAATTTACAAGTCTTCAAACTCCTTTTTTTAAAACTCAATGTCTGTCTTAAAATCATTAATCAGTTTTAGTTCCAATATAGAATGTAAGGGTCTGAGTGTATGACCGCCCAAGGAACACACAGAGACAATGCAATCCAAGCAAAGGGAAGTCTTTATTTCTAGCGTGTGCTAGGGGAGCTCAGCCAAGGAGCTTCAAGGTGAGGTAATCAGGATGGAGTTTATATATGTTTCAGTGTTTCAGTTTAATACTTATTTATAGGATCTTTCCAAGAAAGAAGTTCCCTTCTAGAAAAATTATTCAGTATGCAAAACAGTAGATATAAGGTATAGGACAGCTATTTTTTCATTCACCACAAAATAAATGCTTAAAATATAAAATACTCATAAGCACATGTTGAAAAATGCTTAAAACATGCTATTCATCACTACTATTATGCTGTCTCAGGAGGTAAAGACTCCCAGGAGACTTATGGAAACAAATATTTCACATTCATCCTAGACCTGTACTATTTGAGCAAATAAAAAAAAATATGAACTTCCTGTCAAGCTAGGTCACGGTTTAGGTTTTAGCCTTTAGGATACTGGAACCTACTGGTGGTAGTGCTCTTCTCTTCCTAGAAGTGAGGTAGCTATAGGAATCATTTTCTCCATAAGTCAGACTGCAGATCTATAGAATTCATGAGGTAACTACTAAGGCTAGAAACATCTGAAAATCATTATCTATGATCTCTGCTCAAAAAGAGTACCACAAAGCATAAGAGGCATTCAAGGACTTAATATCCAGTTAAACACTTGTCGAAACAAGCATAAATACTTGCCACTATTTGCACAGTTGCCATTGCTATTAGAGGATGGGTGAAATTCTCCCTATCCCTCACTGGAAATCTAAAGGTATTAGGATTACAATTCTCTAGAGAATATATATTAATTTATAATTATTTATTAGAGAGTGAAAGTGGGTTGGACAGAGAAAAGGCACTTAATCACATGGCCAGTCTCCCACTCAGTTTGAGTTTGCCACTCACCTTGTGTCTCTCTTCCATAGCCAAGAAAGCGTGCTGCTTCCTGGAACCTCAATTTATAACCCCAGTGACATTGTTCCTTCTGGGTCTCCCTGGTGGGACAGACCTGACTTTAGTCCTCTGGATGCTGGAAGTTATGTGGGACCAGTGGCAAGCATGGTCCGAGATGCCAGGGAGCCAGATGCTTTTCCTTATATAGATAAACCTCATGCCTCAAGTTCCCAACCCAATCAAAAGGTTGGGGGGGGTGGTGGAGGGGTGAGACCAAAATGAATTTTCAAAACTTTCCTTTTAGAAAGGGAAGAGGAGCACAAATCCATGTTAATTTCATGCAAGGGGGAAGTTGGCATTAATTGTGTTCCAACATAGAGGTTGTCTTGAAAGCGGGTCTTTAATTGTACTTCTTATGGTCCATAGAGTGAATAGCTTTTCCTGGCCCAATAGCCAATTCTTAGTCTCTCCTTATCCTGTGATAACAGGGAGCAAGAGAACAAGAAGCTTCTAGTTATACATGTCCTTTAGCAAAGGGTTAGAGAGTACATCTTTCTCCATGGAGTAAGCAAACTTTAGCAACTTCATGGGAATTCTAATCCATATGTAAAGTATGTCATACATATGACAAATGCATTGAAAAAATCTTATTGAAGGAGAACCTTGAAAATGGAATTCTGCTGTACTAAATCAAATGCTTTTTCATAGTCAACAAACAATAAACACAAAAATATCTTTTATGCATTACATCTTTCAGTCAATTCTTAGTGCTAAAGGTGTGTCCTGCTGTGGATTGTCATTTACAAACATTTTCTTCTTTTCTTCTGACTCATCAAAAAAGTTTCTATGTCTTGGTAGACTATTCTCATAAAAGATATTTTCATATATTCTCATATAGATGGAAAAACAGGCATATAAGTTGGTAGTTATTGGTGTTCTCTAAATCATCATTTGTTGGACAAAAATTTTTTTCTTTATTTTTCTTTATTTCAGATCTTTTAAGTATCAGTCCTTCAAAACCTGCTAAATTATGTTGTCTGTATTACAAACTTCCTCTGTTTTAAGACAATTGTTGACTGAGAAGTCAAGAAGTGCAAAGTTAAAAAGTCCAAATTGACATGTGGGAAGGGATGGCCAATGTATTATTCAAAAAAAGATAATAATACAATTCTCTATCCAGTTATGCATTAGTCTTACTAATATGTTGATCATAAATTATAATTAATAAACTGTGTTCTACATTCTAGGGTTTGACAACTCCAGAGGCATTTGGACATTTACCCAAGTGCTTCTGGGGTAGTATAAACTTTTCAGAGATCTGGGGGCATTGGCCACAGTATTATGCTTCCACCTTTGCCTTATAGTGATGTCATTTGAGATTTTTTTTTTTATCTCAGAACATCCTTCCCCCAGCAACTTCTATTTCTCACTGTTCTTCCAAGCAGAGGAAATTTAGCTCTCCTTTATTCTAATGGTAACAGCTAATGGTTATTTTTTCCAAGTTTTTCATACTTCTTTGAGCAAATCAAATCCTATGACAATGAACTTCAAGGGACTACACAAGTCCTTTTGCTCTTTTGAAACTGTCCTGTATTGCTTAAAAGACCATCAGGTATGACTTGCTTGGAAATATTTTTATTATACAGATAGGTTTGCTTTATTAGTATATGATATGAATCAAATTTCTAAAAATATCATGGATTTATCAAAGACAAAAATTGTGTTAATAAGCCAGATGGAAATTAAAATGTCAGTGTTTTCAAGGTTATACTAGATCAAAGGTTAATTTTAGTTTTCTGGGTTACATTTTCTTCATTTAAAATAGCTAGATAGCCCCCAAAGATTCTTCCCATTATAAAATTCTAGGGTCATATTATAAAAAAATCATGGATAATCTTGTTCTTTGAGGAAATGGAGCAGAAAATTCAATTCTATGTTTTTTTTAACTTTATTTTCTTTTGATGTTCAGTTGTTTTAGTCATGTCTGACTCTTTGTGACTCCATTTGGGGTTTTCTTGGCAAAGATACTGCAATGGTTTGTCATTTCCCTCCCTAGCTCATTTTATAGATGAGGAAACTGAAGCAAACAGGGTTAAATGACTTACCTAGAAACACACAAGTGACTGCAGCCAGATTTGAACTCAGAAAGTTGAGTCTTCTCAATTCCAAGCTGAGTAGAACCTGCTGTGCCTCTTAACTGCCAAGTATTTTTTCTGTTGTTAGCATTTATTTTCTCTCCCTCCTACTTGCAACATTATTGAATAAAAAAGAAGAAAATCACTTGTTAAAATATGTATGTATTTAATCTTTTTTTTTTAAAAAAAACTTCAGTTAGTTATGTCTAAAACTATATGAATCATTCTACTTTTTGAGTCTATCCCTTCTCTGGAGATGGATAACATGGTTTATCCTTATCTTCTAAAATTTCAGTTTGTCTTGTCACTGATCAGAGTGCTCAAATCTTTCAAAGCTATTTTTCTCTATTAATGTTATTGTACAAATCGTTCTTCTGGTTCTGCTCACTTTACACTGTATCAGTTCATACAAGTCTTTCCAGTTTTCTCTGAAGCCACTCATTTTGTCATTTCTTATGGCATAACAATATTCCTTTACACATGTATACCATGCTACAAAGAGAGCTTCTATAAATATTTTTATACTTATGGATCCATTTTCTCTTTCTTTGATCTCTTTGGGATATATGATTAGTAGTGATATACCTAGGTTAAAGGTTTTACTCAGTTTAGTAACTTTGGGGGATAGTTCTAAATTGCTTTCCAGAATGGCTGAACCAATTCAAAGTACCAACAATGCATTGATGTACCTGTTTTCCCAAAAGATTCATTTTTCTAATTATTAGTGATTTGGGAATATTTTTTAAATCATTGATAGCTTGATTTTTTCCTTTGAGAACTGTTTGGTTATATCTTTTGACCATTTATTTTGTGGGGAATAACTCTTATTCTTATAAATTTGAATATGATCTTATGTATCTTAGACATGAGATTGTCAGATAAATTTGATACAAATGTCTTTCCCATTTTCCCTTCTAACTTAAGTGCATTGTTTATATTTGTGAAATTTTATATACCTTTACATATTTGTCCATTTTATCTTCTGTGATACTCTTTATCCTTTGTATGGTCACAAACTTCTGCCCTTTCCATAGATCTGAAAGATAGTTCTTCCTTTATGCCTCAAATTTGCCTTTGATGTCACCTTTTATGTCATGGAAAAATCCATTTGGAGCTTCTTTAAATATACAATGGAAATTGTTGGTCTATTCCTAATTTCGGCCAGACTGCTTTCCAAATTTCCCAGCAGTTTTTGTCTAATAATGAGTCCTTACCCAAGTAGCTGAGGTTTTTGTGATTTCTACATCAATACTTTCTAGCTTAGGACAGTACCTTCATATGTAAGTAAAATTACAAAATATGACTTAAGCAAGCAAACTTTAAGAATGTAAATTTATTTTGTTCAAGAACATAAAATATCACCAAATTTCACACAAGTCCAAAACTAAGCTTCTTCAATTACTCCCCAGACACACAAAACACATACAAACATATTCAAAGACAAAAATCACCAAATGGTAGCAGAGTAAGGCTTGTAGACATATTAATAGAGAAATAAGTTCTGAGTTCAGAATTGCAAGAACAACAAAATGACATGCCCATTTTTATTTCCACAAATAAATTAATTATATCCTACCTTGTATTGAAATAGCACATTATGCTATTCCTCAACAATATACTAACTTGCCTTATTCTACATTTACAAATGGGGCAGCTAGGTGTTACAGTGGATAGAGCACTGAGCTTGAAATCGGAAAGACTAATTTTCATGAGTTGAAAAATGGCCTCAAACACTTACTAGCTATGTGAACCTGTCAAGTCACTTAACCCTGTTTGCCTCAGTTCCTCATTTGTAAAATGAGCTGGAGAAGGAAATGGTACACCATTCAAGTATCTTTGCCAAGAAACCCAATGGGGTCATAAAAAACAACTGAACATCAACAACATATCAATATATGTGTGTATATACATACATACTATTGCTCTTTTTCATCTAATAATATTGTATTAATAATATATATGAAAAACAACAATTGATACTTGTAAAGATACTTTACATAAACTAATAAATATGAGAGGTAGAATTTGAACTTAGATCTCTTTGACTCCAAATCTAGTATTCTCACACTTTGGTAGGAATGTAGAATATTTGGAAGGCATTAACATGAAATAATGTTGGAGCTATGTGGAGAAACAGTGTGAAAGACTTTAAATGCCAAGCTGAAAAGTTTGCATTTTTATGCTAGAGACAGAAGGGAGACACTGAGGGGGTTAAATATAGGGGGGTTTGTATTTTGTTTTGGTTTGGATGATAGTAATGTGGTCACACCAGGGCTTTAAGAAGATTATTTTGGCAGCTCCCAGAGGGAGGGCCAATTAGTTGGTTCCCAAGAACTTTCTCCCATTATTTCTCTACTGTTCTCTTAGTCTTTCTAGAGAAACCTCATTGATGCAGTAGAATCTCTGAGACTGGATTAGGGGCAGTCAAAAGACCATGACTTCAAAGAAAAGGTTAAGGTAAGTAAGTTCTAACAAAGAAAGGATTTTCACCAACTGGTTCATCCTAGAGAGAGGGACAAACTTTAGCAACTTCAAATGCTCCCGTCTAAGGTAAATGACAAGTCTGAATAAATGCCTCACAGAACAGGTAATCAAGCACCAGCAACATCCTTCTTTTAAAAAATGTTATCTCTATTTGGATCTCCTTTATTAGAATGTTCATCAGTCAATCATAATGCTGTGCTGTTCCAACCAAATATTTTCACCATTAGTCAAGATGACACTAATGAGATGTGAGACCATTGGCATACTTCTGGTCTAAGGTGGAGAGGGACTAGAAGTGAGGGATAAGGGCTGATCTGGGAAACACCATCCAATTGTCCCTGATAACATGGTTCAAAATCTTAGAGCCAGCTCTGTTCTGGAAGGTTCAAGGTCCCCTCCCATCATGATGGATCACTTTCAGACTAGCTGGGAAGTATGAAATGTTAGAAATGTTTATATTATGAAACACTAAGAAATTTAGCTGTCCCAACAAGAGGTTGAATAGCCAGTCATACCACGCTTTTAGAAGCTGATTCATGCCAGTAAAACATAACTGAGCTTTCTGAAGCTTGCTAGTTATATTTACTTGTTTATCATTTTAACTCTTTCAAGATTTAAAAAAATATTAACATGGTGAAGACGTGCTTGTGTCATTGAAATACATATGCATATATAAATGTAAATGAATATATATTCATTTACTTATATATTTTATATATCTTGCTTTTGTTATATATACATATGCACATGCATATATATTTATATATGAGATAAAATGGAATAAGAATAGAGTGTTCCAGGGGGCAGCTGGGTTGCTCAGTGGATTGAGACCAGGCCTAGAGACGAGAGGTCCTAGGTTCAAGTCTGGCCTCAGACACTTCCCAAGCTGTGTGACCCTGGGCAAGTCACTTGACCCCCATTGCACTCTTCTGCCTTGGAGCCAATGGAAGGTAGGGGTTAAAAAAAAAGAATAGAGTATGCCACCTACCCCTTAAAACCAGTCACTGAAATTATACATAGCCATATACAGAGTTTGAATTATAGAGTAAGAAAAGACTTTGGACATCTGTTTCAGTGGTCTACTTTTTTTTTTATCATGCTTCTCTATCACAAAATTTATTTTGAACTTGCACCCCCAATATTTGAACATCTTTTGATTTACAAATTATACAAATATGCTACAAAGCTAATAATGATGTACATTACAAATCTTATAAAAAATAGAAACAAACAAACAAAAAAAAAGAATGAGAGTCTAGGCAAGAGAGTGAATTCTATATCCCAGTATCTGGGAGCCTGAGGCTGGTGAATCTCTTGAGCTTGGGAATTCTAAACTTCTTTGCAAGAATATTTGCTCTAAGTTTGGCATTAACACGGAGAGCCCTAGAAACTTGGGAAATCAAATTGCCTAAGTGAGGAAAGGGGGGGGGGAATGCTCAGAGATATAGCACAGCAAAGGTTCTGTGTCAATATAGGAATCAGGACTCTCCATTTCTAGCCGGGATTGAAGGGAGACCCAGTTAATTTTTTTTAAAGGATCAGAGAAAGATGAAATCATATTTGATCCTAGAGTCAATGGGTATCACTGGAAAGTAGTGAATAGGGTATTGACATGTTGAGATCTGAGTTTAAGGAAAATAATTTTGACAGCCATATGGAAGATGGTTTGGAAAGGGGGGAAAAAGGGGGCATGAAGTCCAATTAGGAAGCTGTTACAATAGTCCAGATGAGAGGGCATGAGTTGTGAATACAGAGAAGGAGTCAGATATGATTATAGAAAGACCAAAAGCACAGAAACCTCCCAAACTGGTAGCATACTCTCTTCTACTACCTCTGAGTCCTTGGTGATAGTGGATTCAAATGTAAAGGGGAGATTATTTGACCATCCCCTCTAAAAGTTCACTTCCAGGAGTGGCATAGCTGATGGAGGCTTTCAGGACATGTAGCCTATGCTCTTGAGTCAATCCCTTGCTGGACTAGGTCAAGCAGATTGTTCCTCAACATTGGCTCTTTGTAGGGTGTGGTTGCTCACAAATTCTACTATGGACTAGGTTGCTAGGTTCTTCCAACCCATTAAAACCCACAGATTATAATCTGGTCTATTTTGTCTCTGATACTTACTCCCCTAAAATTAAAAAAGAATAAATATAGAATAAATATATAAGTTTATAACCTCTGTAACTCAAAAGCCTCCAGAGAGATTTGTCTTCAAAGCTAATTAAACTTTTCATCACCAATTAGTAAGTAACAGGAAATAGTATTTTGAATATTCTGAATTAGGGTAGGGCTTTTCCACTAACATGCTTGGAAGCAAGTTCACTGAGCCTCCATCTGAGTTGATATGAAACTGAGCATATTGAACATTTATTTATGAATAGAGCCTCCATTTGCCAGTCTCCCACTAAACTATTAAGAGTGATGTATCAATTCTATTACCCTATGATTCCAATTGCCCATCCCGGTAACTTTCTTTTTCTTTTTCTTTTCTAAAATTTACAAAAACCAAATGAAATGAGCATTTCCTTCTACAAAGAAAAAGAAGGTAGTACACGAAAGTATACATAATCATTCCCATCCACAAGTGTCCCAGCCCATTCTCACCCTCCCTGTATCACAAAAGATATCATCAAGGTGGTCAGCATGGACATGTAAAATAAGTTTTTCATATTTCACCTTTCTTTTCACTTTCTGGAGATAACATTCACAGTTTATTCTTCCAATATTAATTCTGTGGCTGTGTATAATGTTCTCTTGGTTCTATTCATTTCACTGTTCATCTTATGGAGTTTATTCCTAGTTATTTTTTAAATCAGTCTGTCCTTCATTCCTTATAGAGCAGTAGTATTCCATCACAATCATATACTACAATTTGTTCAGCCATTCCCCAATTGATGGTTATCCCTTCAATTTCTATTTCTTTGCCACCACAAAGAGAGTGCTATATATATTTTAGACCACATAGATTCTTTTCATTATTCCCTGATCTCCTTGGGAAATAGGTTGCTGGGTCTAAGGGTATACACAATTTTATAACTCTCTGGATGTAATTCCAAATTACTCTCCAAAATAGTTGATCAGTTCACAGCTCCACCAACAGTGTATTAGTGTTCTCATTTTTTGACATCCCCTCCAACATTTTTCACTTTACCCTTTTGTCATAAGTGTAAGGTGATATTTCAGTTGTTTCTATTTGCATTTCTCTTATTAGTAATGATTTACAGCATTTTCATATGCTTATATATGTCTTTCGTGTCTTCATCCAAATATTGTCTATCTATTTCTTTTGCCCATTTGTCAACTAGGGATGGCTTGTACTCTTATAAATTTGTTCTGTATATATTTTAGACATGAGACCTCTATCTGAGAGGCTGTCTATAAAGTTTCCCCCTCCTGATTTTCTGCTTTCCTTCTAATATTGGCAGACTTTATTTTATTTGTACAAAACCTTTTCAACTTAGGGTGCTCAAAATTATCCATTTTACATTTTAGAATGCTCTCCATCTCTTGTTGATTCATAAATTCCTCTCCTATCCATAAATCTGATAAGTAGTATGTTCCCTGTTCTTCTAGTTTATTTATGGTATCTTCTTTTATGTCTAGATCATGTATTCATTTTTATCTTAGTGAATAATGTAAGATATTGGTCTATACATAGTTTCTGCCAAACTAGTTTACAGTTATTCCAGAAATTTTTACCACACATTGGTTTCTTATTCACAAAGCTAGATCCAAGATTTTGTCAAATACAAGATTACTAGAATCTTTTGCTGCTGTTGGTTGTACATCTGTTATGTTGCACTGATCTGCTTTTCCATCTCTTAGTACCAGAAAGCTTTGATAATTACTGTTTTATAATACAATTTAAAATCTAGTACTGCTAGACTTCCTTTCTTTATACTTTTCCCCATTAATTTCTTTTATATTCTTGATCTTTTATTCTTCCAAGTAAATTTTATTATTATTTTTTCTAACTTGATAAAATAATTTTTGGTAGTTTAATCAGGGTGGCATTGAATAGGTAGAAAAATTTAGCTAGGATTTTCATTTTAATTATATTAACTCTGCCATCCATGAACAATTAATATTTCTCCAAAATTTAGACTTTCTCAGAAATATGTTAAAATGCTGATGGTTTATATGAATTTATTTTATGTACTGCTATTTGCTAAAATTGTTTATAGTTTTAACCAACTTTTTGGTTTAATTTCCAGGATTTTCCATATATATCATTATGTCATCAGCAAATAGAGATAGTTTTATTATCTCTCTGCCCATTCTGATGCCTTCAACTTTTTTGTCTTCTCTTATTGCTATTGCTAGCATTTCTAATACTATGTTAGATAATATTATTGATAATGGGCATTCTTGTTTCACTTCTGATCTTATCGGGAAGGTTTCTAGTTTCTCATTACAGATAATACTTGCTGATGGTTTTAGGTAGATGCTTTATATACCATTTAAAGAAAAAATCCATTTAGACCTATGCTTTGCAGTGATTTTAAAAGGAATGAATGTTGTATTTTGTCAATGGCTTTTTCTGCAACTATTAATATAGTCATATGGGTTTTTATATTACTTTTGTTATTGATATTATCAATTATGTTGATAGTTTTCCTTATATTAAACCATCCCTGAATTCTTGGTATAAATTTTGTATGATCACAATGTATTATCTTTGTGACATATTGTTGAAGTCTCCTAGCTAATATTTTTTTTAGGATTTTTGCATCCACATTCATTAATGAGATTGTTCTAGAATTTTCTTTCTCCATTTTTTGCTCTTCCAGGTTAGGTAATACTTTATATTTATTTATTTCATAAAAGGAGTTTGGTAAAACTCCATCTTTACTTGCTATTTCAAATAACTTAATATTGGAATTAGTTGATCCTTAAATATTTAGTAAAATGTACTTGTAAATCCATCTGGTCCTGATGCTTTTTTTCTTAGGAAGTTCATTTATGGCTTGTTCAATTTCTTTTTCTTAAATAGGTTTATTTAGGTACCTATTTCTTGCTCTGATAGTCTAAGCAGTTTATATTTTTTTAAGTATTCTTCTGTTTCTCTTTCATTGTTAAATTTGTTTTCATATTACTGAGCAAAATAACTCCTAATAATTGCTTCATTTTCATCCTCATTTGGTGTTATATTAATCCTTTTTATTTTTAATGCTTTAATTTTCTTCTCTTTAAAATTAGATCAACTAATGGTTTATCAATTTTGTTGATTTTTTCATAAAACTAACTCCTAGATTTATTTATTAATTCAATGGTTTTCTTACGGACAGTTTAATTCTTTGGATTTCTAACTTGGTACTTAGTGGGGGATTTTTAATTGTTCTTTTTCTGGTTTTTTAAACTGCATTCCCAATTCATTGATCTTTCTCTATTTTATTAGTATAAACATCTAGAGATATAAAACTTCCTCTAATTACTGCTTTTCCTGTATTTCACAGGTTTTAGTCTGTTTTCCTATTAAATGAAATTATTTATTGTTTCAATAATTTATTCTGTAACTCATTCATTCTTTAAGATTAAGTTCTTGGTCTCCAATTAGTTTTTACTTTTTGTTTCCATAGTCCCTTATTATATACAATTTTTATTGCAGTATGGCCTGAGAAGGTGGCATTTAATATTTGTTTTTCTACATTTATCTATAATATTTTTGTTCCCTAATATATGGTCAATATTTGTGCAGGTGCCATGTGCCACTGAAAAGAAGGTATACTCTTTTCTGTTCCCAGTCAATTCTCTCCAGATATCTATCAGATTTAGCTTATCTAAGATTCTATTCACATCCTTCACTTCCTTTTTATTTATTTTTTGGTTGGATTTATCTAATTCTAAGAGGGGGAGATTAAAGTACCCCACTATTATTGTTTTGTTATTTGTTTCCTTCTGTAACTCATTTAATTTTTCCTTTAAAAAATCGTATGCTATAACATTTGGTACATATAGATTTTAAATTGATAATGTTTCATTATCTATGATACCTTTTAATATAATATAGTTTCCCTGTTTATCTCTTTTGATTACATCTATTTTAGCTTTAATTTTGTCAGTGATCATGATGTTACCCCTGCTTTCTTTATATCAGCTGAGGCATAGTATATTCTGCTCTAATTCTTTGTTTTTACTCTATGTATGACTCTCTCTCTCTCTCTCATTTTTAAATGTGTTTCTTGGAAACAACAGTCTCTCAGCAACCACACTCACTGATGTATGCTCCTTCTTCACTCTTCCTCTCCTGGAATAGAGCTAGCCTCTAGTCCCCATTCCTTGGGTCTCCAAAGTACCTCACTTATCAGCAGTGAGGCTTTAAGTCCTGCCCTTAGAGTCTGGTTTTTATGAACTCTGGGGCATTCGTTCTCTCAGTCCTCAGCTATGGGCCAGTGGAGGTCTCCCAACCTAAGGCTGCCCCTAATACAGCTGCTCCCAGAGCCTACTACTTACTGATTCCAGCTCTATCCTTCTGGACATAAGTTCTGAGGCCCATCAATAAGGTGAGGTTGCTGGTTCTGCCCTCAGGGGCTGTCTTGTTGCTTCTACACTATTTGCTTTGTTCCTGCTCCCAGGGCTTGTGGTGGTGGGATTGAGGCCAGGGAAGTCAGAAGCCTTCCTCCCTAGTAGTCCTTGGCTGTTCAGCTTTACTCTCAATTCCTGTCTGTTTTTGACACTTTTAGCATTGATTCTGTAGTCATTTTTGGTTGTTTGTAGAGTACATTAAGAGGATAATGAAGCTTCTCATCCTACTCTAGATCTTCCCACAATGCATCTGTATCTCCATAACTTTCTAAGCCGAATAGACAAATGTATCCTGACACCTCCAGTATCAAAAATAAAGTCCTCTGACATCTAAAGCTCTTTGAAACATGGTCTCAAACAACCTTTCCATGCTTGTTATAATTTACTCTCCTACTCTCTCTCTCTACCACGACTAGCAATAATAACTCACTTTTATAAAGCACTTACGATGCACAGGCTCCACAATAATCCTGGGAAGTCGGTATTATTATTATCCCCATTTTACAGATAGGAAAATGAAGTTAAGTGACTTGCCCAGAGTTGTACAATTAATAAGTATCTGAAGCTGTATGGGAACTTGGGTCTTTCTGACTCCAGGTGCAGCATCCTGAGCCAACTAGCTGCCTCTACAGCTACACTGGCCTATTTGATGTTTCTTACATATGAGACTACAAAGGTCCAGACTAAATGCTCATCTCCCATCTCTGTGCCTTTGCACTAGCTGAGCTTCATGGCAGAAATGCACTTCCTTCCCACTTCTTATAATTTCTGGCTTCCTTTAAGATTTAGCTCAAATGATGAATTTTGTGAGAGATTTTTCTAGAACTGGGGAGATATACTCCATCCCTAGGTAGGACCCCTTCATCTCAGCACAACAAGCTATGTTCTGTTTTAAAAAAAACAAAAACAACACAAACCTGTCTATAACACCATCATTATAGACAGCTGTTCTCTCCTTATAGTTTTCTTTCTTTTCCAAAGTCTCAAATTTCAGTTGGAAGAAGAGATTAAAAACATCACCTGTGGCTCAATTCCAACAGTTCCTTATTCTGAACTAGAGATATTTTCCAGGTGTTTTGATGGTAGTATCATTCCCACATGGTTTTGAAATGGTGGGTAGAGATGAACAGGTCTGATGAGTCTCAGTACTCTCTCCATTGTATTCTAGAAACACTTTCCAGGTCAGGTCTACATATAACTGTATCTGTGCCCACTTAGCAGAAAATTCCTGATTATTATGACATATCTTTTCCCCCCAGGTCAATATGCTTTTCCTCATACCATTTGCCATCTTTGGACCCTTTTCATTGTTCCTTTGAGGATGGAATGCTGTTTGTTTGTGAGAAGGTCCAGACCTAATGCTTATAGGTACTATGTTGCTCCACTTTTTCTTCTGCTATATATGCCACATTTTTATACTTGTCAATCTGTCGATATGATTTTTGATTTTCCTTTACCTCCTCAAAATATTTTTCTTCCTAGATTTTTTCTTAGATGATTTCTTCAATCCCATGCAAGAAATTCTCATTCTTTTTAATAAACTGGAATAAAGACATCCCTCTTGTCCTTATGGTCAAAATTTATATACTTAAAAGTTATACAATGATGAAAATTATGATTAAATGACAAAATGAGTGAGGCCAAAACATGCAAAAGGAAATCATATGGAGCTATCAGTATAAGTGTGAAAACTGCAACTTTGTAGAGTATTCTGGAACTGCCTAGTTAGCATAGTAATATATGACTTTGATAAAAACTAGTGAATAATTTGGCACCTAGACTAATTTAGACTAACCTACACAACTACATTGCACACCTTTGATAATTTCTTCTGTTGACTCTAATATCTAACTTTCCAGATGTAAAAACTGAGTCCATGAAGTTTCTGAGAGTTCTAGCTCTGGGGCCAATTTTTTTAAAGCCAGGTTTAATGTGACTTCTGAAGGTAATCATTTATATAGCCCAGGTTTTCAAACAACACAACACTCTATTAAAAGACCAGGTATAAGATACTAATCCAATAGTAAAAGCATTAAAACATAAAAGCCATGTAAAAAAGAGGGCCTCTCCACCAACAAAATCATACTTTGCCATTTCTCACCTCCTGTACTCCCCTCCCCCCCCATACACACAAATGAATGCAAACCTCTAAATGTCTGCGTGGCAGGTAGGATACTACCTTCTAGAGAAAACTGACAGGGAGATAGATAGATAACTGACAGGGAGATCTGTTCATGGCTGAACGGGGTGAGAAATCTTCCAGTCATCCTTCCATTTCCTCTAATCACAATCTCAGTGACCAGAATAGGGTTCTGTTATTTTTTTTTGGGGGGGGAGGTATCATACTAGAACCTATTGAAGCCTTTTATATTACCTCTAGATTTCTTAGTATTTCATGGGGACTCCTGGGTTTAGTAATCTATGGAAGTCCCACAGCTTCTGACTCTATACTCCAAAAGCATCCTGCAGTTTGTTTTACCATCAAAACACCCAAGAATTCCCAGATATTGAACGCGGTTAACTCTATATTCTATCTACTATCTCTTATTTCCATTTCATTCCCCACTTCAACTTCTTTATCTCTCCTCTTCCTTTTCCAAAGATATACCTCTTGACATGATCCAATCCACTCCCACCCGCAATCACTATTGTTATGTTTCTATTAAGTGATTTAGGCTTTTTTGACTGAAGTAGGCAAATGAATTAAAAAAAAAAACAAACAACAACCTGATTTGTGCTTAATAATAATAGTTAGAATTTTTTTTTAAACCCTTACCTTCCATCTTGGAGTCAATACTGTGTATTGGCTCCAAGACAGAAGAGTGGTAAGGGTAAGCAATGGGGGTCAAGTGACTTGCCCAGGGTCACCCAGCTGGTAAGTGTCTGAGGCCAGATTTGAACTTAGGACCTCCTGTCTTTAGGCCTGGCTCTCAATCCACTGAGCTACCCAGCTGCTCCAATAGGTAGAATTTTTATAGCACTCTAAGTTTTCCAAAGCACTTTGCATATCTTAACTTATTTAATCTTCACAACAACTCTGTGAGGTATATGCCATTATTATCCTCATTTTTTACAGGTAAGGAAACTGAGACACAGAAAGGTTAAGCAACTTTCTCAGAATCACACAACTAGTGAGTGTCTCAGCAGGATTTGAATTCAGAGCTTCCTGACTCTAGGTCCAGCACTCAATTGTGAGAGCTGCCGCTTTGCTTTAGGCATGAAGAATCTATCACAATTTTGTTTGCAAGGTCTCAAATCTCTTGCAACAGGAACTATAAGTATAAAATGTGATTTCAGGTTACAAAGAAAAAGGTAAAATCCATTCTGGTTTTCTTTGCCCTTTATTCCTAAGCATTACATTTCTCCTCTGATTTCATTGACTAAAAAATTATCACTAGTTTTGACAAGATCCTTGATTATGCTGCTGCAAATGATCTTTGCAACATGATGCCTCTGAAGAGGCTGCAGATATAGCCACAGATGTACTGTGGGTTGACAAGCATTGTCAGAAGAATTATTTTATTACCTTATATCAGAAATAGAAGACTTTTTTAATCAGTTGAGTTATTTTAAAAAGGAGGAGGGGAACACCACAGCTGTCCAAAGGGGAAGAACAACCTGGCAAAGACTATTATTGCAAGAGATGAAAGGAAGCATGTAAGTGATATCAGATGATGTCTATTCCAGGGTGATTTGACGAGTATGGTCTGCAATATGTGAGTGTGAAGTTTTCTTAATAAGAGGATGAGGAAATTGTGCTGAAGGAGTCTTACATAATGTATTATTGCCTAAAGAGCATATGGATGAAGAGAGTCTAGAGAAATGTAAGTATTACTCTTAAATTACCAAATGAAGGTTAAACATAAGCAGCTGGTTCCAGGAGACAATAAGAAAGAATGAAAAGTCGACTTTGTGTAATTCAGACTAAAGAAGCTGCTTTGTCTCTTCTCTTTTTCTTCTTTCTCACCTGACCCAATTATTAAGCAGTCCCCAAATCAGAAAAATCAGTTTTAGAAAATTAACATCCTTGAATTGGATAAAGTCATTATGTTAGTGATACAATATTTATTAAGCACCTACTATGTTACTAAGTGCTGAGAACCAAGAAAAGGCAAAAAACATTCAGTTCCTCGAAAAGTGAACATTCTAATGATGATATATAAACAAACCATTTGTGTGTAAGGTATATACAGAATAGATGGAAGGCAATCTTAAAGGAAAGTTACTGCTATAGAGAATGGAGACCTGGGGAAAGACTGCTTACAGAAGGAGGGCTTTGAGCTGAGTGGTCAAGGAAACCAAGGAAGCCAAGGGAAGCATTCTATTGTTGGAGGATAGGCATTGAAAAGGCATAAAGTGGGGAAATGAAGAGTTGTACGCAAGGAACAGCAAGAAAACAAGTGTTTCTAGATCTTAATGTATGTAGAAGGAAGTAAAGTGTAGAAAGACGGGAAAGATCAAAAGGAACAAGTCTGTGAACAGTTTTAAATGTCAAATAGAGCATTTTATATTTGATCCTGGAGGTGATAGGGAGTCACTGGAGTTATCTGGATATAATATGCAAGAAGTATTGTTCAACCCACATATTGACTATTGCAATGCTTTTTAAGGAACCATGTTTTGTTCCTTATGATATAAAAACTTTCATTTAAATTGTACACGGAATATATTTCCAACACATTGCAGCAAGAAGAGTTAGAAAGAGAAATTCCATTTAAAATCACCCTAGACAATATAAAATACTTAAGAATCTTTCTGCCAAGACAAACACAGGAATTATAAGAACACAACTACAAAACCCTTTCCACACAATTAAAATTAGATCTAAACAATTGGAAAAACATTGAGTGCTCATTGATAGGATGAGCTAACATAATAAAAATGACCATCCTACCCAAATTAATTTACCTATTTAGTGCTATACCTATCAAATTACCAAAAACTTTTTTACTGAATTAGAAAAACTATAACAAAGTTCATTTGGAAGAACAAAGGACCAAGAATATCAAGGGAAATAATGAAAAAATATGAAGGAAAGTGGCCCAGCAGTACCAGATCTTAAACTGTAATATAAAGCAATAGTCATCAAAACAATATGGTGCTGGTGAAGAGACAGAAGGAAGGATCAGTGATTCCACTAGGGGTAAGCGACCTTAGCAAGACAGTTTTCAATAAACCCAAAGAACCCAGCTTTTGGGACAAAAACCCACTATTTGACAAAAACTGCTGGGAAAATTGGAAAACAATATGGGAGAGATTGGGCCTAGATCAACATCTCACACCCTATACCAAGATAAACTCAGAATAGGTGAATGACTTTAATATAAAAAAGAAAACTACAGGTAAATTGGGTGAGCACAGAATAGTATACTTGTCAGATCTATGGGAAGGGAAAGATTTTAAAACCAAGCAAGAGTTAGAAAAAAAAATCACAAAATGTAAAATAAATAATTTTGACTACATTAAACTAAAAAGGTTTTGTATAAACAAAACCAATGCTACCAAAATTAGAAGGGAAACAACAAATTGGGAAAAAATCTTTATAACAAAAAACTCAGATAAAGGCCTAATTACTCAGATATACAAGGAGCTAAATCAATTGTACAAAAAAAATCAAACCATCTCCTAATTGATAAATGGGCAAGGGACATGAATACGCAGTTTTCAGATAAAGAAATCAAAACTATCAATAAGCACATGAGAAAGGGTTCTAAATCTCTAATAATTAGAGAAATGCAAATCAAAACAATTCTGAGGTATCACCTCACACCTAGCATATTGGCTAAAATGACAACAAGGGAGAGTAATGAATGTTGGAGGGGATGTGGCAAAATTGGGACATTAATGCATTGCTGGTGAAGTTGTGAACTGATCCAACCATTCTGGATGGCAATTTGGAACTATGCTCAAAGGGCTTTAAAAGACTATCTGCCTTTTGATCCAGCCATAGCACTGCTTGGATTATACCCCAAAGAGATAATAAGGAAAAAGACTTGTACAAAAATATTTATAGCTGCGCTTTTTGTGGTGGCAAAAAGTTGGAAAATGAGAGAATGTCCTTCAACTGGGGGATGGCTGAACAAATTGTGGTATATGCTGGTGATGGAATACTATTGTGCTTAAAGGAATAAAGAACTGGAGGAATTCCAAATGAACTGGAATGACCTCCAGGAATTGATGCAGAGTGAAAGGAGCAGAGCCAGAAGAATGTTGTACACAGAGACTGATACACTGTGGTACAATCGAACATAATGGACTTCTCTACTAGCAGCAATGTAAGGATCCAGAGCAAGGCTGAGGGACTTATGAGAAAGAAAACTAGCCACATTCAGAGGAAGAACTGTGGGAGGAGAAACATACCAGCTCTAATGTGAGGGCTTGCTGAGCCCTTTTCATGATTATTCATCCACATTTGGTATATACCGAGCACTCAACTCTCTCCTATGACTCCAAGAAGCTGGAGTATGTGCAGTGGCAACACCCTAGTTAACCATCTCAGCAGATGGGCGAAGGCAGGTCGAGAATAACTAACAGGTCTCGAAGATGTTGGTGAGTTATAGGGGTGTCTATCCCAGGCATGTGAAGACTTCTCTTTGGAGAAGCAATGAATGAAAACAATTTGTTCCAGTGGCCATGAAGGAAGTAGGCTTGCTAAGGAAGCTTAATAAGCTAGTAAGATTGCTTAGAGCTTGTTTAGACATTGAAGAAGGCAGTCATCCACTGCATTCTGTGGATCATCCAACTTGTCTTTTGTCTTGTCATTCAACTTGGATAACTCTGAGAGAGAAAATGAGACCAAAAACTTTGTGCTGTTCTGCCTTGCTTAAATACAATTTATACTTGAGTCAAAAAACATCACCAGTGATGTATTTTGGTCCTCTTCTAGTAGAACAACTACCTAGGTCCTACCTACTAGGACCTTTTCTAGAAGGACAACAACGAACCAGCACCTGAACTAAACATGATAGGAGCTTAATAAATGCTTATGAAATAGGATAGAAGTTTAGAAAACCTCATGATAGGAGCTTAATAAATGCTTATGAAATTGGAGAGAAGGTCAGAAAACCTCATCATGATTAGTCATTTTCCCCAATAGCATCATCAATCTACTTTGCCCTTGAGAAAGTTGTTTATCTTTTCTTTTCTGTTTCTCCATCTATAAAATGGGCATAATCTCGCTGACTTAACAGTTATGAAAATTAATCAATTCTTCTAAGAAAAAATGAACATTTTATGTTTTCAAGGCATTCTATCCTTTACATGGGACCATAATGTGGTAAGTTGCAATTCACAAAAAACACAATCAGTTTTTAGTATAGTTTTTGTCTTTGCACCATATACCAGAAAATGTAATATTGAATGAAATGAAAAGTCATTTATTTATGTATGTGTATTCATATGCATATTCCCATATTCCCATAATCATGGATATCTTTTCTTTTGAAATGAAAAAATGAATAATCTATAAAACCTTGTTGTCATTCTAGGATATAAGTAGGCATGTTAGAAAACAAATTCCTCAAGATAATTACTAATTTTCCTAGTCCAACCATTAAACTGTTACCGACTTGCTGCTGCAGATAGGTAGTAGGGGATTTTGTTAATTAAATAAAAAATAGCCTGCCATATTATTGACTACATGCTGAGCAGCAATACAACTTTTTAAGCTAAGTAAATATTATATGAAAATTAACTCATTTCTCTTAATTTTTTTTAAACCCTTAACTTCCATTTTAGAATCAATACTATTCCAGATCAGAATAGTGGTAAGGGCTAGGCAATAGGGGTTCTGTGACTTGCCCAGGGTCACACAGATAGGAAGTGACTGGGATCATATTTGAATCCAGGACCTGAATCACCTAGCTGCCTCCAAATTAATTAATTTCAATGCATATGATATAACGTTTCCATCGCTTAAATCTCTATCAAAGATCTTTGTCTATTATTGCTTATCCACTTTTCATTCAATGTGGTTATGGTTACTATATTCTATGTTTTTCTGCTTTGGTTTTTAAGTTTTATATTACCTTATAAATATCTTTTCAGATTTCTTTATATTCTTTATATTTGACTGCCTTAACTGAGGCATTGAGGTGGCAATGTGGATAGAGCACTAAACTTGGAGTCAGAAATAACTGTGTTCAAATTCAGCCTCAGCCAATCACTAGCTCTGTGATACTACACAAATCACTTACCTTCTGTTGACTTCAGTTTTCTTACCTGTAAAATGGGAATAACAGTACCAACCTCTCAGAATTGTTGTGAGGATTAGAGGCGAATTTGGGTCTCTTGATTCTTTTTTCAAAACCCTTACCTTCTGTCTTAGTAGCTCATTTCTAAGGCAGAAGAGTGGCAAGGGCTAGGTAATTAGGTTAAGTGATTTGCTCAGGGTTACACAGCTGGAAAGTGTCAAAGGTCACATTTGAACCCAGATCCCCATCTTCCCCCGCTAATCACACCAGGTCTGGCGCTCTATCCATTGTGTTACCTAGCTGTCCCCTCTCATTCTTTTCACTATAACATGCTGCTTCTAAATCCAGCAAAGGAAATAATTTGTGTACAAAAATAAAACAAGGTAGCACATGTTAGGTATCATAACATAAATATAAAAGAAGAACTATAGGAACTCAGAGGAGATAAAGAAAAGCCCCAGGATGATTAGGGTACTTACTTTACTCTCAGAGGACCTGAGTTCAAAACCCAATAATGCCATTTCCTACCCATGTGCCTTTGGACAAGTCACTTAACCTCTCTGACCTCAGTAGACTTTTTCAATTTTCTTTCATTTTCTTTTTTTTTAATTTGTAAACCCTAATATCTTTTATATATATCCTTCTATATTAATTTTATTTGTTACAGGGCTAGACAATGAGGGTTAAGTGACTTGCCCAGGGTCACACAGCTAGGAAGTGTCTGAGGTCGGATTTGAACCCAGGACCTCCTGTCTCTAGGCCTGGCCCTCAATCCACTGAGCCATCCAGCTGCCCCCATCATTTTCTTTTTTTGTAAAATAAAAGGATAAATAAAGAGATAACCAAAACTAATTGAAATATAACTTCATTAAATGTCCAAACTATGGAAAAAACCCTACATAAATCATCAGCATTTCTTTGTATTAGCAACAAAACCCAGTAGGAAAAAATGGAAAGAGAAGGTCTATTCAAAGGAACTACAGAATATATAAAACATTTAGGAGTCTATCCACTAAGCTACACAGGAACTATATGAATACAACCATAAGACACTCTTTACAAAAATAAAGACAGAGCTAAATTATTGGAAAAACATTAAGCATCCATGGTTAGTCCATTCCAGCATAACAAAAATGACAATACTACTGAAATTAATTGACTTACTAAATGCTATGCTAATAAAACTATCCAGTGATTGCTTTATTTGATAGAAGGAACAATAACAAAATTGATTTGAAGGAACAAAAAGTCAAGAATCTAAAGGGAAATAATATTTATATTTTAAAGTGGGAAAGAACATGTCCTAGCAATACCAGATTTCAAAGTATACTTCAAAGCAGTAATCATCCAAACTATTTGGCACTGGTTAAGAAAACAGTAGAAAAGTCAATCAGCAGAACAGATTGTGCATACAGCATATAGAAACAAAGCTTAATGCTCTATAAACTCAAAGACGCAGCTACTTCAGTAAGGATTATTCAGCAAAGACTACTGGGCAAATTGGAAAGCAATCTGGCAGAAATTAGGTATGGATCAACATCCCATACCATATACTAAGGTGAGCTCCAAATGAATACATGCCTGAAATCAAAGGTTATGTCATAAACAAATCAGAGGAGGAAGAAAAAAAAACTACCTTTCAAAACTAGGGAATAAGGAAGAGTTAATGCCCATATAAGGGAGAGGGAGGATTACAAGACATAAAATAGAAAACTTTATACCTAAAATTTAAAAGTTATTGCTAAAACAAAACTAATGCAGTTAAAATCAGAAAGCAAATAGTTAATTTGAGGAGTGGGGGCTATGCAGCAAGTTTCTCTAATGTATCTAAGATATAAAGAAATGATTCAAAAATATAAAAACAAAAGCCATTCCCTAAAAGATAAATGATCAAAGGATATAGACAAATTGTTATAAAAAAGAATCAGTCTATTACCAATTTAATAAAAATGCTCCAAATCACTAATAATTAGAGAAATAAAAACTAAAATAACTGAAGTTCCACTTCCCATGTGTAAGACTGGCAAAGATGACAAGAAAAAGAAAATAACAGTTGTTGGAGGAGTTATAGGAAAACAGGTAAGCTATTATTCTATTGGTAGAAAACCGTGAATTGTCTCAGTCATTATGAAAGCCCTTTGAAAACTTAAAAAAAATCCCTGAACTATGCATACCTTTTGATCCAGCTATACCACTACAACATGTTATACCCCAAAGTGATAAAATAAAGAGGAAATATATGTACCAAAAATATTTTGTACACATGTACAAAAAGGCTTTCAAATAAGGTTTTATCTTTTATTTTTTATATCATCAAAATTTCTCCCAATATCCTTATTCCTCTCCCTCCTAGAAAGTCATTCTATATAACTATTTTTAAATTTTTATTTATTTTTTAGAATATTTTTCCATGGTTACATGATTCATATTCTCTCCCTCCCCTCTTCCCTTCTCACTCCCAGAGCTGACAAGCAATTTCACTGGTTATAACTATTTTTTTAAAAGCATTTATTAATATTCATTTTTAACATGGCTACATGATTCATGCTCCTACTTTCCCCTTCACCCCTCCCCCCCGCTCTCTCCCCACCCATGGCCGACGCACATTTCCACTGGTTTTATCATGTGTCATTGATCAAGACCTATTTCCAAATTGTTGATAGTTGCATTGGTGTGGTAGTTTCGAGTCTACATCCCCCATCATGTCCACCCCAACCCATGCGTTCAAGCAGTTGTTTTTCTTATATGTTTCCTCTCCTGCAGTCCTTCCTCTGAATGTGGGTAGTGTTCTTTACCATAAATCCCTCATAGCTGTCTTGTGTCATTGCATTGCTGCTTGTACAGAAGTCCATTGCATTCGATTTTACCATAGTATATCAGTCTCTGTGTACAGTGTTCTTCTGGCTCTGCTCCTTTCGCTCTGCACCAGTTCTTGGAGGTCTCTCCAGTTCGCCTGGAACTCCTCAAGTTTATTCCTTTGAGCGCAATAGTATTCCATCACCAGCATATACCATAATTTGTTCAGCCATTCCCCAATTGAAGGACATACCCTCCTTTTCCAGTTTTTTGCCACCACAAAAAGTGCAGCTATAAATATTTCTGTACAAGTCTGTTTATTTATGATCTCTTTGGGGTACAAACCCAACAATGGTATGGCTGGATCAAAGGGAAGGCATTTTTTATAGCCCTTTGAGCATACTTCCAAATTGCCAGCCAGAATGGTTGGATCAGTTCACAATTCCACCAGCAATGCATTAATGTCCCAATTTTGCCACATCCCCTCCAGCATTCATTACTCTCCCCTTCTTTCATTTTAGCCAATCTGCTAGGTGTGAGGTGATACCTCAGAGTTGTTTTGATTTGCATTTTTCTAATTATTAGAGATTTAGACTACTTTCTCATGTGCTTATTGATACTTTTGATTTCTTTACCTGAAAATTGCCTATTCATGTCTCTTGCCCATTTTTCAATTGGGGAATAGCTTGATTTTTTATACAATTGATTTAAATCAGAAGGGAAACAACAAATTGGGAAAAAATCTTTATAACAAAAAACTCTGACAGGGGTCTAATTACTCAAATATACAAATGGTTATAACTATTTTTTAAAGAAAAAAAGAAGAGGAAAAAATTAGCTCAATTGATCAGTACATTGAGAAAGTTCGAAAATATGTACTATCTTCCACTCTAGTGTTCTCCTACCTCCACAAAGTGGTGGGTTTGGAGTTGTACAAAAATATTCATAGCAACAGGAAGAAGGACTAGCAATAAGGTTTGAAAGAAAAATAAAACAGAATCTTTGTAGCATTTTTTAATGTACAAAAAAGAGCAGAAATAGGGTCAGATGGAACCACAGAAAAATATGACAGTTTTCAAAATTACATGGTGAATTTATTACATGCTTAAGAAGTAAAGCAAGCTGCACATAAATGTTCATTTTACTTGATGTTTGTAAAGTTCAGATTTTTAAAATTAAAAATAAAGAAGGGACAGCAAGATGGCTCAAGTTGGAAGTCTCAGGTTCAAATCTGGCCTCAGATACTTCCTAACTGTGAGACTCTGGGCAAGTCAACCACAATTGCCTAGCCTGTACTTCTCTTCTGCCTTGGGAACTAATATTTAGTATTGATTCTAAAGCAAAAGGTAAAGATTTTAAAAATAAATAAATAAAAAGAGAGGTTTAGATTAGTTGACATCTGAGATCTCTTACCAGCTCTTAATTATGACTCTATAACTTCCAGCAGGGAAAATCAGGGTAGCCTTCCTGAAAAAATCAGGATTTCAGCAGAGCCTCCAAGAATGGATAGTATATCTTATATATTGGAGAATATATATCATTCTCAGTTACACTGGGTCAAAGACCTCTAGAAATCAGTGAAAGAAGCATATGGAGCATCAGTTCAAAATTAGATCCAAGGCTCCTTTAAATGAATGAATGAAAAGAAATAATCTTTAAAGCACCTAATGTGTCTCAAGCATGATCTAGGCATTGGGACACAAATGCAAAATCATGACAGTCTGTACACTTAAGGATCTTCCATTTTAATGGGAGGGAGATAACATATAATGGGGAATGTTAACAACCACATCTAGAATGCTCTCCCTCCTCTGCTCTCATTACTGAACTTCCTTGACTTCCTTTAATCTCAGTGAAAATCTTACTTTCTATAGGAAATCTTCCCTAATCCCTCTTAATTCCAGCATTTTTTCTCTTTTGATTATTTCCCATTTATCCAATGTATAGTTTGCTTTGTATATAATTGTTTGCATGCTATCTCCCCCATTCAATTGTAAGTTCTCTGAGAGCAAGGGCTGTCTTTAGCCCCTTTTTGTAGCCCCAATGCTTAGTACAGTGCCTGACACATAATAGGTGCTTAATAAATGTTTATGGAATTGAATTGGATTGGTGCCAAGGAAGGAAGTGACAAAGTCACTGAAATAATGAGTGAAATAATAGGGTAGTCCGTTCAATGATGGCCTTTCCAGAGAGGCAGTGGCTGTGCTGATTTGATTATTTCAAAGAGAAGGAAATGGAAGAGAAGAGAACTTGTGGAAGCTGGCTGAAAATTGCCAGAGTGAAGATGAGTTATGTCTCTCCAGAATGTAGTCTAGTGGTTTCCAGTTTAGGAGACAGAGCAGCAGTGACAGTGTGGGAAATTACATGGGGAGAACAAATGACAGCTTTATTGTTTCACTATGTGAAGGATTCTTAACTTGGGGTCTGTGATTTCTAGGGGGTCTCTGAACATGGATGGGAAAAATTATATCTTTATTTTAACGTAATGTTTCCTTTGTAATCCTATGCATTTTGTGTATTTAAAACATCCTGAGAAGGATGCTGAGATAGCATCAGATTGAGTGTCTATGACAAAAAAATAGGTTAAAAACCTTTGTTCTCTACATATCTTTAAAGAAAAAAAGTGCATTGAATTTTTCATACAATGCTCCTCAGATTCAGTGCTTCTCAGTCTGTCTTGTGTTCAGTAGAGAAAAAGGTAAATGATCCAATAATCTACATTAAAAGAGAAAATGTGATGAGGAAATTTTAAAATATATTAAGATCAAGGGGGCAGCTGGGTAGCTCAGTGGATTGAGAGCCAGGCCTAGAGACGGGAGGTCCTAGGTTCAAATCTGACCTCAGACACTTCCTAGCTGTGTGACCTTGGGCAAGTCACTTGACCCCCATTGCCTACCCTTACCACTCTTCTGCCTTGGAGCCAATACACAGTATTGACTCCAAGATGGAAGGTAAGGGTTAAAAAAAAAAATATTAAGATCAAGACAATCACTATTTAAAGACAAAGGTAGAAATTTAGTCTCCATCTACACCTGTCATTTTACCTATAGCTCTGTTCAGGAAAACAGTAGTATACCCATGAGAAAAAAATATCCTGCCTTCTAACCTGATCCTTACTGGCTAAAACTCCTACTTAAGGGAATGTATTATATTTGAAAGAATGTCTGTTGCTTGACCAGGATATAACACACACCTGCATTTAGAGTTCAATGCTTTTCAAAGAAAGGGCAACATAAAGCTGTCAGAAACTTGTAGCCCTGCAGAAACATGTCATACTGATGCTTTGTACTTGAAAACAATTGAGAAGGAATGTCCAATCCAGTGCATATCCAATCACAAACTCCCCATTATTTTCAGTTGATCCAAGCCTAGGAAACAATCACTGACTACCCTGAAATAGAGCTGTTGGATACATGGAAAATGGCAACACTGCAGGCTCTCCATAGGCTGAAGAAAAAGTTTTCTTTGAAAAGCAAGCTTATGTTGTTTTAAAAAAATATTTATCCTATACTATTTTTAGGCTGAACGTTAGCATAACATAAAATATTTCTTTAAGAAATGAAAATGTTCCATATTACATTGTCCATTCTACATTTATAATGAGTTCTAAAGAAATTTTCCAAAGTGGTGTATAGTTCTTTAGTAAGAAAAAAAGGACCCCAAACCCAAGAATACCAACCTTTACCACAACCCCAATCTCTGAGGCTAGTGATTGGTGGCTGACAGACCATAGATAAAGTTCAGATCTATCTAATTCCTTAGAACCACAGTCATTGATGCCAGACACAAAAGATACATTGGCCAGCTGTATAGTGGGTTCAGCCCAACTCAGATTTCCCAGGATTTCTGATCAGTATTTTCGGCAGACTCCTCAATGGTATGATTTAGTACCCACTTAAGCATGAAAGTACTGTAAATGATACTTTTCATTTTGCATGGCCTCTTTAGTCCCAGTGGATCCTATAGTGATTCATAAGCTGCCACAGATATACAAATTATAGGATGATTTTCCCCCTACTAAGCACAATGAGGTAGTATGATAAAAACTGACATGAAAGCAATATTATCCTCATTATATCCTAGAATCACAACACATATTGAAATCACTTTACCCTCGTACTGTCACTGACATGTAATCTTCACCAAGATGATATGAAGCAGAAGTAGCACTACAGAGACTCTTTTCCATAAGGGAATCTGGACCAAAAATCCTGAGAATGATGCTTTATGTTGGCCATGTGAAGTGAGGGTAGGAGGGCAAGAGAGAAGGGATTAGGATTTTTAACAAATGACAGTGAGAAGTGACTAATACTGAAGAGTCAGAATTTCTGCCGTATGCCTTTAAACTCGAGGAGAGACACCTTTAAGAAAATAGAATTGATTTTCACTGCTTATTTGGTACAAGGGAAGATTTCTATGGGGAAGAGGAGCTAAGTTAATGAATAATGGTAGAAATGCAAAAAACAAAAGAAGAAAGAAATGAGTGTCAATAAATAAGTTCAGGAGATGAATCAAATAGGATAAGTTCATTATTATCTTATTAAATTTAATCAGTATTTTTAAAAAGCAAACTATGTGTAACAGAAGGTCTTGTTTTCACAAGCAATCCTCTTTTTTGTCCTGCTTTGTATATTGAAATGTTTGATGATAATTGCTAAAAAATGTTTTAACAACTATCTTTTATAGAGAGCTTTAAGGTTTGCAAAGTATTATAATTAAAAATAATGATAATAACCAATTTATATAGCCTTTACTATGAGTCAAGTACTACACTAAGGGCTTTACAATTATTCTATCATCTGATCCTTACAACAACTTGGGAGAAAGGAGCTACTATTTTCAAGATGAGGAAACTGAGGCAGACAGCATTTAAGTAACTTACCCAGGGTCACATAGCAAATAAATGCCTGAAGCTAGATTTTAACTCAGGTAGTCCTGCCTCCAAGTCCAGTGCTTTTAATCCACCTTGTTTTTAACCATGTACATCCTAATAAAACATTATGTAAATGTGAGCTGTTGCTATCATTATTGTTTCACAAATTGCCTTCAACATTGGATATCTCATATGTAAAGGATTTAGAGATAAGAATGGACAAGAATCATACAAGATGAGGAGGTGGTTTGCAGTCTATGGTACTGAGAAGTACCCACACTGATGAGATGGTGAACTTCCTGAAATATTATTAACTGAATTTCCTACTAACCATGAAAATGTAAATAGTCATATATTAAAATGATTCAAAAATCTCTTTGAGGACCAGAGGAGTGTAGCTAAAAGATCAATTTGATGGGATCCAGGAATAGGAAGGGTCTACTGATCATCTAGACCTAGAAGCTAGGTAATGTAGTGGAAAGAGTACCATGATTAAAGTCAGGAAGACTTGAGTTCAAATCTGTTCTCAGATATTTACTAGCTATGTGACCCTAGGGAAGTCACTTAACCTTTCTTTGCCTCAGTTTCCTCATCTGTAAATGAGGCTAATAATAGCACCTACCTCCTGGGATTATTGTATCAGATATGATAAAAATTATAAAGTGCTTCATGTTGTGCTTGGTACAATATAAGCTTATTATTTTTTAAATCTAGTTTAACCGCTTCTTTTTATAGATTAGGAAACTGAGGTTCAAATAGGAGAGGTGATTTCTTTGAGTCAGACAGTGAATACATTGCAGACCTGAGACTAGAAGACTGATGTTCTGATTCGAAATCTAATGATCTCTCTCCTTTGCCATACTATTTCTCCTATGGGGAACCAAAACTGACTTGAAATCACTGAATAAAGGTACTTGATGGGCAGTGATTCTTATTCTGGTGGGTAGTCTACCCTTGAGGGCAGGACTATTTGTGGGTTGTTGGGTTTCTTTATATCCCTAGCACCTAACATTTTTAAATATTGTATTCAATTATTTTTTAAACCCTTCCCTTCTGTCTTAGAATAAATACTGTGTGTTGGTTCCAAGACAGAAGAGTGGTAAGGGCTAGGCAATGGGGCTTAAGTGACTTGCCCAGGGTCACACAGCCTGGGACTTATGGGCCAAGATGGTCACAGAGTAGAAGCTACAGTCTTCCATTCCTTACCACCTACCTATATAAAGTGCCTCAAAAGGACAAAAACAAAAATCAGACAAGTGAAGAGGCTCTTCTGTAGGGTGCAGCCTTGAAGGTAGGCAGAGTTTGGGCATTTCCACACTATAAGGGGATAAAATTACTCTTACCAAAGCATGAGCTGATCACCTTTCTCCCACTCCACCTACTATTCCAGAGTTAGAGCAAGCACACCAGAGTTAGAGCCAGCACAGGGTAATTGCTAGGTTCTTGGGGGCTGGGGGAGAAGGGGGACTAGCTGAGGACTCCACAAACTTATCCCAGAGAGCATTAAGACTTGGGACCCCAGGAGGCTGAGGAACACAGAGAGTGGGCTCAGAGATAGGGCAGAGAGGGGCTACACACAGCAGACATAGTGGAGACTGAAAAATAATCTCAGGGCAAAAACTGCTCTATAGCTTGATACAAAGACCTACCTACACTTCCCACTCAGATTTCTGACTGGGAAGGGGAAAAAAAAAACTAATATAGCAATGGCCGCCAACAGGCAAGAACTACAATCTACAACTACCAAAAAAAGAAAGAAAAAAACCTTGACCCTGGATAGTTTCTATGGAGGAAAACTCCAGACTACAGTGAAGACAGCAGAGGATGACAAACAAGCAAATATATGCAAACCTTCCCCCAATAAAAATGGAAATTGGTCACAAGCTCTTGACAAGCTCAGGTTTGAGATTATGAACCAAGTGAGAAAAGTAGAAGAAACTTGGCAAGAAAAGTGGGAAATAGTTTAAAAAGAAAATAACAGTTTAAAAGACAGAATCTCCCACTTGGAAAAAGAAGCTCAGCAATCAAATGAAATGATAAGCAAATCAGAGACCAGAATTGACCTGCTAGAAGCCATGAAAAGCAGGATAGACCAAACCAAAAAGGGAAATCAAAAGATCATAGCTGAAAACCAGTCTTTAAAGATTAGAATTGGGCAAGTAGAAGCTAATGATCTCACAAGACAGCAAGAATTAATAAAGCAAAGTCAAAAGAATGACAAATTAGAAGGAAACATGAAATATTTCATTGAGAAAATGACTGACTTGGAAAATAGGATCAAGAGAGACAATTTGAGAATCATAGACCTACCTGGAAATCTGGAAATCAAAAGAAATCTTGACATCACACTACAAGAAATTATCCAAGAAATCTGCCCTGATATTATAGAACAAGAGGGCAAAATGAACATTGGAAGAGTCCATAGATCACCCTCTACATTAAAACTTCAAAAGACAATCCCCAGGAATATAATTGCCAAATTCAAGAGCTTCCAATCCAAGGAGAAAATATTATAAGAAACCAGAAAGAGATAATTCAGATATCAAAGAGCACTAATCAGGATTACACAGGATCTGGCAGCCTCCACACTAAAGGACCACAAGGCTTGGAATATGATATTCAGAAAGGCAAGAGAATTAGGCCTAGAAACAAGGACCACCTATCCATCAAAACTGACTATATACTTCCAGGGAAAAGCATAGGCATTTAACAAGATAAAAGATTTCCAAGTATTTATAAAGAAAAGACCAGAACTAAATGGAAAATGTGATGTCTAAATACAAAACTCAAGAGAAACATGAAAAGGTAAACAAGAAAGAGAGGGGGAAAATTTTTTTAAAGGGCTTCAGTAAGGTCAAATTTTTACACTCCCATATGGAAAAATGATATTTGTAACTCTTAAAAACTGTATTAATTATCATAATAGTTAGATGAATTATTCATAGATAGTGGTTGGGGTGCTAAGTGGCTTAAGATGATATGTAAAAAAAGAAAGGGGGGAATAGAAGATGGCACCAAGAAAAACTTGAAAGAATAAGAAAAATAGTATAAATTATACTACATAAAGAGGGCAAAATAGACATTGAAAGAGTCCATAGATCACCCTCTACATTAAATCCTTAAAAGAAAACCCCCAGGGATGTAATTGCCAAATTCAAGAGCTTCCAAATCAAGGAGAAAATATTGCAAGAAACCAGAAAGAGACAATTCAGATATTGTCTGAAGGGACAGGATGGGGAAGGGAAGAATACTGTTATAAGAAGGAGAGGAAGAGAATGCTAATAGGTAATTCTCAGTGGAATCAATTCTGAGAGGGAAGAGCATCTAGATCCATTGGGGTATCGAATTCTATCTTACCCTACAGCAAAGTTAGGAGGGAAAAACCAAGGGCAGGGAGTGGGGTGGGGAGTACCAAAAGGGAAGGAAAGAGAGGGGGGAGGAAATTTAAGAGACCCTAAAGAAATATAAGAGGGGAATAAGAAGAAAGGAGGTGGGAAGGGAAGTAAAATAAGGGTGGGGATTAGGGGAACTAATTAAAAGCAAAGCACTGGGGTAGAAGGAAATAGTGAAAGAAGAAAGGGCAAGACTAGGAGAGGAAATCAAAATGATGCAGAATACACAGATGGTAATCATAGACCAGGGTTACACAGCCTGGAAGTGTTTGAAGCCAGAATTGAACCTAGGACCTCCCTTCTCGAGTCTTGGCTCTCAATTCAATGAGCTACCCAGCTGCCCCCACTTTGAAATATTTTAAGCAGTCCCATTATGTTCATCAGCATACTACTCAGGGGAAGAACCTTTTATTTTTTTCTTTCCTTGTAAAGCAAATCAACAACTTCTCTGGAATTTATATCTTTAAAGAGTTTCCTGAAGGATTAAGAGACTGGCCCTAGAACTAATAGACAATATGTATCAGAGACCAGACTCGAATTCTGAGTGCAGTTCTCAAGCCACTAAGGCAGGCCACCTCTTCTTGAGCACAGAATAAACTTTAAAAAATATTTTTTGAATTGAATTGGATTAGACTAGATGACCCCTAGGGTCCCTTCCAACTCTAAGATTCTGTAATTCTATCATTAATTTTCATCAAAGAACACCAGAAACCTTTGACATGGAAGCAGGGAAGACAGTCCCTTCTGCTCACTTATGTGGACATTCTTCTGAGATCCAAAAGGAAAAAAGGAGGGCTCATCAATCTGGGAAACACACTCTGAGACTTGTATTGGGAAACCACCCTAATGAATGAGTGACAATGAGAGGGTGTTACTGTTTAGCCCCAGTCCCAGACCCAACCATTCAGACCTACAGCTCCACTTTATATAGAGCTCCTCCATCTTTATCTTGACTCTTCTCTATGGACCTGGCAGTAAGTCAATAAACATTTTTTAAGTGCTTGCTACGTGTCAGGCATTGTGCTAAGCACTGGAGATGGGAAAAAAGTCAAAATACATTCCCTGCCCTCAAGGAACTCACAATTTAAGGGAGGGATAATAAGCAAAATAAGATACAGAAAAATAATAAAATAATGAAAAGAAAGAAGCCATTAGAATTAAGAGGGGATAGGGAAAAGTTTCCTGTAGAAGATGGAAATTTAATTGAGTCTTGAAGGAAGCCAGGGAAGCAAAGAGATGGAGGTGAGGAGGGAGAGCATTCCAGGTTTGGAAGACAACCAGAAAAAATGCCAGAAACCTAGAAGTAGGGTGTCTTGCTTGAGAAATAGCAAAAAGGGCAGTCCCACTATGTCAAAGACTATGTGGTGGGGTGTAAGATGTAAGAAGAATGGAAAGATGTTGTGGGATAGACCTAGTCTATGAAGGGCTTTGAATAACAAAAGATTGAGTATTTGATCCTGGAGGCAATAGGGAGCCACTGAAATTTATTGAGTAGAGTTGTATATGACATAGTTGGATCTGCAACTTAGGAAAATTACTTCAACATCTCAATGGAGGATGGATTCAAATAGGAGAGACTTGAGAGAGCCTGACCCTTCATAGGCTATTGCAATAGTCCACGCATGAGATGCTGAGAGCCTGCACCAGGGTGGGGGCAGTACTAAAGGAAAGAAGGGTACATATTTGAGAGATTTTTGCAAAGGTTAAGCGGACAGACATATACAACAGATTGGATGTGGAAGGTAAGAGATAGTGAGGAATCCAAGATGACAGATACCTAGGTTGAGAACCTGAGGGATTGAGAAGATGGTATTACTTTTAATAGTAGTAGGGAAGTTTGGAGGAAGGGAGAATTTAGAGGGAAAGATAATAAGTTTAGTTTTGGACATGTTTATTTCCAGATGTCTGCTGGACTTCCAGTTGAGATATCTGAAAGGCATTTGGAGATGCAGGATTAGAAGGAAGCAGAAAGATTGGGGCAGGTAAGAGAGATTTCAACATTTTCAGCATAGAGATGGCAATTAAATCCATAGGAACTGATGAGATCACCAAGTGAAGTAGTATTGAAGAAGAGTGGAGTACCTAGGACAGAATTCTGAAGATCACCTATGATTAGAAGGTGTGATCTGCATGAGGATCCAGCAAAAGTGAGTAAGAAGTTGATTTGTCAAGTAGGAAATTAATGGAATTGAGGTATTGAAGGAGTCCAGAAGCATGTTCTTACTTACCCTATGCTGAATATTCTCAAATCTACCTTATCTGCCCCAATCTTTCTCTGGCCCTCTAATCTTACATCTCCAACTGCCTTTCAGATATCTCAAATTGGATGTCAATCAGCATAGAGTGTGTCTGTATACTGATGAATCTACCAAATTAATTCATTCAAACAGCATTTATTAATTTCCATTTTCCAGGCATCATGCCAAGCATTGGAGATAGAATGATAAAAATAAAACTGAACTCTAAGAGTTTATAGTTTAAAAGAGAGAAACAATACAGCATATCCCAAAAGTCATGGTGCAGATTTAAACAATTAAAGCTCAAAACTTTATTTATTAAGCTATTAAAGCTTAAAACTGCTCTAAGATTTTTGGTACACCTTATACATGTTCAGATAAGTAAATACAAGATATAGACAAACTGAATAAGTAATTTCTGGAGGGAGGGAATATGTGGAAGATTAAAGACAAAGATAAAACAGTCCCTGTCTTCAAGGAGTTTACATTCTTTGAGAGGAGATGACATGTATACAAATAAATGCAGAAAGGTCTCTGGGTTATGTCCTCAAATCCTGGTTGCTTGATTGGACTTGTTCCCCAGAAGGTAACTAAATTCCACTCCCTTCAGGGTTCTAGATGTAGCCCAGGGGCTGTGGTTTCTAGTACTACTTTTCAGGAACCATCACCAGTGTTCTTCCCATTGATTATCAGCCAGTATTCTCATGAAATTTTTTAGCAAAGGTATTTACTAATATATTAGTAAAGTTATTTACTAATACAGAAATTATTAAAACATTTCCCTCATACTGGGAAGAGGGGCATGCTCTTCTTATATACACAAGGTTCCTGGTAGAAGTGAGAACAAACTTAAAGTACAATGACATTAAGGTATATTATAAGGAAATCACGTGGCCAAAAGGTACTTTAGAGCTTCTGGTTCTGGAAATCATTTTATCCCTTCATAGAGTCTATTGGTTTCCCTTAATGGAGATCTCTGGTAGGCTCTAAAGCTTGCCTCTCGAGACCCTACTGGCAGTTCTCTGGTGTAAGGAGTCATACTTATTGAAACTCCTTCTCTCCATAGAGCTATTTCTGTACCTCTCTCTGTCTATGTTTGTCCTTATTATGCTTTTCTCCACTCCCAGCTAGATATATTTTCTGCTACTGGTTTAGTCCTTCCTGTAAAAGAGCCCTCCACAGAGACTGAATCAGCAATGGGAGGTAGCTTTCAGAGCTCCCAACCCAAAGGCCATCATTACCACCTTGAATGAATGGAAACTTGCAAAAACCCAGAACTAGAGCTAAGGGTAACAACAAGGAAAAATTGAAGTTTGAGAGTACCTCTCTACCTGTGAACAGAACTCATCTTTAAGCTAAAAGTAAAAGTGTTTTTAAAAGGTTGGGAAAATGAGCAAACAGCAAAAAGCAAATACCCCTCCCCCAACCTAAGTATAGAAAATGATTATGGAGACAAAGAAGAGAAAGGCACAGATGCAGAAGGGGATAATGAGATCCAAACAACTACACCCAAAACTTCAAAGAAAGATGAGAATTGGTCTTAAGCTCTGGAAGAGCTCAAAAATAAATTAAAAAATCAAATAAGAGAGACTTGTAGAAGTAAAATGGGGAGGAGACATGAAAGCGATGCACGAAGAATAATAGCTAAAAAAGTAGAATTGGTCAAATAAAAAAAGAGACACAAAAATCCAACAAAGAAAAGTTTCCTAAGAAGCAGAATTGGCCAAATGGAAAAGGAGACTCAAAAGCTCATGGAAGAAAATAATTGCTTAAAAATTAGAATTGGACAAACAGAAGCTAATGACTTGAGACACGAAGAAACAAATAAAATCCAAAGAAGAAAAAACATAGAAGAAAATATGAAATATCTTATTTAAAAAAAAACAACTGACATGGAAAATAAATCCAGGAGAGACAATTTAAGAACTGAACTACCTGAAATCAGGCATGATCAAAAAGAGACTTCCATGATCAATGGGGTAGAGGAAGAAAAAGTAATATTCGGAGCTAAATCTTCATCTCACTCCTTTGCTATCCTCTAGGACAGACTCAAAAGTGCCTGTGTAAGGAGACACACCTGACTCCAGGCCTGACAATCTATCTATAGCACCACCTGGCTGCATACTCTCTTGCAAAACTGATAAGTCTCTAAGAATTTAGTTAGACTGGTCTCAGACTATGGACATATAATTAATTGCCAGCCTATATTCAAATTCTTGTCATAGTTGTAGGACCCATTGAGGTTTATGTTCCTTTTGTAAATATTATTACCTCCATTTTATTTTTTGATTATTTTTTTTTCATTTAACAAACATGCATTTTCTCTTACACCTCTAACCTTTCTAGTGGTTGGATGAATTGGAGGTGGGGAATAGCTTCAGAAATTATGAATAGTCAAGAAAAAAACATATTTATCATGTTTCAAAATGTATCTCATTCTGCAAATGTAGTCCATCACTTTTCTATCTGGAGGTGAGTAATATGCTTCATCAAGGGTCCTCTGAAATCAGAGTTGATCAGAGTTATTAAGTCTTTCAAAATTCTGTATTTTACAATTGAATTGTTCTCCTGGTTCTGTTTACCCTACATGAGTTCATATAAGTCTTCCCAAGTTTCTCCAAAGCCATCGTCTTCATCATTTCTTACTGCACAATAGCATTCCATTTTATTCCTATATCATAATTTGTTTATCTATTACTTAATTGGTGGGCACACCCTTAGTTTCAAGTTCTTTGTCACCACAAAAAAAAAGCTGTCATAAATATTTTTTTATATATAGAACCCTTTAATCTTTCTTCCATTCTTCTGGGGTATAGACTTAGTAGTGGTAATTAGTTCAACTTTTCAAATGAGAAAACTATGGCACAGAACAATTAAGTGACTTGCTCAAAATTGCACAAGTTGTAAGAGCCAGAATTCAAATCCAGCTTTTCTAAGTTCAAAGCAGGGAATAATATGTGCTAGGCACTGTGCTATGTGCTGAGGATACAAAAACAAAGATGAAGTTATCCCTGCCCTCATGAAATGTATATTCTATTAGGGAAGACAATGCATACATAAGTACAGAACCCCTTATTTCTTCCTGTTGTGAGTAAATCATTTCTCCTCTATGGATAACAATTTCCTCAATTGAAAAATAAAAATGTTGAATTGGATAGGTTATAAGAGCCTGTCTAACTTGAGATTCTATGAGTTATTAGGAAAAGATGGGGAAAGAAGGGAAAAGAATGGTGTAGTATCCAGGTTGTAGTTGTTTTTGTGGGGGATGAGGGTGGCCTGAGTATTTAACATTCAAGAAGATGCTCAGCAAGACCAAAGTACCTCCCCCCAATCCAAACAACCATAGTCTCTGGGAACAGAAGGGTTGGGTCAGTGTTCTATGAAAAGTGAGAGCACACAATGCTCAGACACCAGAAAAAATTAGCCTTGCAAGTCAACACAGGGAAATGGGAAGGGAGTGTATGTTTTTTTGTTTTGTTTTGTTTTCATTAACAGAAAACTGTCTAGTGACGAGTCTGATGAAGCTGATGGAGGTGATGAAAACTTGGCTGTCACAAATTAGGTTTGGAGAAGAAAGATGGGAAATTTTTTAGAGACCTTGAAAGAAAAGAAAATAGAGACTTTCCAGAACTAATAGACTTCCCTGTCTCCATTTAATAAAGGTGATTAATCACTCTTCATGGCACAGTGGAAAGAATTCTGGATTTAGAGACAAGAGTCCTGTATTGGAATTTTAGATCTCTGTCTCTTAGAGCCAATGTGACCTTGGGCTAGTTATTTAACCTTTCTAAGCCTCTGCTTCCTCATCTATAAAATTAGAAGCTCGGACTAGATGGCTCTAGGGTTCCTTCTGACTTGAAATCTATAATCCAACCATCATTTACTAGGAATGATATATAAAAGGCACAAAGGAACACAAAACATGTACCCAGAAGGTTAGAAGTGGCGAAAGGATAGGGAATAGTTTCAAACACACATTTTTACAAGGGCCTGGTCTTGTTGTAGCCCAAACACCTTTGCCCTGACAAAAGCTTCTTGTGATCTTTGATTAGAATCTGCAGAGCTTGTGTGTATATGTATGCATGTGTATATGCATGCATGTACCTTACTTATGTGTGTGTATGTATGTATGAATTATTCCTTCATTTCATTGGCCCATAATCCTGCCACTACCGTCATCTGTTGCAGGAAGGATGAGAACAGTTTTGAAAGTTCCATGTACAACTTCTTCAGACTTCGGGGAAAGTCAAACCCTTGGGGATTATACATAAGGACTTCACTACCTTCTCTCCCATCTGAATCTCTCTTTCTCATGCCAAAGTTCTCACCAAGATATTAACTCTGCATTTGTAGACAGCATGTGAGCCCTGAACCATCCTCTAAAAGGTTTGCTCTCTTCAAGGCCCTTCACAACCAGGTTACAACCTACCCAATAATGGCATTACTCTTTCCCAGTTCAAATGTGTTGTTCTCCAATTTCCTTTTTATCCTGACTGACCTCTCATCATTATTCTTTTGCTCATTTCATCCTTTATACTTAGAACAGACTCCATTTCCTCCTTCCCCCATCCATCTCTGTTTAAGTTCTTTCCTCCTTTTAAGGCCTATCTCTGATGCCACATCTGTCCAGGAAGCCTTTCCTTGCCCTCCTTCCTCCTCCAAAATCCTACCAGCTTTAGCTAAAAGGGATTCTTTTCTCAGATTTCTCATAGGACTTTGCCTGGCTCTTCTTTCGCCATATCAAATTCTCCCCTATATTATGTTCCTTGGAAATATATGATATTCTCTGCTTCCTCCTGCACCCCTGCTCCCATTAGATTATGAATTCCTTAAAGACAAGGACTAAGGTGTTGGGGTTTTTTCTGCCTTTGTATTTACTTCTTTGTATCATCTTTGAATCATCTTTCTGGGAAGTAAAGTAAATCTTGATTCAGATGCCTATTTCTTTTTCCTTTACAAATAAAAAAAAGAAGATATTTTTTAAAAAAATACGCTTCTTTGGTTGTTGAGCCTCACCCTCATCTCTCTCCTCTCATCTCCTGGTTTGAATTTAATTGGTGCACTAATGATATTACAGTAACTAAGTGATCTTAGATCACAATCTCTCTAAGCCTCAGCTTCATCTGAAGAATGGGGGAAATAATATTTCCAGTGGCTACTTCATGGAGATGCTGTAAGGATAAAATGAGATATGTAATATGCTTTTCCATATTATAGATATTGCATGTAATGCACTTATAATATCATAAATCATTATAATTTCATATTTGTGTAGCAAGTTAAGTTTTACAAAGTACTTTTCCCACAACAGTCCTATGAAGAAGGTAGTACAAGTGTTATTACCTCAATTTTGCAGATAGGACAGCTGAATCCTATAAAGATTAATTGACTTGCCTTTGTGATCACACAGCTTGTTAAGGGTCAGAGCTGAGACTAGAATCTTGGTCCTCTTCCTAACTCCTTTTCAGTTCTCTGATTATGTGACTTTTAAACCCTCACTACTTGTTAGCTACCATTACTTCAGGGCAGAGGGTTTGTAACACTCTCAGGGAAGAGCACTTAAGCAGGACTTTCCCTTCCATTCACTAGCCTCCAGGGAATAAGAAGGAAAAGAATTAGCTAGAAACAGGATCTGAGAAGCTCCAGAGGACCTCCTAAGAAGAAGCATCCATGCCACCAGGGTACTTATGCCTTTTTTGCTCTTCCAGATCTTGTCCTGATCTTAATGCATAGTTCTAACTCAAAACACCTTCAATGGCCCTCTATTACCTCTAGGACAAAATACAAACTCCTCAATCCCGTTTCAGCTTGCTTTACTAGTCTAAGTAGTAATCTTGCATGCTCTATATCAACGGTCGGCAACCTTTTTGGCCATGAGAGCCATAAACACCTGTGGAAGTAGGAGGATGGAGGAGGAAGGCACTGGAATATGGGGAGGGGACTGAAGGGCCCCCTGGGGCACATCCTGGGGCTCTGCCCAGACTGACCGATCAGGAGGTGGAGCCAGATATGGCTGGAAAGCCATATCTGGCTCCAGTTTTTACACTTCTCTGGTCGGCTTCCAAAGTAAAATGTTGCCGACTCCTGCTCTATATGTTCAGGACAAATTGGACTGAGGTGTTGATGAGATACAATAATATCATATTCCATAATCTCCTTGAGGATTGGAGAAGAGAACAATATATTAAATGCAATACATTGTATCTTCCCCCAAGAAGACTAAAGGCTCCTGAGAGCTGGAATTTGTTTCATTTAATAAAAAAAAAATTATATATAGTCCAAGTGCCTAATGCAAGACCTCCCATACTATAGGAGCTTGATAAATGTTTGTAGACTTACATTCAGTCAATATCCTTGCCCAATCATGACATCAGAGTGGGTTAGAATAAATTGCTATTAGCGGACTATGAGGTTTCTTCTTTCTCAATTTTGTAACATTTATCATTGAGTCCTTGTGCTTGTAGTAGTACAATTATATTAACAATAAGGCAAAATTAAATGAAGAAATGACATCTCAGAAGTTAAGCATCTTGATTCAGACACCTGTTTCTTTTTCCTTTACAAACAAAAAGAAAGGAGGCATTGTTAGGAAATTCAATTATTTTATTGTTGAGTCCCCTCCCCTCCCCTCTTTTTTTTCTTTTCTGAAAAGGAAAAGAAAGTCAGAGAAGGTGGAGAAACAGGAAGGACGATGGGAATTCTGAAGTTCAATTGAACATACCTTGATTCCAGTGCCTACTGTGTTCAAGGCACTGTGCTAGCCCCATGGGGAAGATACATAGTTTAGATTAAGAGAATCCCTGGATCCAAGGAGTTTATAGCAGGCAAATAAGTCCTTAATATAAATAATTATGACATTTAGTTTTACTTTGGAAGCCGACCAGAGAAGTGTAAAAACTGATTATTATTGTAACAGCTGAGGGTTGAGATTGTTAACAACCAATGGGAAGAATTCTGGCGTGGGAGTGGGTGGAGGACCTGAAAGACTTCGTGAAGTAAGTGGCTTTTAAATTGGACTTTTAAGGAACTTCAGATTCAAAATTCAATGACAAAGAGAAAGGGAAAAGACAGTCTAAGCACAAGGAACAGTTTAAACAAGGGCATAGAAGCAGGAAAGCACAGGAGAAATACGGGGACAAAAAGTAATCCAGTTTGAGTGGAGCATAAAGTACATGGAGAGGAATGATATGCAATAAATGAGGCTAGAAAGGCAAGGGGGTATCAGATTGTAGAAAGCCTTGGATGATAGCCAAAGGAATTTGACCTTTGCTGGGTAGGCAGCAGTTAGCCACTGAAGATTTTTGAGCAGAGGAACAATATGACCAGATCTATGGATAAGGAAGATTTGTTTTGACAGGGGTGTGAAGGCTATATTAGAGGGTGGAGCAAGTGAGGTAGGAAGACTTGTTAAGAGCCTATTTCAATAGTGCAGGTGAATAGCAATCGAGGCCTGTGCTAGGGTGGTGGATGTGGGAATAGAGAAGGAGATGCAGAGGTGGAATAAACAGAACTTAATAACTTATTGGATGTGAGAAGCAAAGCAGAGGAAAGAGTAATAGATAACACTAAGATTTCTAACATGGGAGGCTAGATAAATAGTGGTACCATTGACAGAAAGAATGAAGTCAGAGGGAGGAGTAGATTTAAGGAGAAAGATAACAGACTCAGGCTTTGACATGTCAAGGCTGAGATGCCAAAGAGACATCTGATTAGCTCTGTCCATGGGCAGTTGGAGATTCAGGTCTGGGGCTCTGAAGAGTGGTGAAATTGGAGATTGCATTCTGGGGTCATGGACAGATTGGGGATTGTTTAATCACTCCCAGCATTTATAAACAGCTTCCTATGTGTCAGGTTCTGCACTAAGCTCAGGGAGCACCAATATAAAAGAGAGTTTAGTTCCTGCTCTCTAGCAATTTATATCCAAATAAAAGAAGACTACATAGACAGAGGAATAGTGGCCAGAGAAGAAAGCTTTAGTCTGGGGAGTCACAAAGATATGGAGCTGATCCACAGCGCAATCAATTGACATAACTTTTCATGAAGCAATGGTAATTTTTATTTGATTACTTTTCCCAGAGCAGTATTGGAAAGCTGAAGGCAGGGGATATGAGTATTATGTCTAGAAGATGCCAAGGAAGTACGGTCAGTGGCTGGTCCACCTAAATATGGTGAATTTCCACCAATAAGGACATTACGGTCCCACAGTAGGAGCTAGAGGGTGGAGAGGCTACAATGTCAGAGTGGCCTGGAAAAAGAATGATGGTGAAGCAAAGGAGATACTATGAACAGAGATTAGAAAAGAGCCAAGGATAGAACCTTGGAGAACACCCATTTAAAGAGATCAAGAAGAGGATAAGGAGCTAGTAGAGAAGAAAGAGAAAGACTGGTTAAAGAATTAGGAGAACCAGGAGAATAAGGTCTAAAACCAAACAAAAGAAGAGAGAGTATCTGGTAGTATGAACAATTTTTTAAAAATCAAATATCGTTAAAACATTAAAGAGAATGAAAAGCAAAACAAAGGCCATTAGGTAGATTAACAGGTCTTTGGTGGTGTTTGGGACAATATTTCTAGTAAAGTGGTAAGGAGAAGTTTGAAAATGAAGACATTCAGTGTAGCCGACTACTTTAAGAAGTTTAGTAGTGAAATGGGAGGTGAAATAATAGCTCAATTGAATAGAAAATCTAAGGAACACTTTCTTAGGAGCTGAGCATACATATAAGGAAAGGTCTTGTGGAGAAGGAAAGATTGAAGAAAACTGGAACTGATTATGTAATTAGAGCAAATGCTCAGAAGATAAGGGAGAATTAAATCAAGAGTTTGGGTACAGGTGATTAATAGCAATATCTCCTCTTTTGTGTGAGGAAGGAAGAAAGCAGGGAATGACAATGACAATCCTTTAGAAAGGGAGTTGGGGACTTGAAGACACTTATACTGAATAACTTCAATCTTCTCAGTGAAGTTTGAGGCTAATTAATCTGCTGTAAGTGTAGGCAGATGAGGGAGGTGATTGCAGAAAAGTTTTGGAAGTTGTAGTGAGAAGTGAGATGGATTTCCAAAAAGAGTAGATCAGAAGGATGGCCATCCAACAAAAAGGACCTAGCTAAGGTTATGTTTTGTGAAAAAGTAGTAATTGATGAAAGGAGAGAGGGGAGAGAAGAGATGAGAAAGTAAAATTTAAAAAAAAATAGATTCCTCTAGAGTAGGGGTTGGCAACCTTTTTGGCTGTGAGACCTATAAACGCCACATTTTTTAAAATGTAATTTAATGAGAGTCGTACAGTGCTCACAGTGCGCACTTCTGTAACAGTGCCTGAAAAAAAATTGATTTTATGGCTCCTGAAGAAAGAGCCATATCTGGCCCTCAAAAGAGCCAGATATGGCTCGAGAGCTATATGTTGCTGACCCCTGCTCTAGAGGAAATTAATTTGAACCAAGTGATGGTTTAAACATGCTACTCTCATTGGTCCAAATCTACCTAAAATCTTGTCCTTGAAATTTTAAAAGGATGGGATAGGTAACCTTGATGTACATCTCAGTCACCTCATTTCATCTCCTTCTGCTACCAGATGGGACTTCTTGTCTTATTTGCTTATTTTTCTGGGTGTGCCTCAAAGCTGTTCTATCTTAATACTTCCAGGGTGTTGTAACTTAGCAATAGAACTGTGAAAGGAGGGAGTGGGTAAGAGAGAACTGAGGTTTAAGGAAACTTCCAACCCCTAGCAATGTACTATGGCCCCTTTGGCAAAACTCCTCCCTGCACTGTAGTTTATCACTTCCATTTATAGATAGGCGGACTAGTGTGTGATCTTCTGAGATTAACCTATAAGCCAACTTTCCCACTCCCTCATTTTTCCAGCTCTTAGCATAGGGTCTGGCACGTAGTAGGAGCTTACTAGAAGCTAGTTGACTGATATGGATAGAAAGCACAGAGATAAGGATTCTTTGAATTCTATCTGTGACTGTTACCAGCCTCAGGAATGCAGAGCAGTTGAGCTGTAGGGATGAGAAAGCAGTTGCTGCAAATAGCCCTGACTACAGCATCAACTTCTCTATGATGCTGGAATGGCTTGCAAGCAAGCACATAAAATTTGGAAGAAGTAAGACTCTTTTGTTCTGAATTAAAGGTCAGCCAATTGCATTGCTGTGGCCAGGCTGGATGCCATTGAAGGAGGGAGGGTATATGCCAGGTAATCACTTTGTGGTTGAGTAGTATGGTTGCAGAATTTTAATGTTCTTGGGAGTGTGATTATATTTATGTTCTTGGTATTAGGCATGTTTCAGGGGAAATCATATGTGCTGGCCTGAGCTGCAGGCTATCTGAAGGTCTTGGGCACAGATCTCACCAAAGTTCAGGTTTACTAGTGATGAATCTGTGTCACAAGGTCAGTGATAGCTATCCTTGATGTTTTCGGAGCCCTTTCCTATTCTTTCAGCCATGCCTGTGTTTCTAGGTGTGAAAACAAGTTTCCCTGAAATATTATCTTATTTGTGTACTTCAAAGAGCATAAAGTTATTTTACATTATTATAGCAATAGGAAATAAGAAGCTAAGTAAGGGGATGAGGGGAGAGAAGAGATGACTAGGCTAACAGAAGCTCTGGAAAACCTGACCAAAAAGAAAGGCTTCATTTAGGGACCCAGAAATGTTACATATGTCTGTGATAACCAAGGACCATCCTTGGTTATTCTCAAGAGAGTCTTATACAAGTCTGACCACAGAAATACTTTAACACCTTCTACTAAATTATAACGAATTTATGATCTTCATTGGTAGGGGGAGTGTCCATGTAACAAAATTGTAAACTCTGGAAATATTATTGAGGTAACAATGCAATTAATAACAGTAATATTTTTGTTCACAATTATTTCAAGGGACACACATAAAGTTCTCAAGTCCTAAGTCCAGTGTTTAGCACAGGGTCTGGCACATAGTAGGTGCTAAATAAATGCTTATTGACTGATCATAGATTGGGCACCTTTGAAATATAATATAACTATAAGCTCTTTGAAGGCAGGGACTGTCTCTAGCACAGTGGCTGGAACATAGCAGACATTTACTAAGTGTTTTCTGATAAAGATTCATTAAGGTACTCTCTCAAGAAATAGACACAAGAGCACAGTAACATGGAACTCCTGATGACAACCTATACTGCCTAATTCCTTTGGTATTTCTCCTAGGTTTATTTATGTTATCCAATTGCTATAATTTATTTATAAATATTTATTTCCCTACTATATATTTTGTATATATAGTATATATGTATATACTACATATATCTTTGACCCACTCATTTTTTTTAATTTAAGAGAATTTATTCCCAAGTATCTCAGCCCTGCTCTCCCTTCCCTGCCCCATAGAAGGCATAACCCAACAACAAGATAAGCATACACAGATTGTATCTTTTGTATTTCTGTTTTTTATTCATTCTCTGGTGTTGGGCATTCATTCAGAAGTTATTCTTCCAATATCAGTTCTAGAGATTTATAGAATGATCTCTTCATTCTACTCGCTTCAGTTTTCATTATTTCATTTCAAATTAACCTACTCACCATTTCTTATGGCGCAGCAGTATTCCATCACAATCATATACCACAATTTTTCCAGCCATTCCCCAAGTGATGGGCATCCCCTCAATTTCCAGTTCTTTGCCACCACAAAGTCAGCTGCTATAAATATCTTGGAAGATACAGATTGTTTTTCTTTTCCCCTGATTTCCTTGGGAAAGAGACCTAGCAATGTTATTGCTGTGGCCCATTCATTCTTTAGCTGTATATTATTCAAAGTCTATTTAAGTGAATCTCTTCAAATTTATCTTCTTGATTATAATTTCTATTATATTGCCTATAAAGGATATTAATATTTCTGCCTTCATTTATCTGTGATTTTTTCATACCCTTACTATTGATCCACTTTTATAAAGGTGACTTGCAAAGCTAAAAAATTTAAATGTCCCTTATACTTTCCATTCAATAACTGCCAGTGGTCTAGTATATCTAATTTTTCTAAAATTTTATTCAGGTCTTGATTTTTTTTATCTTTCATTCAGATATGTCCAGTGATGAAAAGACACATAGTAGGTGTACCATATAAATGTTTATATAAATATAAACTATTATTATTATCCAAAAAAAGTCTGCCTCTTCCAAACTCTCAAAGCACTTTGTTTGAAACTCTTAAGTAGTCATTAAATCTTATTCTATATCATATTAATTGTGTTAACATCTCATCTCACTTCCTAGGACTAAAATTCCTTTTGAGAAGGGAATATTTTTGTATTCCCCAAAGTGCTTAGTACAGTAACTTGTGCATTAATGTTCATTGAATGAATAGTGAGAGGCAACACAGCATAATAGAGAGCTGATCTCAGAATTAGGAAGATCTGAGTTCAAGACTTGCCAAATGACTCTGAACAAGACACTTAACTCCTTACATCACCCAACCATCCCCCTGACAGCTCCCTAAATTACAATCTCTAAGACTATAAATTCCAAAGAAGTTGTTAACACAAATCAGTAGTTTCATCATCCAAAAGATCTTTATATTAATGATATCATAGGTCTAGTGTAGGGGTCGGCAATATATGGCTCTCTTGAGCCATATCTGGCTCCACCTCCCAACCGGCCAGTATGGGCAGAGTCCCAGGATGTGCCCCAGGGGGCCTTTCAGCCCCCTCCCCATATTCCAGCGCCTTCCGCCTCCATCCTCTTCCTTCAGCAGGCGTTTATGGCTCTCATGGCCAAAAAAGGTTGCCTACCATTGGTCTAGTCCCTATCCCTATGAATGAATAATGAAGGAAGGAAGGAAATAAGAAATAATGCCAAGTGCTTTACAAATATTATCTTATTTGATCTTTACAACCCTGAGAGGTAGGTGCTTTTATTATCTCCATTTTATAGTTGAGGGAACTGAGGCAGACAGAGGTTATTTATCCAGGGTTACATACCTGGTATCTGAGACTAGTTATAATTCTTCCTGACTCCAGCTGCAGTGTTCTCTCCACTAAATCATTTAGTTGACCATTTCTACTTACTATTTGTAGTTATTATATATGGGGTAGTAAGTAAAAGATAGAGGGGGCACCTGAGTAGCTCAGTGGATTGAGAGTCAGGCCTAGAGACAGGAGGTCCTAGGTTCAAATCTGGCCTCAGACACTTCCCAGCTGTGTGACCCTGGGCAGGTCGCTTGACCCCCATTGCCCACCCTTACCACTCTTCCACCTATGAGACAATACACCGAAGTTAAGGGTTTAAAAAAAAAACATAGAAAAGTTAAAATGAATCCTCTTGGAAATTAAAATACAAATAAAATATTATTAATTCTTGAAGCAAATTTTTAAATTTTTTCTAATTTAATTGTTGTTACTTTACAATTTTTTTTCTCCTCCTCTCATCTCCCTTATCATGGCTTGTGTGTCTGTGGTGGTGGTGGTGGTGGTGGTGGTGGGGACCCTTGTAACAATTGATTAAAGTCAACTAAAACAAATTCCAGCACTTTCTGTGTCTAAAATAGATGTTCATTATGTAGTCTGAGTCCATCACTTTTTTGTCAGGAATTAGATGTTCCATTATCAGTCCTCTGGAATTATAGTTGGTCATTGAATTACTCTAAGTATTTAAATCTTTTGAAAGTTGAGAAATACACTTCTAAGTTGAAGAAATTCAATGACATATACCATGACAATTTGGTCACCCTATACCATCATTCCCCATCAGTCTACCTTCCCAACCTCCCACCAATAACATAGGATAAAGTTGAATGGAAATCACCAGTTTGTAGTGGAGAAAGAAAAGAAATCTGGCCAGAGAGCCTTCCCCATTTTATAGGGAATTATTATCCTAGACAATGTCCAGCCAATCCTCATCATTTCAAAGACTTTTAGTGAGCGGAACAGTAGCTGTGTAATCCTTTTGGATTGTTTCCATATATTTAGCTCAAAAAGGAAAACACTACGGAGAAAGGAATACTTAATAATGTCTTTAAATTATGATCAAAAGCAACATTTTAATAAAGTGTTTCCAGGGAAGAATTAAGGATGACAACTAATGGCATAAAAATGAATTTTTCCAAATTTCCTTGCATTTGTTCAAAGCTTATATGTGCTAGGGTGTGACATAAAAATGATTAATTTTTTACATTTTAAACACAATTTATTTTTATCATGATTATTTGGAGGTGTTAATATGTAGATGAGAAAGCTTAAATGGAGGGATACAGAAAGAGTTCATTTGCTAGGCCAAGAGATAAACAGATACAGATAGTCTTCCTATATGACCTATGGCCAAGATTACCCTTTTTCTTTCTTTTTTTTTTTTTTTAAATTACACCCATTACATAAGGAAGTTTTATTCTGTGGGAACTCAAGTTCCCGGAATGTGACACAAGGCTTTCTAATCAAAATGGCAGCATTGCATGCTAGGGCCTGAGGAAAGAGAACTCTGGTCCTCTTTCCATATGAAAGGTGGAGGTGGTTGCAATCACATTCCCTTGTTATTATGCAAAGTGTATGATACCTATACTTTGTGGGCACAGAACTAGATTTAGTCAATTAATCTGGCTAAAGATGCAAGACTTTGGTAGGCAACAAAATCTTCATCTCTAACCAACAAATCCTCCCTGTTACCACACCACCAGATCAGGAAATAGAACTGTGAAAGCTCAGGTTTTTAATTCCTTCTTGAAGGTGTGTGATCAATGATTCATTGGTAGTTCTTGGCAGAATCCCTGAGAATACTGAACTTAAGCCAAACTCACTGGCAAATTACACAGGAGACAAAACCTTCCTGGAGATCTGAATGAATAAAGAGCAGGAGGTGCATTTCTCTAAGGGGGTCAGACTCCACCACTAAAGGGAATACTTAATTTAAAGAGCTATAACTGAATTTACTTTGCAGTATATAACTAGAGAAAGTTCCTCTCTCCTCTTCTCCCATTTAAAGACAGAAAAAGGAGAGGGTAGAATCAATGGAAATTATAGGAAGGGAAATTTTGGCCCAGACAATAGATAACTTTCTAACAACTGGTGCCCAGTAGGCATTGTCCATTCATTTTCAGTGGTGTCTAATTTCCATACCTCATTTTGGGCGGTTTTCTTGCCAAAAGTACTGGCGTAGTTTGCCATTTCCTCCTCTAGCTCATTTTACAGGAGAGGAAACATTAAATGATTTGGCCAGGGTCAACCAACCAGGAGGTTTCTGAAGCTGGATTTGAACTCAGGTCTTCTTGATTCTAAGCTTGGTGTTCTTCTACTGTGCCACCTAGCTACTGTAGTAATTGTGATGAAGATGATAATGATTACTGATATTTTAAGGTTTGCAAAACACTATTCATGAAATTTTTCCCTTTAATTCTCATAACTACCCTGTGAAGTAAGTATTATTATTATCTTTATTTTACAAGGCAAGTAACTGTGGTTAAGTGACTTGCCCAGGGTCACACACAAAATAAATGCATGAGATGGGATTTGATTTGTAATCTTCCTGCTCTGATCCTAAGCCAACAAGCTATGTATTATGTGACCCTGCCTCTTCCTGTTGCTTTCAGGGCTAGAGCAGAGACTATATATATGACCATTTGGAAAGCTCTAGAAAGGAGTCTGCATTGGGTTAGCTAGATACCCTCTATGCTATGATCCCTGCAAACTCTGTGCTTCTATAATCGTAGCAGTCAAAATGAAGAAGCAGCTTGTTCACAGCTGAACAAGTCTAGGGCAGAGCCAGAAATAAACCTAGATCTCTTGACTAGTAATCAATTCAGTGCTCTATCAATCTTATCAGCTATCCACTCTGGACCTCACCTTCTTCAATACATAACATTCCATGGCTCTTTGGCCCCATGTTCTCCAGGGAGGGAAGGTTGAGGGGCAGGGAAAAAAAACAAACAAACAAAAAAAAACAAGCTTAGGCTGAAATGAAACCTCTTCAGAAACATATCTTGGAGATTCATCTCCCAGAATTACAGCCACATTTGACTCCTGCCTGTTTTTATCAGAAGCAGACAGGTATCTCTTTTTTTGGGAGGAAAATGCATTAGAACATTTTCCTGTAACATATCATGGTTTGCTCATCAAGGCTACATGATGGCAGGAGTTGGTAATGAATCAGTGTAAGCACGATACAGAGTTTTATGTCCCTTTTTAAAGTCCCCTGTAGAATAGCTACAAAGAAAGAGGGTTTTTTCCTCCTCAATCTGATCAGTTTCCTTCTTAAAAAGTTTTCACCTGCCTTCTCCCATTTACCAACGCCAAAACATTATTATATGTGATATCAAAGAGTGCATACAGTCCCAACACCCTGCACATTTCAAGTTCTTACTTAGCCTGTGTCCATTTATTTTGGACCTAGACTATTTTCTTGGGGACATCTGGGCCCTCTCTAGTTCATGGGAGTCCTCATTTGAAGCCACTTATACTAGGACTTAGTCATGCATTCCATAAAAGGTTTTATTACAGTGGGGCTAGCTGAGATTAAATCATGAGGCTCAATCTTTAAGGCAGGAAGATCCACCCAGCAAGTAATAATATAAAAAATAGTAAGTAAAAAAAATGAATACTTGTAGAATACTATATATTTTACATACATATTTATATGTAAATAAAATGTGTATGTATATATACATGAATTATATATAAATATAACACACATTTTAAAACATGTACATTATATATACATATAAATATATAATAAAACCTATATACACATTATATGTACACAGATATTGTATATATGTGTGAGGTTTTAAATATATATAAGTGTTCATACATACTATATAAATATATGATAAAAATATATAGACCCTTTTTATGTGTGTATGTATATATGCACATATATTAGATATATATGCATATGAATAATAAAAACCTATATATAATTATATACATATACATAGATATTATATATATGGTGAGGTTTTAAATATATACACATGTATATATACTATATAATATATAATAAAACCACATATAAATATATAATAAAATATTTACATATGTGTATATGCATGAACATACATATTATTTATACATATAAATATAGTAAAAGTCTATATAAAGACATTTTAATATATGTAAGGTTTTAAGTACATATTTATTCATATGTACATTTAAATGTATATTTAAATTTATATAAAATGTACATGTAAATTTTATATATAATCTATAATAAATTTATATACCCACATTATATATGCATATTTACATATTGTTTACATATTTATTTTATTTATATGAGATTTTAAATATATAAATAAATATATATGTGCATATGTTACCTATTCATATACATATATATGTATACATCCATTTTACACATTTTTTTAGTTGCTCTCCCAAAGCANGAGAGAAAGAGAGAAAGAAAGAAAGAAAGAAAGAAAGAAAGAAAGAAAGAAAGAAAGAAAGAAAGAAAGAAAGAAAGAAATCAGTTAGTGGGAGAGTTATGGAGAAGCCCAAATGCCAAAGGAGTTTGAAAAGAGGATAGACTGCAAAGTATTTGAAAAAAGCCCCAAAGAGAAAGAGATTGGTGGTATGTCAGAGGGCAGTAAAACAAAGTGGGAATTATCTGTTCAAGTTTGGTGAACATCAAGAGAGAAGTTCAGGAGATCTAGAAGCAGAGAAGGAAGACTGGGAAGAGAGCCAAGATTCGATGGATGAGTCAAGAGCACAGACAAAAGAGCTGAGGAAGCTGCCTGCAAGCAAAAGCAACTTGAAGAGGAGGAGGATGAAAAAAGCAAGGCCAAATTAAAGTTTGAAGTTTAACTCAAAGAATAATCCGAACATATTGCTGGGATATAAAACAAAGGTGAATGGCAGATAAGCCTATTAATGGAAGATTCATGTAGGTTTCTGCATTTTATGTTTTGATGCTAATCTTGAGTTGATGATTCACCAGAAAACCACAATGAAAAAAAATGTAATTATTCAACATACAGAAAAATTAATCTTTTTTTAACTCAATGAAAGAATTTTCCTCTTTAAAAGCTCACTTTTCGTCACTTGGAACAAGTAAATTGCTATTTTCGGTAGCTTTTTTTTCCTATTTGAAATATGACATTTTTATAAGTTTTACAAAATGGTTCTAATGCAAGGTGGAGAATGAAAGTGAATAAACATTTAAATAGTCCTTATTAGGTTCCAGGCACTGTAAGTATTTTACACACAAAATAAATGCTTTACAAATATTATCACATTTGATCCTCATAACAAGCCTGTGAAGTAGGTGCTGTTATCCCCATTATACAGTTGAGAAAATGGAAACGAACAACAGTGACTTGCCTAGAGTCACGCAGTGAGTCTGAAGCCAAATTTGAAGTCAGGTCTTTTGGATTCTGGGCAGCTAGGAGGCACAGTGTAGATAAAGAATACTGGGTTTGGAATCTTCCTAGTTCAAATCTGACCTCAGACACTAACTAACTGTGCTACCCTGGGCAAGTCACTTAATGATATTCGCCTCAGTTTCCCCGTCTGTAAAATGAGCTGGAGAAGGAAATGGCAAACCACTTGAGTATCTCTGCTGAGAAAACCCCAAATGGGATACAAAGAGTCAGGCGTGACTGAAATGATCCAACAATAACAAATTCCGAGTCCAGGGCCACCTCTTTATCTATTGCACCACATAGCTGTCTATAATTACATTTAACATCATCATCAGCACCTTGAATTATTTCATTGTTATTTAAAGTATGTAACACAAATAGTTTAAATTGTTGGTATCTCTTCCCCAAGCTTTCCATTTTATTTCTCCTTTTCAAATGAAACTGCATTCAAATCACAGTGAATATGAATGACTTAAATAAACTAATTTATGCTAGTGTGCCATAGTTAAAACATAATTATATGACTGAATGACTATATCACTTCCCATTGTTAGCATAAATACATTGCAAAATTCCCAATACCTCTCTCCTTTCTACCTCCCAGGACCCAATTTTATTATAATTCAAAAGTTATACATTTTAATTTTCCAACAACACCTTTTTTTTTATCTATGTGGAACTGACTAGTTAGATGGTTTTTTTTTCTTTTTGAATTAATTGAATTTTTTTGAGTGTCAACTTCTTATTTGTTCTCATTAAATACATAGTCTATGTAATTATTTTAAATTATATTTCTGCTTTTTAAAAAGTCATATTTTGAATTAATTTTTAAATTCAATATGCTCGACAATTTTGTTGGGATACCTGAGCAAGTAAGAAATTGAACTCAAATTTTTTTTCCCCAGTTGACTATATGAAAAAATCATACCCATCATTTGAAATTTCTAGTATTTAAGTTTGTTCTTTGTGGGTGTATCTCCTAAAGAAGCTTGGCTCAGGTGCTCCTCCTGAAATGAAGACCCTGATATAACATCAATTTCCTTTGGGTCAAACTCCCAAATTTTGGTGTTCCGTCTTTCTATGCTTGATAGCGATGGACACTTTAATGAAATCCAACTGGATGAAATTCCACAGTCCAACATGATGGCTCTTTCCAGGTGTTCTTAATAAGGGTGGGGAAGAAGGAGTTGGAAGTCTACCTCCACGTATCAACTGAGGGAGAGAGGAAAAAACTCTACTGGAAGGTAGCAACAAAAACAAAAATCTTTCAGTGTCTTTACCCTAACTATATAATCCTGTGATCCTAGGATTAGGTTTAAGGGGGACCAGTAAAATCTTTTGAGCTCCCATAACAAGCACTTGTAATTGAGCTTACTTAAACACCAGGGAAAGGATTAATTTCTTCTTTTGCCCTAGATAGCACCCATGCTAAGTCTGTTTTTCTTTGTTGTTATTTTTCTGTCCAGGATATCATTCTATACAGGATATCATTCTATACGCACACATCCAGTGCTTTTTTCCCCATATCTTTTATTTGAGATTCAGGTTTTCTTTTATCTTGATGACACAAGGGAGAATGAACCCCTTCAACTGGCATGTTGTCAAGCAGTGGGTCAAAAAACTGAGTAACTGGCTTTATATAGGCACCTTCTGGTTGAATTTGATAACTTGAAAATATTTATTCTCCCTTTTCCTCAGATAAAACTGGATTCCATTTTGCTAGACTCCTTTTCACTCGCCAGTCTCTTTCAATAGACATCTTTCCTTTACACCCTAACCCAGGAGCCTTCTCTGATTGCTCTACCTGGAATTAACCTCCCCTTCTCTTATTTCTAAGCATTTTGGACCATTCTTTCAATTTATTCTAATTGGAATTAGATTTGTTGTATTATAAATATTAAATTGTAGGATTCTTTAGGGGAGAGAGAGTTTTGTCTTTTCCTCTCCAATGCCTAAATCAGTAACAGGAACAGGTGGTGCTTAATAAATGCTTCTTTTCATTCTATTGCAACGAATTCTGTTCAGAACTTAAAAGTTACCTTCAAGCTATATTTAGATTGGGGAGCTATCTTTGTGTAAACTTTTTTGATGCATATGGGAAAAAATATAACCTCCCACTAACCTGCACTAATGCTTAATTTCAACTGGGCATCCTTTGTCTGCATACTTAAATGGGCACATCAGCCTACATCAAACATTTATCAATGTATTTACAACTTTGAAGCTCAAAGCAAACTGGGCTTGCTTGACAGGATATCAATGCCTAGGGGCCCACTCTGCCATAATTTTCAAGGGAAAAGGGGGTGTTGGATTCCAGGAATGTGCAGAAGAGGAGCACACTACCCTCAGAGGGAAGATCTGTGAGAAGGCAATCAAGATTCTGTATTAGATTAGTCAGAAGTTCTGAATTCTGACCGGAGCCCTGTCACTCCTGCTCCTAAAGTAGCCCTGGGCAGTTTGCTTTATCTATGTGTCTCTTTCTTCCCTTATAAAAGTAAAATAATATTGACCTCCCTCACAAGGGGGTTATGAGGATTAGATAAATCATATTTAGAAAGTGTCTCCAGTATTCAAAAATATATATTTGTTCATTCTTAATGGATTTGCACCTCACAATCAGACCAGTAATATAGATCATAAGAGACTCATTGATCTAGTTTGTATATGTGTGTGAGTGTGAACCTAGATGTAGATTATAGAACAAACATAAGTTTTATTACATAAACTCGATGTGAAACCTCAAGTCACTTAATGTCTCCATTTCCTCATCTCTAAAATAAAGGAGCTGGATTAAAAAGTCCCTTCCAGCTCTAACATTTAACAAGTCCTTGAGCTCATTTACCTATACTCACAGTAACCTAGCTGACAGGATAAAATTCCTTTTTCCCTTTCTGGGGAGAAAAAGAGATGCTGAACATGAAGGTCATAGGCTCAGAGGATCCCAAGGAAACTTAGAGATCCTTTATCCAACCTCCTCATTTCACAAATAAGGAGATGAAGATCAAGAGAGTTAGGAATACTTTCCCAAGGTCACGTGGGTAGTAACAGAGGTAGGTTTCAAAATTTAGTCTTCTTTCCACTACCCATATGGTTAAATTCTCACTTCTAAGTGGAGAAAGGTGGGGCAGGGATGGAGAAACAGCCTAAATTTCCTTTTACATGCCAGCAAAAATAGAACTTAAGGAGAAGTTTTACATGGCTCCCTAAAAGACTACCATAAAGTGTGGAAGTTTTGTCATTTCATCATTCCATTGCATCAATATGGGATGTTACAAAAACAGTACCACATGGCAAATATCACAGAGACATGTGAGAATGTCCTTCTGTGATCTTATGACTCTTTGTGACTCCATCTACTAATGAATGAGCTTTCAAGATTGAGGACTACTGACCTCTAGGTCACAGTGAAAGAATGAGAAATGTACAATTCTTAGCAGTAATCTCAACTGAACTACTGTTTCACAGAGCTCTGGGTAGAGGCAAAATGCTTATTAATTCAGGCAGTATTTGGACATCACACAAAGCTTGTAGGATTAGGGACTCATTGTTCACAACCTTGAGCAATTCATTTGTTCTCATATCTGGAATGATCTATTTGGAAAGCTAAATTAAGGAAAAACTTTTTCAGTCTTAGTGGAAACCCAAGCACCACATTCCAAAGGATTATTTAGTGCTTAAATAAATGATAAAAGGATAGCTAAATGAAATAACTTTTGGTTACCCATTATTTTTCATAGATTGATATTTTTGTTCAGGCAACAAAGAAATGTTGGAGGAATAGTAGAATTTTATGGGCCAGCTTACTGTGGTTAAAAAAAAAAAAGACAGGCATGATTGCATTCTATCATGTCAGTGATCCATGGATAATGGGTCACTGGGGGATTTAAGAACTGTATCTTTCAGTTCATGCCAGAGAGGTATATCAGTGTGCAATGATGTGAACTAGGGTATGACACACCTTGAAGCATCCTCCAAACCCTTCAGGCAGTCTTCAGACAGATGGTTATGAGACTAAAGGTTGTCAGTTGACAATGAGAGCGTCTTGTAAACAATTTCAATAACAGAATTACTTCCCTATTTTCTCATCAATTAATCCTTAGAGTCATTAAATTCCTTTTTCTTTTTATGTCAATAACTCCCATGTTGGTGAGAGTAGAGGTGGGCGAAGGCTGGAAACATAGTGATCTTTTATGAGGAAAGTCATAATTAACTGACATTCTCCTAGGGGTTCCTTAAGATTTCAACTGTCTTTGAACCACAGACTATATGATAATACAATGTAGACATCACCTTCTAAATGGTACTAATTCATATTAAGTTAACATACCTTTATTTGGTAAAAGACAGAAAAGGAGGTGCGTGACTTTTGATTTATCCAATAAATCAGATATTATTCAAGGCATAAATATGATACCAAAGGAAAAACATACAACTGCCATATTCTTTGCTAAATCACAAGAAAATTAGAAGTACATCATAATAGAAATATCTTACTTTAAAATTTGTAGTGTGCTTAAGTTCTTAAAGACAAAATAAAATTGTACATATATTCTTACTCATACCATCTGAATGCTCTTGACAAAGAATTCTAGTCAAGAGCCATTTGGTGACATTCACTTCAATGAACAAACAGCAAAGAGATTCTTTTATCCTTTTGGTGATTTTCTTACCTTAATTCTTCACATTCCTCTTCTTTTCTTGCTACTGTAAATTAGTAGATGGTAAGAGGTCAAGAAAGGAATAACGGAACAAAGAAAGAAGGATAAAGATCTTTGAATTAGGTGGAGAAAAATTAAAATTTGGGACAGTGGTACTGTTAGAAAGGTCTACACCAGAGAGTTAAAGGAAAGGGGATTAAGGATAGAACAGAAGGCAATTTCACAAGCTTCAAAAAGAGGGAGTATATATAGGTGGAGGTATAGTAGATTTAGACTTCTTTTGTACATATAAACATTAGTACACAATAGATGATGAATGAATGAATAGAAAAATGGCAAAGGGTAGAGAATTACTGGAACACTGAAAGAGTAAAAAACAGAATCAAAATAAATACTGATAGTCCAAATTTAGAAAAGATAGGAAAATGGGACCCAGGGAGGGGAAGAATTTAAATGAAGAATAAGGCAGAAAAGGAAAACTAGAAAATCAAGGTGAAACAAAAGAACTTATATGCAAAGGAAAAAGGAGAATAAACAGAATAGAAGACAGGGGATAGAATATTAGGAAACAAAAATATTGACTAAATCAAACCTGGGTATTGAATATTTTAAATTTAAAAAAATTGGCATAGGAGAATAAGACTAAGGGGGTAAAAGATAAATGATGAGATAATCAATAAGGAAAAGAAGTAGGGAAAAACTAGAAAGATGTCAGATTGTCAAGGTTTCATCACTCTGGTCCTCCACATCCTTCATTAGTTATCATTATTTGCAGACGTGACAATAAGTAAAAAGGAACATTTCCGAAAGAAAAGTTGGGAAATGCACTAAACTCTCCATCATATCTACCAATAAAAGATATAAGTGGTAGTATAATGATGCTGAATAGGAGTTAATAAAAGCATTATTCATATTTAGCTTGTGTTTTATAATTTTGTCAATACATCTCCTCTTTCCCAACTATTCTTTACTTAAGCCATGTTAAAACTAGCTTCTATTCCTAGCCCAGTAACTTAGTATTTTTTTAAAATTTGTAGATATATGTTCTATAAAGGGGATCAGCTAAATGCTTAGAGAGTTGATTTTGTTTAGCAATCAGCAACTCCAAAGAAGATTCGAGGAGTATTCTGCAGCTCTAAGATCAGGACAATATTAGCTGCATGTCAGCAAGAAAGGGAAGATATCTCCCACAAGTCTATGATAACATTCATCTAAGGAATTACAGAAGGCACTCTTAGTAAGTGCTCTGAATTTTGTCCATGATGAGATTTTGGTCATTCCGTTAGTTGTAGTAGATTTTAGTTTAGGTAGTGTGGTTGATCTGCTGACTGGTTGGTTGTTTCTGCTTTTTTTTTTTTTTTGAGTGAAATATGTGTTACTTTTACTTTAATGTTACTTTAAAAAATAATTCTCCTTACCTCTCCAGGGTATTAGATTTGGCTAAAAACTTTTGCAAATCAACCAATCAGCAAGCATAAATTAAGTGTTTACTATGTATCAGACACTGGAGATACAAATACAAGGAATGGAACTACCTTCCTACTCGTGGTTCATATTCTAATGGGAGAAACAAAACACATATATAAATATATAAAAAATAAATAGAAAAGAGAGTAATTACTACAGTGATAAATACAAGGTAGTTTGGGGGAAGGGTGTTCCTTCAGTTGAGGAAGCAAGAAAGGTTTCATATAGAAGGTGTTTATGAGTTGCATCTGGAAAAAAGAGGGGCATTCTCTGAAGTGGGGTTGGGGAGGAAATTCTAAGTATGAGAGATAATCAATGAAAAGATAGATGGGAGATGAAGTGTCTTATACAAGAAAATAGAGAAAAAGTCATTTTGACTGGATAATTTAGAATAGAAATCATTGTTATTATTATTACCACAAGGAGGCATAATGACACATTGGACAGAACACTAGCCTTGGAATCAGAAAGATATGGGCTTAAGGCCTGCTTCTGATACATTCTGGTAGTGTGACCTTAGACTAATTTTTTAACCTTCCATCATCAGGTAAGTGTTTAGACTATAAATTAGAAAGAAGGTGACAATCTATCTTGGTAAAGGAAGTTTCTTATTTAGAAGTCTCTACACCAAAGAAATCATAAGTATGGCCCAAAAGTGCTGAGTAGCACCATATTGACTCATCTTTTAAGAGTGATATCTAAAAATGTACTGAAGTTCATTGAAAAATACCTCTTAGCAGCATCTGTGTAATCAAGAAGGTTACTGACCTTTTAAATTAAAAAAAACAACTCTTACTTTCTGTCTTAGAATCAATACCAAATATTGATTCTAAGGCAGAAGAGTGTGGGGGTTAAGTGATTTTTCCAGGGTCACACAACTAGGAAGTGCCTGAAGCCAGTTACTGATCATTTGAAATAACATCATTTGCAGTTACAGCAAATGAAATTTGAATTCACAGATAGGGAACAAATCTCTTGAACATTGTGATGGATATGGAATATGGCCAGTGACATTTCTCTAGTACAGTGATTCAGGAGTAGATTATGGGAGGGGGGTGTCAATAAAATAATGCAATCACCAAATTTCAAAACTTGGACTCATCTGTGGCTCTTCCCTTTCTATCATGTCCTATCAATTATCTAATCTTGTTGATTCTGTTTCCACAGCAACTTTCTCATTAGTTCTCTACTCTCCACTGGCTTTAATTCAGACTTTCATAAATTCTTGCTTGAACTATTGTAAAAACCTCTTAATCAGTCTCTTTGCTTTTAAATTCACTATTCTCCTATATTCTACCCAGTTGACAAAATAATCTTCCTAAGGCACAAAAACTCAAAAAAATTTTGATAGTTTATTATTGCCTAGAACAGGGGTCAGCAACCTTTTTGGCCGTGAGAGCCATAAACGCCACATTTTTTAAAATGTAATTTCGTGAGAGCTGTACAGTACTCACAGTGCGTGCTCCTGTAACAGCGCCTGAAAAAAAATTGACTTTATGGCTCCTGCAGAAAGAGCCATATCTGACCCTCAAAAGAGCCAGATATGGCTCGAGAGCCATAGGTTGCCGACCCCTGGCCTAGAAGATAAAAATTTTAAATACCTCCCTACAAGACCCTCCACAATCTGGCTCCCACCTACATTTATTGGCTGTTTCCCCAAACTTGAGTTTCCATCCTCTGACTTCCCTTCCTCATGCCTGAAATGCCACTCTGAGGTCTTGTCTTCTTCCAAGTGTGTCAAGTCAGGTGGAATCTGTTCCATGAAATCTTCCCCAAATCCCCTCCTCATCTCCACTAATTAGCATTCTCCCCTCCTCAATTTTCCCTGTAAAGTACATTCTGTAGATACAAATCTCTCATTCTGTAGAAGATAAGCTCCTTAAGGTTAAGGATTGTTTCAGTTTTGTCATTGTATCTCTAGCACCTAGTATCATGTCTTCCCCATAGTAAAAGCTTAATAAATATTTACTGAGTTGTTCATTGAATTGAACTGAATTCAGCTGTATCTAAGTCAAATTACTTTTTCTCTCTCCTGTTTTGGTGAAGGAAATCTGGGAAAAGACAGAAAGCTTTTATTCTGCATTGAAACAAACAAAAAAAAAGCAGTGATTTCATTTTCCAAAGGTGAAATTTGTAGGAAAAGACCTCAGAGTACATTTATTTCAAACTCCTTATTCGGCAAAAGAAACTAGGGGCCAGAGATATTCTTTTTTAAATTTTTCTCAAGGCTGGGGAGATAGCAGGAGAATTGAAACTAGAAATTGAGTTTCTTATCTCCCAATCCAAAGTGATTTGTTCCATAACACATTGCCTCTTTTGTACCATATTATGCAAGGGTCTAATGAAATATTATTTTTCCACAGTCTTGATGACTAGGGAGGAAGAACACTGAACTAGAATTTGGGAGGGATCCCATGGTACAAAGGCCATGGAATACTAAGGTACCCTTAGAATAGTAAGATCATGCAGAGGATGCAGCAAATGTGGACACAAATATTAGGCAATATAAAAAAAAGTTTAATTTTGAAATGTAATGTTTAAAGAGAAATCCTCTGAAATGCTAAAGAGTAGCTAGACCTTGGAAGACTGGGAATTGTGACTGTGTCTGAGGGATTCAATCTGTTTCAGGGATATTTAAATATTTCTGGATCACTTAATGTTCCAAGTTCTCAGAAAAGTATCACTGGACCTAGAAAGGTAGAAAAGGTCATGGACATGGAAGTCAGTTTCTGCTGGAAATGATCACATTTAAGCTGAGAGTTACGAGACTATATTATTTCCTTAACTTTTCTCCCCTGGTTTCTCTTCCTCTTTCACTCCCACTTCCTGTCACTACTGTTATGCTGAATGGAAAGGAAGGGCTCCTCTGACTATCTAGATATCCTTGAGCTGGGATAGAGACTTAGAGGATCTGCTTGTTGTTGATAAAGGTCAAGGGGCATTCTCTGATAATTAGTCTGGACCCTGAGCAGTGGAACTGTGCACACAGGGCCAGAGTCAGGGATGGGTGGGGCAGTGGGCCCTGGGTGAAGAATGAAGGGGATTGGAGGGGCAATCCTCTCCTAGAAGTCCTCAAACTTTGTTCACGGAGAGAGCAGTTTCTGCATTCAGAAGGAGAGGTTCCTGAGTGAAGTCAGTGCAAACAAAACCAGCTAAACACCTGTTCCATTCTACTAAATGTTATCACACACAAAATGGCAAACAGAGACCATTTATTTATCTAAATAATGGAGTCTTTTATGCATTTCTCATGTTGGAGTTTGTGTATCTTGTGTGTAAGTGTATCTGTACATTCTGTGGAATGAAGGCTTTGTGGGCAGAATTGATGTTCAATAAATAACAAGGCTTTCCTGCAGAAGAAAGACATACTCCTTGTGTCCTTGAGTCTCTCAAAACAAGATAAAATAGTCATCTAGCATTCAGCTCACCTACTGTGCACAGTCCCTATGCAAAGATTTGAAACTAGAGGTAGGCTAGGATTACTAAAGGAATGGAAGAAAATATATCGAGTTCTGTCCTCGAGAAATCTACGTACTAGTTTCAACTTCCTGGTCACCTGGATTGCTATACATAAGCCTGGCATTACCCTGAATGGAGGGAAGGACACCATCAGAAAGAAAAGGAAGGGAGCACGGAGCATTTCTATCCCATCTTTCTAATTAAGAAGCTATTCATTTCTTAGTTTAGGAGCTACACCAAAATCTAGCTCCCGAGCTCAGGATTCAATCTTTGGTGGCCATCAGGATCTTTCTTAGGTGTCTCCTCTCATTTCCCTGTAGAATTCCCATAACACCTTCTTATTCCTAAACAAAATGTTTTCCAATTCATACCTTGTACTTCAGAGTTGACATTTTACTAGTATCTCCCCCAGAACCCGGGAAGAAGAAATGAACTATCTCCGAAGGCAATCAAGAAATTTGCCCTGTGGCTTATATGGGGCAACCAGTACTTTCTGTTTTTTTCCTAGTTGCCTGGGAGGAAACAAGAGCAGCTTGCCACTCCTAGAGTCTCTGTCTAGTGACTTGGCATCTTGGAAATATACCCAATCTTTTTGGTGGAGATAGGCCAAAACTGTATTGGAGAGAAGGTTGTACACAACCTTGGTAGGGATTGTTAAAAACTACACACACACACACACACACACACACACACACACACACATACGCACGCACGCACACACGCACACACACGCGTGCACACACACACACCTTCTGCCCTCCTTGACTTTCTTTGCCTTTCTGGAAGCTGTATACCATTTCTCTATTCTTTGGCAGTTGTCTTAAGGGGAAGGGCTTTTCCATTAGGGGCAGAATAAAGTCCCTGTCTGAGGTGATAAATGACAGCAAACGTTCAAAGTCTACTTGTTCAGAGAAGCTGCCCCATCAGAAGCTTTGACTTCAAGCCAAGGACTTTTGGAAGAGCTTGGTACTCACCTCCCATCTTTTTCTACCAACCCCCTTCCTGCCCCACCCCACCTCAAAACAACAGACTTGCTGGAGAAGGCAGAAGAGTTGGTTTTTCTGGAGAGAGCCTCAGTTTAAAAAATGTTTCCTTGCCTTAGAATCACTGCCTGTCATCACTAACAAAAATAACAATATTGCTATGGAAGAAACAACATAGTAGGCAAAGACAGGACTGAAGAATGTGTGTGTGTGTGTGTGTGTGTGTGTGTGTGTTTAGAAGGGAGACCCACTGCTATATTTTGTTTAGAATCTTTAGGGAAACAAATAAAAAATACAATACATTCATATAATTTCCCAAAGCCACAGTACTATATAAAAAAGAGATGTACTTCTACTAGGGAAGGGAGAGGGTTAATCCATTCAAAAGACTGAGAGGCAATGGGTTCATTTGCTTCAGTATGGAAACCTTTGGGTAATGACCACACTAGCACCAATACCACCACCAGCCTGCAAGGGGAAGCACAAGGGAAGTAACAAGGCATACTGCAGAAGAGTTGGAAAAAAGTGTTTTATTTTGAAATACAGTTCTTAAAGATAAATTTGACTTCTATTTTCCTTGTCCAGGTGCATTTGACAAGATACCCCCCGCCCCCAAAAAAACACAACTGCACAAAAACCCCAGGAAACCAGGAAACAACCCCCCCTCACGACATTTATGTACAGAGCTCTAAAATGAGCTGTGAATATCTACAAGAGGCTAGCATACGCTCTTTGTGTGTAGGTGTGTGTGTGTGTGTGTGTGTGTGTGTGTGTGTGTGTGTGTGTGTGTGTGACTGTATGTCTGTGTGGCTTTCTATCGTTTGAGTCCGCCAGAAGAGTTATTAGCTCCTTGGAGCTGCAGGTGCAGCTGCAGGGGGCGAATTAGGGTCGGTCGGGGACAGGTCGGCCCGAGGAGGGCCTGGCAGGGGGAACCAAGCAGGAGTGGGGAGAGGGACCAGATGCTTGGCTTCTCTAGAAGTCCTGCCGCGGGGTGTGGGTCAGACTGTGCCGCCGCAGATCACAGTTTCGCCTGAACACTTTGCCGCACTGCTCGCAGTTGTAGGGCTTGATGTCTGTATGGGTGAGAAGGTGAGTTTTCAGATTACTTCTCTGATTAAAGGTTCTTCCACATGTGGGGCATTTGTGTGGAGATTCCTGTTCAGATGTGAAGCAAGCAAAGGATTAATCCTTCACACCACCACTGTGCCCTTCTCTTATCTGCAGTACTAACATTACACAACCACACATAACAACAATGTTCTCCCCTCCCCCTCCCCCATCTACCTCCCACCCTCAGGCTACTGGAATGAATTGGGGGGAGCCTGCATAGACAGATCTGCCCTATTCTATGCTCCAGCCGGGAACACACACAGGCGCCCTCCTGGTACACGCCTGACACACTGTCAGCGCTGATAACTGCACGGGCACATCCCTGAAAGTTCGAATCTGTGATTTCAGCTCCTTACATGCCATCGCTGTGTCACACACAGAAAGAAAAGGGCCAGGGGCTGAAAGGGTGGGGCTGGGGGAGTTCTAATCTTCGATTAAGGTATTCCTTTCTTCAGGCTAGCAGAGACCCTCAGTGCTAGGACAGATCAACCGCTATTGGTGATCAATGCAAGAGATTCTCTTCCAGGGAAATAAGGAGTCTAGGATCGCTTGCGTAGACAAGACTTCTCTGCTGCCTGCTTTTCCCACAACTTCTTCGGGTTGCGTCACAAGCACAAAATCCCTCCATTCAAAATGGGATATGGGATAGGAAAAGGATAGGGAGAACAAATAGTGGTGTCTACTGCTGCTAATTATGAGGAATTAAATCAGGAATGGGACCTTTAGAGCTGTTTCTTAGAACTAGAAATACTTCGAAAATAAAGAGGAGGAAGATCATTCTCCTCGTAGAAAACCAGTAGAGACAACGCACCTCTCCAGTCCGAGCAAATATGAATTCAAACTTTAAACAGGTATGAGAAATTGAAATAAAAGTTTCTTAGATAAGGAAACGAGCTTACCTGCATGTGTAAAGTTTTGTGAACCGCCAGAGTTCTAGACTGACAAAATCCTTTTCCACATTCCTGACATTTGAAGGGTTTTTCTTTGGAATGGATATACCTGAAAATTGATATAAGGATTTAGTTAAATGGTTTGGAAGAACGTTACCACCTCCCAGAAGTATTCATAGATAATAACTTAAAGAACGCGGGAGGACAAGAGGAAATTGGCTTTTTTCTTTAGGTCCCCTCCTTCCCCCCTTTCCCTGTACAATTCTGTTTATGGTTAACCTCATGTAACAACACTCTTCAAACCAGGCACTGCGCCCGCTTATCTACACTTGATCGCCCTCTCTGGTGGTGTTTTGGTCCGAGATCTCGCAAAAATGAGAGGAGTAAGCACTTCTCTGGTCTCTATGACTAGGTTTTTACCGGGGACTTAAACTGGCCAAATCAGGATGTAACAGCAAGGCTGAGTTAGCGGGGAACCGACAGCCGGGGAGAAGAGGTTTTGCAACCTCCCAGAATCCTCAAGGAATTCCGATCTCTATTCTGGAGGGGGAATTTGGGGGTGAGGAAGGAGAGGGAGAACCCTGAGCCTGAATCAGGCCGGGCATAGTCTATTATGAGGTACAACAAAAATAGTAGTAATGCGGGATTTGATTCTGGGAGCAGAGGTGACCGACTCTTTCTAAACTCACTGGCCTCATTCAAGGAGGAAAGGTCCCGGGAAACAAAGATGAAAGTAAACAGCGCTTCTGCAGCAGCCAGGGAGGTATTGGGGCCCCGGCACAAAATCTTCTTTGGCTCGGGAATGAGTGGTGAGTGGGAGGAGTGAGGAATTTAGGGACCCTGGGGCTGGCAAGCAGAGATGCCCCGGAAGCCCGGTTTGGGAGTCTAAGGCAAGGGGCAAGGCAGCTCTAGGAAGACGGGACTCAGGGAAGGTGCCTGAATCCCTCCACCTGGCCAGGAGGCTGAGACCTGAGTCGGAAACCAGAGCCCAGAGGATAACCTCAGAACACCTGGCTCTCCGTGGATTGGAATGGAAGACCTGCACTGCTCTCCCCTCCTCTTCCCCCTCCCCCCAAATAATGCTACACTTTAGGCAGGAGAGGTATTAATCTAGGGAGAATTCTTTGCCATTTCTATAGGCTTCTTTGGCTGGGGGCAAGCCTACAGTCACGGGTTCTCCTGCAACTAATGGGGCGCGGAATGCAGTCTGAGTTGGTGAAGGGGGCACTTGGGTTCCTGGCACTTATTCTGTCTCCCCCGGGCCACTTTTCTCCTCAGCCCCTACTCTACCCGGGTCGGGTTGGGAAGCTCACCTGTGATCCCTCAGGTGATCTTGCCTCCGGAATGCCTTGTGACAGATGTCGCAAGTGTAAGGTCTCTCGTCTGTGTGGGTTCTCTCATGAATGAGCAAGTTGTAAGATTTGGTAAAGTGCCTGCCACAGAACTTGCAGATAAATTCTTTTTTCGTTTTGGAAGGCAACCTCCCCCGCGAGGGTTTTCTGTCCGGAGTCAATTTGCTGATGCCCGAGATGGGACTGCCTAGGCCTGGGCTCAGCTTGGTCAGGTCCATCTTGGGGGGGTCCTCCTGCGTGGCAGCCACAGCCAGGTTGGCAAAGTCAAACCGCGGCCGGTCCTTGTGCAGGGCCGGGAGGACATGGGCGATGGCCCCCTGTTTGGGGTGGAAGAGGTGGGTGGCAAAGGGCAGGGCTGGGAAGGGGAATCGGGCGTCCACCAGGCCCTGCGCTGCAGCCATCTCGGTGATGGTGGAACGGGTGATCTCGTGCATGTTGGGGTAGCCCAGCGTCCAGTGGTTCATGTGCATGGTCTGCACCGCACTGAGCCCGTACAGGCCCTGCAAGTGGTCCACGGCGGCCGGGAAGGTGTTCACAGCCTGGAGGAAGGAGTAATTGGTGAGCTGCAGTGAGGGGTGGAGAGGGATGGGCGCTGGCAGAGCCTTGCTCCCCATCTTCCGGGCTCGGTGGGTGCAGAGGGTTCTGCCCCTTTCTTCCAGGACTAGGGGCTCACTGCGCGCACTCGGAGGCAAACCCAAAGAGTCTGACACCAAGAAGTTAAGACCCTACAAAGAGAAGGGAGGAGAGAAAGAAGAGCAAAAAGAACGCATGAATGTTCATCCAGACGGGTTTGGGGTGCACATTAGAATCGTCGCTGGCTCTAGACCCTTCCCTCAGTTCATTGTTTCCTGCTAACTTCCCATGGGGAAATGTGTATAACCTTGGCTCGGTTACTGAGTTCAGAGCCAGATTCCCGAACTGCCTAGTCTGGGGAAAAACCAAAAACACCATCCCGGAGGAAATGAGGAAGAAGAGTGATAGGGACGCCTAAGGTTTTAAGTCCAGAGGACTAGAAAAAAAAAAAAAAAAAAAAAAAAAAACGTCGGCCCTCCTGTCTCCAGGCAAAGGCACAACCCAGAGAAAGAAAGGAGTCCTCTTCAGGACGGGCTCCCTTACACTAGCAAAGACCGGCAGATCAAGCGATAATTTTCCAATCCACAAAACCTATCACTCTTTCTGAACCAAGGTGGTGGCCTCTACGTTCTAGACCCGGGTCCATCGGAGCGCGTGAGGTGAATGAAGACTCTGCCACCACTGCTGTCTCTCTGTGGACGTCTGGATGGTCAGGTCAAGACTGGGGTCCAGCAGACCAGGCTGCTGGTCAGATAGTGTCTTAGGGTCTTCCTCTCCCCTTTCCCCAACCTGTAGTCCTAGGAGGAGGCCACCACCGCTTTCTTGGCAAATACATAGAGCGCTGCTGGGAGTGTGTGTGGCAGCTGGAGTGAAGTGTGGCAAATGCAGGAGCAACTATTCATGTTTTTCCGGTGGGTGGTGAGGTCTTTTCTCCTTCCACTGGGACTAAAGGCTCAAGGCACCACCTATCCTCTGATCTCAAGAGTCTTAATTCTCCTTCCCCTCCACCTTAACCTCATTCTTCTGGGGTGAGGGGCTGAAGGAAGGAAGAATGACTTCTCTGCCCCAAGCTTCTGAGTTTGGCCCCCAACTTCCCCCTCCCCGAGGCGGTCCTCCACTACTCATTTCTCCCTCCCCCACCTAAGATCCCTTCCAGATGGTCGGGTAGTAGCCGGGAAGAGAAGAGGGGAGAGTACTCTAAGAGCCTTCCGCCTCCCCCTAGATGGGACAGCCAACCTCCCAGATTTTCCTAAACCTAACACCTTTTCTTCCCACTCTTTCGAAAGGGACTTCATTCTAGGTGGCCTAGAACTGGACCCTTTCGAAGACTTTTTTTTTTTTTTTTCATGTCTTCCCCTTCCGAGTTCCACTTCCTTTCCTAACCCCAACAAGGCCAGAGGTCTGTTCTCCTGGGGAAAAAAAAAGAAGACACTTGTAGGAGATAATCCAAAAGGATGGAAGATGCTTTGAACAGGTTGGGGAGTGTGTGTGTGTTAAAATGTATTTATTTGCTCCAAACCTGGCTGCTGTAAGACTAGAACAATAAAGTGGCTATCAGCTGTCCAGGTCTGAAGCGTGCCAAGATGGGAGCTCAGAGAATATCCCTTCATTTCTCCCAAATGCCACACTTCTCCCTCACCGCTCTAGATTTCTGTTCGGTTTTTCAAAAAATTAGTGAAGGTCGAATGGCCTTTCAGACTCACTCTCCCAAGGGCATCCCTCAAAGCTCACTTGCAATTAGTGTGGTATATACTCTTCTATATCATTTGTGTGTGTCCAGCAAGGGTTTTCTAGTTCCTATAATTAGTTATTCTGTGTTAGAATCAGAACCAAGGTGGTGTGTGTGTGTGTGTGTGTGTGTGTGTGTGTGTGTGTGTGTGTGTGAGAGAGAGAGAGAGAGAGAGAGAGAGAGAGAGAATGTCACAAGCAGCTAGGAGGTTTTCTCCAAAGAAATAGGCCTTAAAAAAAAAAAAAAAAAGCAGTTCCCACCCCTAATACTTTCCATGGTGAGTTTCTACTCCTCCCAAGAAGCTGGGGGTATTCTTCCATTCCATTGCCTTTTCTTTCTCCCTTCTAATGGGGGTCTGATTTTTCATCCATCCAATCTGTGAACAGTTACCCTTTGGCATGTATCTGAGCGCAAAATGTGTATGGGGGGGGGGATGGGGGAGAGTTAATACATAAAAATGAAATCCTCTCTGGGGAGGAGGATTTGGCTCCCTCATCTAGGCCCACACTTTCTCTGCCCCTTTCCTGAGACAGGGATTTATTAATGAACCAGCGTCTGCCTAGTGGTATGTGAGCTGGGAGTGCAGGCAGGGAGTTAATGAGAGGTGTGTGACAGTCAGAGGATTTCACTCAGACCATTCAACCGAAACTATAAACCTCCCTTTATAATAAACTTTCCCACCACTAATCACTCTCCATTTTTGATCAGGGACAATCCTTGAGCCCACCCCCATAGCTCTAATAGTATTTTTCCTGCAAACAGCCTGGAAATCTATTCCTTATGGGGGCCATGTGCATGGTTTATTTATTTTTGTCTTTGGATCATCTAAATTTTTACACTTCAATCCCTTTAATAACTAAGGATTTCATTGATTGTAGATTAATTAAAGTGATTTTCCCTCTCTTATTACTAAACCACTGACATTTTATCCAAAGAGAGGGAAAAGAAATTGGGCATTTCAATTTATTTCCTAGCTTCTTTTCTTAGAAATAAACACAGGAGGCAAAGTACAACCACCACCATATCCCAGAATTGGGGGCGAAGGGCGAGGAAGGGAAATCCAGGACCAAGGATCTCGTTTCCTAAAGCGTGAAACTAACGTCTGCCTAAAAGGTTAAATGTTAATTCTCCAGTCAAAAAGCTAAGTGCTCGGTTCCTCCGGGCTCTCCTAAGGGCTTAAGAATGCAGAAATTCCCGACAGTTAAACCTAACTGACGTACAAAAGGACTAGCCTTTTTTCGAATATGTGTGTGCTCTCAACTGCATTGAAAAGCCGCTTTCTTTCTTTGCAGGGGAAAAAGTCATAATCGATCCCTTAAGGAAAATCTTTTGAAAACACAAAACAAACAACCCCCCCAAATACTGTTCCCATAAATAGCTGGGGAGTTTGGGCTGCCACTGGCCAGCTGAGCTGCAGGATATATATGTCAAAAGATATTTTCGTTCAATGTCCAGATCTGAGGGTGGTTTCGTTTTGTCTTGTCTCTTTCACGGCATTTTCGACTATTTGCCCCTGCCTTGGTTAAGAACACCAGCTTATCCACGCCATCCTCACATCTCCGTTCAGCTGTGGATAAACTGCTACTTTTAATTTTACAGTTAAAGTGAAAACTTATGGAAGAGAAAGAAAAAAAAAAAAGTTCTGACCACCTCAGTGGTACGGGGATCCGTCCTCTCTCACCAGCCTACTTTACAGGAATTTCCAGTTATGTCTAGGAGTTTTTAAAACTTCGTTCTGTGTCTGTCAACAAGTGAAATGTTGACTTATTAATTGCAGTTTCAGTGAAGCTTTCGCAACTTTTGAGCAAACCCCCTTCCCCAACCACAACAAACATCTTAACAAAACAAAACAAAGCAAAAAAAAAAAAAATCTAAAGTGATCAGAGGTGATCTTGATGAGGAGCTTGCATACGCTAGCATCGATAATCTTAAAAATGATACACCCATAGCCGCCATCCTTCCCCGAAACGGCTGCATTTCCATTGGAGGCTGAAATTCAGCCTAACAGGGTTTCCCATAAATCAGCTGGCTGTTGTCGAATTGCACCTGATGCAGTTGTTTTGTTTGAAATTAAAAACAGCCAGAGCAGACCCGATTAAAAAAACAAAACAAAACAGAATAAATCAGATGAAAGTTTGATTTTTGTTTTAAAAATTGCCTCCTCCCAAGCAGGTGGGAACCACCGCCAGCCACGCTGTAGTTCCCGCTGCCACTCCTAACCGCCTCTCCTTCCCGAGGAGTTAATTAAATTAAGATGCTTTCCGCATACTCCGTGTTCTGTTACTCTTTGCTCTCACTCGCTGGCCCTGTTCCTGGGCTAGAAGAGTAACTTTCTTGTTCCTGTTTCGGGTGGCAGTTACTTTAACTGAGGCGGGGGGTGGGGGTGAGGGGAGAGGGGTGGTGGCGGTGGTGAAGAGAGCTAGCTAGCTGCCTGTGATCTTTCACATGGGGAAGTGCCAGGAGTCTTCTGTTCTCCGAGAAACAGGTAGGCAGATTCCTTCAGCCTCGGACTCTATGCACCGACCCTCCTCCTTTCCCCACCCCCATCCTTCTTCTGGAAATCCACTTCTAGTCCTCCGCCGTGGCTATTTATTGCTTATCCAGACACTTACAACACGGGGTTTCTTTCCTCCTTTCACCCACCCCCACAACGGGCACTGCAGGCATCATGCACATGGTTATAGATTTAGTCAAGGCTTGGTTAACATCATTATTTCATCCTGAAAACATTCCCTTCCTGTACTTTAAAAGGGAGGATATTCTGGATTTAAATCTCAGCTCCCCGCTCTTCTACCTGCTCTGAAAGTGGAAAGTGATTTAGGATTTCTAGCCTGGGGCAAGAAGTATTTGGGGATTTAGAAGAAAGAGGGAAACTGACAGTGGGAAGTAAAGAACAGGAAGGGGAGAGAGGAAGAAAGAAGAAAAGAAAGAAGGGGGAAAGAGTGGGAGACAGAGAAAGGAGAAAGCCAGAGAGAATCAGAGTAAGGGAAGAGAGGAAGGATAGAGAAAAATAGAGGGAAAAGAAAAAAGACAAGGAGAGAAACGGAAAGAGGGAAAGACAAAAAGGAGGGAGGGAAACTGAAGCACGCAAGAGAACTTATCACTGCTGCTTACGTTAAGAAACTACAATGCTGAGATTTGGGGTACCTCATGGTTGAAACAAAATGACCGGAAACATTGCAAAAACATTCCAAAGTGTGTACGAGGCTGTGTTTGCGTTTATGTATATGATAGCTAGGGGTTTGGGGAGGGGGTGTCCTGGGGAGCAGAGAATGCAAGAAACACCGTCTGGTCACTAAGTGTACCTACAACCCATCGATTTTCATTTCTTTTCAAAGGGTAAGTGGCTCTTCGGACAATACAACTTGTGAAACGCAGGCACGCTGGACAGAGAATCAGTACTTTTAATCACCACCTCCGCAGACCCTCTTTAATTGAGACTACTTTGTGAAGGCGGCAGTTGCAGCCTATTCTCAGGCTACACTGACTTACCTCCAGCCGAAAGGGTCTCCCGCAGAAAGAGCCGCCCTTCCTAATGCAAAGTTCTAGCCGAGAGCCGCGCGTATCTTTGCGTTGTCATTAGATCCACACCGGACTGGCGGAGCAGTCCGTCCGTCAGAAGTTCTGCAAGTTCTTTCCCAGCTGAGTCCCAGGAGCCTTGGACATGATATGGGGGAAGAGGAGCCGCTCGTTCGGAGATGGCGGGGCAAGGAGGATCCTAGTCTTGAAACTCCCGAAGCGAAAGCGTAAAAGAAAGGGGGAAAAAAAGTGCTGGTTGGCTGTGGTCACTCGGAGGAGATCTTGCTTCAATCACGCTCTTCTTCGGAGCCTTTGCGCCTTCAACTCTTTCGAAGTTGGATAAAGTCTGAGCCTTCCCCTCCCAGGTCCATCACATTTCAGCAGTTAAGTGGCGTAGAACTCGCAGTCCCCGCCCGCTGTCCCACCCAGAGCTGCACACATTCGAATGTTCGCTGCTTGAGCGTTCCGCCCCGCCTACCCCCGGAACGTTCAGGGGTTGTCAAGTTCGGAGTCCGCCTCCAGCTCCTCCTCCTCCTCCCTTTTCTCGCTAATGGTCCGCTCTGTTTACTTGTGTTTGGATAGCAACTGCATCTTAAAGGCACAGGTCTTCTTGACGTTTTCCTTGTTATTTTACCTAAGGTGACTCGGTTTAAAAAAAAAAAAAAATAAATCCAACAACATAACCTTGCTTCCTTTCTTCCCACCGCACCCCCCTCCTCTTTTGGGGCACGGACTCCTTTGATTGCAAGAAATTCAATAACTGCTTCCGTACCGCCAATGACCCCACAAAGCACTAAAAAGGGCACGGGGCAGTAGTTCCAACCTAGGGCTTAAGTCTGCTTTATTTTCAGTTCTTAACACAGTCAACAGAAGCCTCTCCTTTGGATGGCTCTGACATACAGATGATGGAAACTACTGATTCTGGTCATCTAAATGATATATAATCTAACCTACCAACAATGACTTTCTTGTCCTCCGCTACCGCCCCCCCCCCCATTTAAAATACAACATTGAACATTAATGTTGCCAATTCTATAAATGTCTGCAGCTAAATGTGTGTTCTGTTTTCGGCTACTATTTCCCTCCAAACTTTACTTGCTTATGGATGTTTGCTACAGCGGTGACCTTGTAGACAGTTCTATGATTATTACGAAATTATGTTTAGAACGGAGCATGAAATGTTTTCTTTCCCACATTTACAGCTACCCTTTCCACCTTCGGAGGAGATTTCTCAGTCAGCACTCACTTGGTCAAAGGTACGAGAATTTGCAATCGCCCCCACAAACTACAAACCACCTCATATTAGTAACCCCATAATTTTGGAGAGAAACACTACTTAGAATGTTTTACTTCGCAAATGCCCTCACCTCCCTACCCAGCCAAGCATGGATTTCATTTGCCCGCTGCTGTCGCCAGAAAAGGAATCGAATTCAAGATGTAGTGATAAATTTGAAGGTTCCCCCCCCCTCCTCTCCAGAGAATTTTGGCTGTTTTATTGTAACTACTGGATATAATTTCGACGGCTTCGGTGCCTGGCTTGATAATGAAGAAGCTAGTGACAATGTTTTTGGGCCAATCTTTTGGGGCTGACAGCATCAGTGAGAAGATAATGAAGTAAAAGCACTCAATCTGAAACGACCCCAAAGAGGAGTTAGTTGCCTTTTGGCCGAGTCAGTTCCTTCAGCTAAAGGCTGAATGGTCCTCCTCCCCGTTACCTCCTCCCATAGTACTTAACAAGTTGCTTTTAAATGAACTATCCAAAGCAACATTGAAAATAATCCGACCCGTGCTACTGGTCGTGGAAATGCAAGCAGGACAGGCAGGAATATATTCTTGGGAAGATCAGGGCTCTGGTTGGAGGGTCAGGCAAAAGTTTTTTTCTTTTTTCAGATTTTTTATAAGATAAATTATCTCTCCCTTTGGCTGAGGGGGAGATAAAGTTTTCGTTTCTTTTGGAAGGGATAGCAGATCCTTTCCCCTTTTCCATGTTATATTCGGTATGATAATAAATTATCTTGGAACAGAGAACAGAACTTTTGCTAATTCTGCACTTAGTGCTACATATAAAAGACGTATTGAATTGCTACCATACAATCTTGCTGGAGCAACTTGGAAGAGGAAGGATGCTTGTAGGCTGAGGGTTTTTGAGGGAAAAATACTTCCAAATGTTGAGTTAAATAAGATGCTTTCTTTCTAGTCCTGCAAAGAGTGCTCGGAGATCATAATGCCTTGCCTTCATTTGCCTCCTTTTTACAGCAACTTCTTTCAGATGCGCAAAGGCAACTATCCCAATGCCCACTGCCCCTGCCCACCGCCTGACCCGCAATTATCCAGCCCTAAGAACATGTCTAGAGCATCTACTCCTTTCTCTCCGCAGCGGGAGGAATTCTTTCACCTCATTATTTTAGATTTTTCTAGGGGTGTGTGTGTGTTTGTCTCCTCGCGTGTTTTTCCCACTGTAGTGACAGGATTGAGAACCTTCCCAGAAGATGAGCCTTCTCTCTGCAAGCAAACTGAAAAACATTTCCTTTTTTAACCGAATTAAACCTTGCTAGAAATTAAGGCGCACCTCCACCTATCACGCGTCCTCCTTCATTGCTGGGGCTCGAAAGGTAGGAAGAAAAGGCTTCATCCAAATGAGTTTCATACTTTGGAGAAGGCCAGAGGCCAGGAATCGTTTGTCCATTCCTTGGAGACTTTAGGAATCAAAGTGTGCAGGTGTTTGAGATCGGCTAGAAAGTGTGGGAAGAGCTGGGAAGCGCTCTGAACCAATAACCACTGTGCAGGGGTCGCTACTCTTTTCCAAACCTTCTCTGGGCTCTCATTTGAATCTACAGCTTAGCCTCACCATCTGAGTTGTGGTGGGATATTGATTTTCCGTACTTGGTGGGGGGCACACACGCGAGCACATACACATACACGCACACACACCACTCAAGTCCACCCAATCCTCCCCTCCCGAGGCACATTCAGGGATGTATGGTGCATGAGACTGTCAGCATGGTGCAGAAAAGCAGCTGGAACCTCTGGGTGGGTGGCAGGGAGCCCTGGGGGTGCAGAGAGAGGGAGGTCTGGCAGACAGGGCTCAGAGACCCTTAATGGTCCTCTAGCTCAGGCAGCTGGGAACCGAGCCCCTTCCCTCCCTCGTTTCCTTTTCACTACTCCTGGTCCTTGGGGAACATCGAAGTGCAATTCAGCCTGACACTTCCGCCGAGGGGGTTTATCTGCTGTCCTCGCCAGCTTTAGGTTTTCGACACCAAGAACACTTGCAACGAAATTACGAACACGGAAAAAAAAGAAGAAGAAGAAAGGGATGGTTGCGGCTTTAATCACTCAAAGCTCCATCAAGGTGAGGGAAGAAGGAGGAAACGGGGAAAGAGTAAGAAGGAAAACAGCCTCCGTGGAAGGGACCAGTTGCAGGCCCCTTCCCTGGGGCCCACCCAGGCTGCTGCTTCTGCAGGTCTAAGCACCGATCCGGTGTCAGGCTGCGGGGCCTCCCCTCTCCCACCCCCATCTCGCAGTGCAGAATTTTTTTTCTTGAATATTACCACCCAAATAAATCACGAAAATTCCACCTGTCTCCGGGGATTCAGGGATTTCTCCCTACCACTTTCTAACCTTGACCCTCTTGTTTCCAGTTTCCCGCCCTAGCTCCGGCTTTGCGTTTTCTGGAAACATCACGCTTGTGTCCAGAGCTTTACTTATGAGCTTCAAGTTTGGGGTTTGTGGGGGTTCCTCTTAACTCCTCCAACTGTCCTCTCTTCTCACTTGAGCTAACTCGGTTTGGGGAGCTGTAGAGGACGAGGGAAGATGGGAGGATTTGATATACAAAGTAGAAGGGACCTAGGTTCCGGACGAGACTCGATTTCCAAGAGGGACAAGCGGGGGAGGAGAATGGGAAGCAAAGAAAGAGCCTCATATCTGTCAGGGGATGGGGGTGAAGGAGTTTTCCCTCAAACCATGGTTAGGGAAAAGCAGTACAGTTCGACCCCAAGACGCAGCGGGCGGGCGGGCGGGTGGAAGAGCTGCAGCTCCCCCTGGAGGCCCCGGCCGGGCACGGCATGCGGCTTGGCTTGTATCCCTGGCTCTCTGCTCCAGGCTGCGAAACCATCCTCAAACGAGCTTCGGTTGGAGTTCGCGAGTTCGTGGAACAGTGTACACAGGCGCTCCGTGTGTGCGCGTATGCTGGTGAGGCAGAGAGTGTGTATTTGCGAAATGTGAGCGTTTTCATCCGCTCTCCCAGCCCTCTTTCCCCTTCCCCAGCCCATCCCGATCGGTAGAACCTAGGGATGTCCCAAGGCGCATCTCTCCCTCTCTTCAGTGTGTCCTGTTTTTACGAACTCTCTCCGCAGCTCGAGACCCCCAGCCTAAAAGCTCTGAGCTAACAGGCTTCCCCTTCCTCTGCTCCGAGGCTGATTTCCTGGGTGAAAGATGAGCCTTCTAGTGCTCGAGGGCTTAAGCTCTCCAGACCGACCCTAGGGGCTTTGGACTGTTCGAACTCCTTTGGCGCTGAGCTCCGGTTGTCAAGCGACAGCCTCAGAAGTGCGGGAGAAGGATGATTCCCTCACCAACTGACACCTGTGTAGCAGGACCTGAGGTCAGTCGGAAATCAGCTCAGACATTCCCGCTCTGCCTAGCAGCTCTTTCCGGCTCTCCATTCCATTTGAAGACAGACTCTCTTAGGTAGCCTGGTTGGCCCGCAGTTGCTACCACCTGGAAATCGACAAACCAGAACTAGCGTTCGGGTCTTGACCCCATCCGGCTTTCTGGGTAGAGGGTACACGACTAGACTAGTTTTGCGCAGGCGTGAGAGTGCACCGGCCGCTGGTTGTCTAAAGACTTGTGTTTTCCCTGGGACCACTCCCCTTCGGGCCTCCCGACCTCTTGGTGATTTCCATCCTGTAGCTTGGGCCTCCAAAGGTACAGAAGTTAAAACACCCTTCCTTCCAAAGTTCCCTCCAGCCTCGGTCATCTCAATCTTCCCTCATTTCCGTAGGGAAATTCATTTTTACCTCGGTTAAGCCTAGATCCGTTTCTTCCGGTTCAGTTTCTCTGGGAAACAGAAGGATGGTAAAGGGAATGTTTGGAAGATTTTTTAGCCGCTCCCTACTTTCATCTCTCTTTTCTTCACCTCGACTACTTCTTCCTTGCTTTCCTATCTCCCCACCCCTTGGACCCCTTAATCCCACCTGTCTTCTACACCACCTAGTAAGCTTACTTCGTTGCGAAGAGCAGAGAGAGAAGACTTTGTGGGAAGAACTAATTGTTGGGGAAAGGGTTAAGGGGGAAGACCAGTCAGCGTGTTCTATGTGAGCATTAGCTGTCCCGAGGCAGTAAAGGATCTTAAATAGAAGGTTCATTCGGGAGGTAGGGCTGACCCTATGAAAAGTAGGCAGTAGCTTGTGAGATTTGGATTTTCCGGGGCTACTGCTGAAAGTAGTATCTTAATCTTCGAGATTAAGAGCTCCAGCCTTGGGGACCAGCTGGAAATTGGCTGGAGGGAGCCTTCTGGTCAACAAATTCAGGGGCCTCCCTGTTTACTTGTCCGAGAACTTGGGGGGGCTTGGCGGTCACCCAGGCCATTGCTTGTGTCCTCTTGGTTTGGGAGTAGCCCCACGACCCCAGCGCTGCAGGTCAGCAGCAGCTGCAGCTGCCCAGCAGAGAATGAACGAATGAATGGGCCCAAGGGTGGGGAGAGGTGTCAAGTGGGTTGAGGGTGGGGTACTGAGCTGAGGACAGGCCCCAAGCAGCTCCTCCGGCTTATTTTCTTCTGCTCAGAGCCCAGCAGCCCATGTGAGGGTGTGGGGTGCCTGCATACGTAGGCAGCAAGTCTCTGTCCTCAGATACACCCAGCCGTACATCCATGCACCAACACATATGTGCACAGTTTGCACACACGTGCCCCTGAGCAAGCCCTGAGGAAAACTTTTCTGACTCAATCAAATCCAAGAGGAGAGCGGCCTCATATGTTCACCAAGAGAGAAACAGCTTCGACTTCTTGGTGACGTCCTTCTTTTTCTTTCTTGTAGTCTGACTCTGGAAGAGAGCACCCCAGAAAGGGACAAAAAGGAACAAAGACCTCCAGTAACACAATTAGGAAAAGAAATGACACATGAGCACCAGGTGTGGAGAGGGACTGTGAAGATCCTTTCCCTTGTGTACATAGATATATGTGAACCTCGATAATAATATTCTAAAACAGTGGCACCAACTAAGGTTCTCCCAAACAGAGGAGGAAATATTGGTGTTAGGCCAGTTTTTATTCAATACCTACTGTGTGCAAGATTTGGGACTAAGTGCTGGGATAAGGGGAGGGGGTTAGAAGAAAAGGATAAATTATGCCTAATGTCTGCACTAAACTTCGTAGGGGAGATAAGAGAAACCGGCACTTGCTAAGAACCCTAGCAGGGTACAAGCAAAATTCTGGGAGGGGGGCAAGATCATTATCACCTTAAAGGCTGTTAGATTTATGAGCTTGTGTGTATTGTATAGATTTAAGTTTGTATTGTATACAAACACCATCACCAAGATCTCCTGCCTCATGTTCTCCCTATATTCCTCAAGACTGTAGTTGAATTTAGGTCTCCAAATTAAAGCTCTCATTCACCCCTTGACTTGCTCTTCCTTTCCTGTAATCCTGCCTGGCTGTGCACACTCCCACTCACCCCCAGCTCAAGAAATTACAGGACCAAGAGTCTCTTTCTCATCTCCTTTCTGCCCCTCTGCGCCTTCTGCTTCCCCTCCCCCACCTTTATTAACCCTTTTTGCTCAACTACGCTGGCATTGGGAGGGAGCAGATAGGAAGGAAGAAGGATCCTCCTTCTGGGTACAAGTGCTAAGTGCGGGTTCGCTTGCCTTCTCTCCCTCTCAATCTCCAGAGCCAAGTCTTAAAGAAACCTTTTGTCAGTTTGGAAAAAGGGAGATTTTGTTTTAAAATTATTATTTCAACTCTGGATTTGATTTAGCGAAATTCCCATGCTAGGAACTGAGACTTCCCGCCTCGCCTCCTCCTAGTCTCCCCCGTCTCCAATCTCATTCGTTTCACCTCCGGTGCCCAGGCTTTTGGGTTGCTCTGGTGAAAATGGGTGTCCTCGGCAGGGACAGACTGACCTGGCTTAAGCCGACCTCGAGAACGACAAACCTTGGCTCTTCCTAGAAGCCTGTGCCCCTTCCAAGTCTTGTAGCCTACTGGAGTAGCTCACTAAGCCCAGGAGTCTTGGGGTCCGCTATGTGGTCGACCTAGGTTGGGGTGACTGCTGTTGCACGAAGCCACCTCAGCTCTTCCAGACTGGAATTGTTGCCTGCGGGGCTCCAGGTGGGAAGGAAGGTCACATCCCACTTCTAGCTCTCTCCCAGTCTCCGAGCAGAAGTTCCCTTTAACTCTGCCCTGCGGTGAGGCTTTATTCCCTCCTAGTTTATCCCTGACGTTCACTTTCCATCCCCAAATTACATCTGTTTGCCTTGAAAATAGGCTCGAGACAAAGTGCCTTCTCCTCAGTCTTGAGCCCAGAGGCTAGAGAACTATCGGGAGCTAATCACTCCCACCAAAACAGAAAGGGATTTCGGTTTCCCTTTTACACATGTTTTCGCTTTAAGACCTGGGAAAGAACTGGCGGTAGGGGGTGGGGGCTTTGAACTGGAGGTCTCCCGGAAGGAGAGCGGAGGAGGTGATATATGTTCTCAATTCCTGTTGGTTGGGCACATCCCAGTTGCATGAGGAGGCTGACCTAGTGTTAACAGTGCCTCGTAGATAGTAGAACCTTAATACGTGCTTGTTCTTGGTTAACATATTTGGCATTGGTGCGGAACGAATGAGCATAACAACGACCACAATGAGATAAAAGGAAACTACTAAAAGACGTCAGAATTCAGGTTGATGAAATAACCAATCTTGATTTGGGAATTCTGAGGTTGAAATATACCCTTCTGAGTAGAGAGGTGTCCTACCGGTGTAGAAGGAGACAAATTAAGGAATCAATCGATATGTATTACGCACCTACTATGCGCCAGGCATATATTGTCAGACATAGCCAATGTAGCAAATCTTTTTGCTTAACCATCATTTCTTTATTACAAGTGAGGGTTTTAGGGTCAGGGATCAGCTGTTGGGAAGTGACAGCCACGTTTCGGTTTTTTTTTTTTTAAACCATCAATAGAACATTTAAAAATCTTTAATTTCACTAAAATGGAAATAATTCCATTTAGAATGTACTCAGAATAAGGAAACCCACTGAAAGTGGGTGTTATGCACTCACCTATATACCTTCTAAAGATTAATTCATTCTTCATTCCAAAAACTTTTAATAAAAGCAAAATCTACCATTTATATAGCCATTTATGGTTTGCAAAGTGATTTTCATATGTTGTTTCCTTTGATCCTCATAATAACCCCGTAAGGTAGCTGCGGTTCTTCTTTCCATTTTGCAGATAAAGAAACTGAGGGTGAGATAGGTAAAGCGATTTGCCCTGCAGGAGTCACACATCTAAGTGACTGAGACCATATTTGAACTCAGCTCTTCCTGACTCCAAACCCAACATCATATCTATTGCACCACCTAGCTGCTTATTTTGGCAGAGCACTGTGTGTTAGGCTGTGGAGGTTATATATTATTTAGAGAATACCTGATCACTGTTTTCATGGAGTTGAAAGTCTAGTAATTGACGACTTTCTCCATCAATGGAACAGGCAAGCCAGCCTAAGGTGGTGCTTAGCAAGTCAAACCATCACCATAACTTTGACCCTTCATACATTGCTAGATGAACAAAGCTCAGGACCCTGAATTCAATAGTCTTGAGAATAGCAGTGCCCCTTAGACCATGGCTAGCACTGAGGGGATCAAACACTGTGGAGAAGGGATTCACTTTCTTCACTATCACGAACACCAAATGCTGACCAACTGCTACCAATTGGCAGGTGAGCCCAAGAGCTCAAGAAAAGAATGTTGTCACCCAAGTCTTTGGCATGGCCAAATGGTTCAATACTTACTGACATGATTTTATCAGTGGTAATGGCATTAAAGAAGATATATAACCTTTGCTTCTGCACCTTAAAGACCACAAGACCTTTCCCTAAGACTTGTAGCTAAAAACTTGTTTTTGTGTGTGCCGTTCCCCTCTTTCCTCCCCCTTCCCCACTAGAATATGAACTCCTTGAGAACAGGGACTTTAATTTTTCTATTTCTATCACCATAGATAGTAATCTAAAAGAGCACATAGTAATCACATGCTTTTTTTCATTAACTCATTCATTCAGCTATCCATTCATTATTCATCAATGCTAATAACATAGCAACTCCACCAAGGGATTTCATAAATTGCTGGGGACAAAAAAAGTATTTAGTAGTCAACCTTCTGGCACACCTCTCTGCATCAAGCTTTAATATCAGTTGTAAAGTTGGCTTTTTTTTTTTTTTTAAGCACCAGAAACTCAACTTTGTACAGAGGTAAAAACTTTAACTATTTTCCAAGGACCTTTTCTTATGGAGATGTTCAAAATGTCCCGTACCCAATAGATCCTAGTTCTATAACAATTATACTTCTGATCATGCTGGCCAGTCTGGCACAGTAGAAAGGACACTGGATGAAGTTTCAACGGAAGTGGGTTCCGCTCCTGGCTATGACATTTTTCTCTATGACTTTGGGCAAGTTGCTTCACTTTTCTGAGGTTCATTTTCTTTCATCTCTAAAAGGAGGAAGCTGGACAGGATGATCTCTAAGGTCACTTACAGTTCTTGTATTTTATGATCTGTAATTCAAATCTTTATCTTTCCAATACAAGTAATTAATTTAATAGTAGCATTCAAGTTAGGCAATGGATTATTTAAAGGATAGACTCCAAAATTTAGTCACAGGATTCAAAAAAGGAAAAGGTGCACCCCTGTTCACTTGTGAATATTCTATAGAGGGTGAATGCTCTATCCTTGAACCCAATCCACATCAATGAGCTTCTAAAAATGTCATTCATTCACTTAACAAATATCTATTGACCATTTACTATATATAACTTCAGTGTTCATTTAATATCTTCCAAAGGGCCTTCTTTCTTTTGAAAGATATTAAAATGTCTATATGTATTTATTTTTTTATTCTTCTAGAGAATACAGAATTCCCATTAATATAAGAACTGGGTACGAGAAGACTCTGAAATTTGGCCTAATGTCATTGGTGTAACGTGGATCAAAACAGAAAGACCTGGGCTCAAATGGCTCCTCAAACTCTATCTGTGTGACCTTATGCAATTCACTTAATCTTTCTGAGATTCAATTTCTCCTGGGAAAAATGCATATCCTTTATGAAAATCAGATCCAAGTAATATATTGTGGAAAATTAATATAAATTTGTACCCTTTTTTGGCCCCCTACACAGCCTTTAGATTTTAAAGCTCTGTTTGATTTTAGGGCTGAAGTTCTATGTTTCTGAGGCCATGAGGGGAGGTAGGAGAGGTCTTCTCTTCTTTTCTTTGGATATTTGGTCTTTGTTTAAGGGCAGGTGGGGTGGAGACCTGCTCCTTGTTTATTTGTAAATGAGGATTCTCTTAGTTAATGAAGTCAGTCAGCTAGCTTTGTTGGGTCACATGGCAAGAGAGAAGAGAAACTCCCTGTGGTATGGTGTGGCTCCTTCTCGTCCTCTCTCCCTCTCCCCATCTCTTAAAGAACTATATAAACATGTGTCGAAGTACCCTCCCTACTTTGCCTTGAGAAATTGTTTTGTGTATTTTTGTAATTACTTCTTTGCATATATAATCTCCTCCTAGTAGAATGTAAGTTCTTTTGAAGGCAAAAAATCTCATTTATATGCCTCATGCCTCATTTATAACTCTGTTCCTCCAGTGCCTAACACAGTGCTTGGTTAAATAGTTGGTGCTTAATAAATGTTTATTGTCTATGGACTAGTAATAACAATTTTTTAAAAACCTGAGCTTCTTTTTGTACATAATGGTAATTATTTACTGAAGTCTCTAACAATTCTAAAAAATTCTTTTTATAAGCAGAGGAGAGAAAATTACTTTTTGAGCCAGTTCATTTATTCAGAAGTAAATGCCAGGATAGACCTTACATTTTTGCCCAGCAATTATTTTATTTTATTTTTCCAATTACAAGCAGAAATAATATTTTATGTATTGTTTTCTGACAATTTTTGATCCAAATTCTCTCATTCCCTGCCTCTCCACCCCATTCCCATAACTGCAAGTAATCTGATACCGGTTAGACATGTACTATCATGTAAAATATATTTCCATATTGTTCATGTTGTGGGAAACACATATCAAATGCTCAAGAAAAAAATCATGAAGGAAATAAAGTGAAAAATGTTACACTTTGATGTGCATTCAGACGCCATCAGTTCCTTCTATGGTGGTAAATAGCATTTTTCTTTCATGAGGCCCTTGGAATTGCCTTGGATCCTTACATTGCTGATAATAGTTAATTCATTCACATTTAATTTTCCTACAATATTGCTATTACTATGTTCTCCTGGTTCTGTAGAATTTATATGTTTATTTTCCACTTGTAATATGATGTAATATACTATTATAAATGGCAACATCTTACACAAATCAAACCTATCAAACCAAATGATAATTTATAAATAGAGTCTCATTTCCTGATGACTTATAGTGTTGGTGCCATCATGAAATCATCACTCACTCAACCTACTTCCCATTTTTTGGCTGTAGGAAGAAAAAAAGATGCTCCTTGGAGTCAGGGAGGAAAGGCATTTCTCCTGGCATTGTGTCAGAGGGTAAAGCACGAAGGGAGGGAGTAGAAGGTAAGAGAACCAGTCTGAAATAAAGGCCTTTAAGGGCTTCCTCACATGGTTTAGGGCAGTGATGGTGAACCTTTTAGAGCCCAAATGCCCAAACTTCAACCCTCATACCTTACCCCAAACAGGGGAGGGAGGAAGTACTTCCATTGGGCTGCTAGGCAGGGGGGTGGGTGAAGTGAGAAATGTCCTCAAGCACACGTGGAGAAGGGGAAGGGAGCAGCCTACTCCAGCACACTGGCATAGTGCCATAGGTTCGCCAACATGGGTTTAGAGCAATCCTACCTCACGTGTGAGATCAGAAGATTAGACACAGGAGCATGCTGGAATTAGCTCCTACCAGCTCTTCAGAATCAGCAAACCCTACAAATCAAGACTTGATTTATTGTTTTGTTAATTCCTAGATTTAAAGAAGTGATAAAGAAAATGTTAATGATGCAGATTAAACTTAAAAGCACATCTTGTGTTTTTAGAGAGCCAGTTGTTAAATACTTACTGGCACATCCTTGATGAAACAGGATCATTTCACAAAGAAGGAATCAGGCCTCATGGTCTTTATTCTCACTCCTCTCTGTTCTCTAGTGTGACTGAAGTGATGTCTGGCTATGTCAGAAGATGGCTCAACCACTTTCAGTCATGTTCCCCATCTTAGAGCTTACACATACACATAAACATAAATGCAGCCCTGAAAAGTGTAACTTATCTGGCCAATCAGATTATCACCAGAAAGCAGTCTGGGAAAACTGTTAATAGGTTAATAGGGTGGAAGTCTTGTTCCTTTTACTCCTTAGAAATATATAAAAAGTATAGATCACCATACAAGAGACCTGAGAAATGTCTGAATGTTCAATGACCTGGGAGTGATCAGGGAACCATAAGTAAGGGCTATAGTGTCATGGCATCACTATATATCATATCACCTGATTGTGGTAGTGGAATTCTGAGTGTCAGGAATTGGTGGAGTTGGAAATTGGGCTTAGTGACGAACATCTAATTATGTGATGGGCCACAGTTGTAATTTTGACAGACTAACTTCTACAAATTTCTCTATGGAAGAAGGCTCACAGCACCCCTTACCTCTCATTACAGCACTGCCTTAACAGTAAAAACTCTCCTCTTTCCTCTCCTTTGTCTCCTCCTTTCTTCTTCCTTTCCCTCTTCTCCTTTCACTCCTCTCCTCCTTTTGTCTCCTCTACCCTCCTTTCTTCTTCTGTCTTCTCTCTCCTCTCACCTCCTTTCCTCTTTTCTCTGCTATTCTCTTTCTCTTCACCCTTCCCTCCTCCCCTTCTCTCCTCTCTTCTCTCTTCATCTCTCTTTTCTCCCTTCTCTCCTCCCCTCTCCCTTTCTTTTCTTCCTTCTCCCCTCTTCTTTCCTTTTTTTGGGGGGAGTGGAGGGGAAGAGGGAAAAGACAAACTGTTTCTATTGTCATTGTTTGCTGAAAAGGAGGGAACTTGTGTTGTACATTAGATTTAATTGTACCTAGTAAAAGAAGCAGGCTTCTTTCCTTTCCCATTTTATTAGAATCAGGGAAAGGCATACAATGATCCTGAAATGCATGGATGTTGTAACAGCCAATTACCCTCCCAAGTGTTTACTTTGGGTGTCACTCTCTCACAAAGATGATGAATGGTGTCCATATGTCAGCTGCTCAGTTAATATTCACGAGAGGACTAGAGCTGGTGGAGGAAGCTTCAGGGTGGGCAGTGCCTCTCCTCACAGGGGCTTGGCTCCTGCAGGTTTTAAGTGGCCTCACTGCCGTTCTCAGTGGGAGTTAAGTAGCACGCAGGGTGGCAGGATTGGGCTTGCAACTTGGAACCTGGCTGTTACTAGAAAGGGAACTATTTTTAAAGTAAAGGGATAATGAGCCCTTTGCTTCTGGGAAAAATGGGCCCTTCCAGGCAGGCAGAGGGCAATCTGCCTTTTTATCCTTTATTCTCACTCTCTGTGGAGCTATCATCGGGAATTGCTGCTGGTTCTGTAGCTCCTTTGCACAGGGTCTGCAACTGGCTAAGGAGATGCTTGATTGTCAGGAGAGAAGTGGGAGTCCCCAGTGAGGGGCTCTCCCTTCAAGCCTAGGCTAGTTGTACCTCATGCTGCCTCTCCTTGGGTGAGGTGTTCTGAAGTTGCCCATAGGGACCTGGAGGGAAATGGGAGAGGCAATTCTGGGCTTGAGATATACTGATGTATGAGGAGAAGAAAAAAAGAGGAGAGAGAGAAAGGGAACAAGCACTTACTGAGTGTGCTCAGCATTTTACAAATATTATCTCATTTAATCCTAACAACCCTGGGAAGTAAGCACTAGTATGATGCTCATTTTATAACTGAGACAGAATTTAAGTGTCTTTCCCAGGGTCACACAACTAATAAATGTCTGAGGCTGGATTTGAACTCAGGAAGTTCAGGAAGAAGGATTTAAACTCTTCCTTTCTCTAGGACCAGTATTGTTTCTACCGCACCACCTAGCTGCCTGGTCTTAGGTGTAAAGACAGATAATTTCTAGCTCTATATCTACTGGGTGACCTTGGTTAAGTCATTTTACCTTTATAAACCTCTATTTCTTTAACTACAAAATAGGGATAATAATACGTTCCCCATCTACCTGTTATATTCAAAGGTCTGTGGTTTTGCCAGCACAGGATGTTTCTCCATTTGGTTATACAACTTCCCTAAGACATATTGGCATGATATTTTGGGGTGAACTGTGGCTGATAGATTCATCACACTGCATTCAATCTGATGGTGTGTCTTCCAACTTAACTAGGCTGGTCCCCAAGATGATAGAAATGTCAGTCCATTTCTAGGTCCACACTAGAAGCTTTTACAGTGTAGGATAGGCCAGAGATTATACTCTGTTGTCATGGCCTTTGAGAGTCCAGAGTTGCTTCTTCATCAATGTAAAGTGTCAGAGTAAAATTTAATGAGAGAAAATTTAGATTTCGATGTTAGAGGACTCTTACAGCACATCTAGTCCAACCCTCTAATTTGATTGATGAGGAAACTGAGGCCCAGAGAGGGAAAATTACTTGTCCAAGGTCACTTGACCATTAAGTGGCAAAGCTAGGATTCTAGTCCATGTCCTCTGATTTCTCAAATCAGTGCTTTTTCTTGTTGTCTTCTTGCTGTAGACTTACACTTCTTCCTTGGAAGCATGGACTCTATTCTTCAATTTCTTCACTCTTCACCCTGAGGCTTTTTGCCTCATCTAGCTGGGGCTCAGTCCTCTATGCAATTTCCTGTTATCTCCTTGTCACTTTTCACAAGTACCTTTGGGTCTCCCTGCATCCCCCTTTTCCAGCACTCCTTTATCTGTTGCTTTCCTCCATTATAATGAAAACTCTGTAAATGCAGGGACTGTTTATCAGTGATGGTGAACCTTTTAGAGACCAAGTGCCCAAACTGCACCTTCACTCTGCATGTAAGCTGTCCCCTTACCCCAGACAGGGGAGGGAAGAAGTGCTCCCATAGGGCTGCTGGGCAGAGGGGTGGGTGATGTGAATGTCCTCAGATGTGGTAGAGAGGGGGAAGGGAGCAGTCCCTTCCAGCACACATGCCATCAGTTTACCAACACAGGTCTAAGTTATTTGTATTTGCATCTCTAGCATATAGTACCATGTCTGACACATAAGTGCTTAAATACATGCTCTATTTTATCTATCTTCTGTCTATCTGCCTGCCTGCCTGTCTATCTATCTGTCTTTCTATCCATCCATCATGCATCTATCTATCTGTCACCTAACTGTTCATCCATCTGTCCTTCTGTCTGCCTGTCTTTCTATTTAACACCCACGAATCTACATATTTGTCTGTCTGTCTGCCTTTCTGTCTCTAACCTCAGCTCCTTCAACTAGAGTAGAAAGTAAGAGTGAAAACTTGTATCTCCAGCACATAACAGAGTGTCTACTTAATGCATTATCTATCTATCTATCTATCTATCTATCTATCTATCTATCTATCTATCTATCTATCTATCTGCCTGCCTGCNTCTATCTATCTATCTATCTATCTATCTATCTATCTATCTATCTATCTGCCTGCCTGCCTGTCTGTCTGTCTGTCTCTTATATTCACATATCCAAATATCTGTCTGTCTGTTTGTCTCTAATTCCAGCTCCTGCCACTAGAATGAAAAATAAGAGTGAAAATGTGAAATTATATGGAAGAAAGTTTCCATTTTGTTTTTTCAGGCTGACCATACATCATTCTCTGTATTCACCCTACACTCTGGTCAAATTGGCAGGCTTGTTTTTTGGAAGGATGCTAAGGAGAGGATAAAGACTCCTAGGTATAGAATCAAAGGACAAGGGTGTAAATTTTGATGACCACTTCCTACCTGTGTGACCTTTGTGGGTCTCAGTTTCTTAACTGAACATGATGACCTACCAGACCCCTTCTCATTCTGTCTGATGACCCTATAAGCCTCATATACCATTATGCCATCTCCTGCCTCTTTGCCTTTTCAGACAAAGGCTGCTACCTATTCCTGGTATGTTTTTTCTTTTTACCTTGAACTTTTGGAATTATTAGCTCCTTCAAGGCTCAACTCAGCCACTTTCTTCAAAAAGTCTTTAAAGCCTAATTCTCCCTAGTTAATACTCCTCCTAAGTCTCTGTGTATTTATTTTGCAAACATCTTATATTTACTTCCTTATATCTTCCAATATATTGGATCTATCTAATAGAATGTAAATGACTTGAAAGGATAGGGTTAGAGGGCAGATAGAGAGCACAGTGAATAGAGCACCAGGTCTGTAGTCAGAGGGACTCAAATCTGGGCTCAGACACTTTCCTAGCTCTGTGACTCTGGGCAAATTGCTTAACACTGATTGCCCTGCCCTTGTTGTTCTTCTCTTTTAGAATGGATACTAAAACAGAAGGTAAGGGTTTAAAATAAAATAAATAAGTAAATAAAATAAAAAGGATGCACTATGGTCTTTGCATCACCAGCCCCTGGCATGGTACAACAGTCCTAAAACAGGCACTTAATAAATGTTTGTCAGTTGACTGGCTAAGGACTTTCATAGGAAACCATTAATAAATCCATCTTGCTTGGATTTGTGTAATCCAGTCACCACTCTCCAAGGAGGGCTTAATTCATTGCCTCCCTTCTATCAAAGGACACTTTTCTCATACCTGTCTGTCAAGTTGAATCAAGATATGGCTTCATAACATGTAATGTAACTGGGCAAAACTGTTGGTTGGCAGCCATGACAGTAGATAAACCAAATTTCCTGGAAGGAAAGGGTTCTTTCAGAAAAATAGCGCAACAGAGGTTTTGGGGAGAACCCAAAGTCATAAGCAAACTCAGAGGATGATTGCAAAGACTAATAAAAATAATTATAATGACAATAATACTAATAACTAACATTAATATACTATCTACTTATGCCAGGCACTGTGATAAGTGCTTCACAAATATTTTTCATTAATCCTCACAACAATGTCAGGAATAGGTGCTATTATCAACCTCATTTTACAGGTGAGCAAACTGAAGCAAAACAGATATTAATTGACTTGACATGGATCACACAGCCAGTAAACATCTGAAGCTGAATTTAAAGTTGGATCTTCTTGACTCCAGGTCCAACTTTCCATCCATTGTACCACCTAGCTGCCCATGACCAGAAGCCAGAGGACTGTCTTCAAGCATCCATAGCATGGAAAGGACTGCCATATTTTCTGTCAGAATTGCCCTGGTCAAGGCCTTTCAAAACTGAAAGACTCTAGAATAGAGTCTAGAAGGACTGAATGGAAAAATGTTCCTTGTCCCTTGTTGATGTACAAGTAGGGTTTGTGGAGGAAAATGAGCTAGGCTGGGAGCAAGGGGACTTGGATTTGAATCCTAGACCTGACATTTATTAGCTATGTGAGATCAGGCAAGGTACAACATCTCTAAGGCTCAGTTTCCCTTTCTGTGACATGGGAATGGTGATAATACTTACAAACCTCATTGTTTAGAAAAGTGTCTTGGGGGGGAATGCTATCCACTTTTGGAGTTGGAAAGATGTGGATCAAAGCCTCCTATCTTTCATATCAGTGTATTTATGGTTTTATTTGGGGGTTTTGGTTTTGTATGAGTGTGCTCTTACAACAGTGACCAGTATTGAAGTGTTTTCTGCATGATAAAAAATTTTTTAAGAAAAAAAAGCATCTTAGAAACCTTAATATGCTATAACATGAACTATATGATCTGTAGGGATTAAAAATTAATGGTTGAACTAAAATATATGAAAATTATAAATAATAATTGTGGTTGCCAATTCAAAGTATTATTTCTCAAAGTTAAAATGACTTTAATAGCTTTTATTTACAAAAGAGGTGGAAAGAGAAAAAGCAGAGAAATGCAAAAGGGTAGAGAAGACATTAGCCTATCTAACTAAATATTGCTCTGGTGCTCAACTCAGCCAGGACTTGTTGGCCTTCAACTGGAATTAAACTCTCTTCAGAAGACAGGAAGGGAAAGCCAGCTATCCCCTCACCCAAGTTCCCTCCAAGAGGCAGGTCAAGATGATGACATGAGGTAAATGTGACTCCTGAGGCTGACTTTCTTCCTTGAGCCTACCTTCTTCTTGAAGCTGTGGCTTCTTGTCCCTTCCCCTCTTCACAAGGGCCAGTTACAGCTTTCAAATTGCCCAGCACTGCCCAGGGTGGGCAGTGTCTGTGGGATCCACTTCTCACCTTCTGGAGGTGTGAATTCTCATCAAAAGGGTTCACAGTTTCCTGGCTGATTGAGTTTCTGAGGGTGTGAATTCTTTAAGTGGTTTTTGAATTCCTCTACCTAGTTTAAGCTTTTGTTAGTTCAATCAAAAGGTAGACAAAGGAGAGTTAATCCTGTCTTCATAATCTAGTGAGGTACTAAGTAGGGGTACTTAAGTTATTGTTAGAAATATTAACTTCAACTAGGCAAAGAGAATAAAGGATTCCCTTTTTACAAGTGTAAACACAGAATAGACAAAGAGAACCAAGAATTTCCTTTCACATCCAATAATGCTGGTCAGCTGGCTATTCCTTAAACACAAATCTTCATCTCTCTTCTCCACACCTTTGCCTTCTCTTCTTACCTCTGCTTCATAGTTTCTTTGGTAATTTCAAGCCTCAGCTCACAGTTCATCTTCTGCAAGAGCCCGTTTCTAGTTCCTCCAGCTGCTAGTGCCTTCTCTTTTCAAATTACCACCTATCAAATCTCTAGACATTTTGTACATACCTAGTTATTTTTATGTTATTCTCCCTTTATGTGGGAACACTCATCCTAACCCTCCTCTTTGAAGGCAGAAACTATGGGAGTTTGCCTTTCTTTATATCTCCAGTCTTTAGAACAGTGCCTGATATGCAGGAACTGTTTCATAAATGTTGACTAAATGCCATAGGAGTGTTAACTAGGTATGGTGAAAAAAACATTAAATTTTGGAGAGGACCTCAAGCTGGAACCAGGCTCTGTCACTTAATAGTTGTAAGACCTTGGTTAAGTCATCTAACGACTTCATTTTCTTCATCAACATGAAGGAGTTGACATAGAGTAGTGGTTATCATATAAGACCTTGGATAAGTCACCAAATGACCTTATTTTCTTCATCCATATAATGAAGTTGGCAAAAATCAGTGGTTGTTGAAAGTTATTCCCCAGCACATGGATGTGCCCAAGTTCTCACCAGGACTAGTGGGAACTATGTGGAATCTATTCTTGCAGTTACACACCCAAGGCATTGAATTCTTCTCATAGTTTACTGATATTCCTAACAGCAAAGAAAAATGACATTTGAGTACCACTGGCTCCAGTGATCTCTGATGATCTCCAAAGTTTCCTCCAGTTCTAATCTATGATCCTAGCAGGGCTCTGGCAATGTATCTTTCTGAGGATGCAAAAGTCCAGTTTCCCACCTTGTTTCTTCACTATTCTCAGCAAGCCCAAGCCCTCTGGAAGGTGTCCCCTGTGGCAATATGCAGCTGAGATGCTTGGGAAGAGTGAGTCTCTTCCTTGTATAAACCTGAATGACAAAGATACAGGCTCTGTGAATTCTACCAACCAAGGTTGATTCTGTTGCCTAAGAAAGGGAGGGCCTATGGTTCCTCTTACAAGTTTGTTTCCTAAAGGAGCTCTTGTATATTCTCCCATGTAACTCAATTCCTTTGGCTCCCTACCCTATAAAAAAATGAAAAGAACAGATAGTCCAAACAATAAAAAAAAAAACAAAAAACCACCTACATATATCATCCAAGTCTTCTCTCCAAATAGTAAATGTGCAGAACTCTTACAGATTTCACACACATCTGTAAGCTATGATTTGTTTATACCAACTCCTATGATATTTTAAAAATCAGAAATTCTTTTTCAATATGTATACAATTTCATTTCCTTTTATCAACCCCACATGGTCCCTCTTCCTAGTCTACGATTACATGTGCAAATATTAATGTATACAGTCTATGCACATCAGTTATATGTAGCGAAAAGGTTCATGCTGATGAAGGAGGGAATGACATCAAGTAAGATAATAGTTATATAGCACTATTTAAGTGCTAAGGTTTTTTTTTTTTTCCCCAATGAATAAACTTGCTTCTCCCCCGTGTGCCAACACTTGGGCTTCTAGCATGTGAAATTGTGAAGTGTATTTATAGGCATCCCAGCCTGGTTCTTTTATTGGAAAGGAGGGAAAATGGAAGTCTAGAGAAGTTAAATGACCGCAACTTAATTAGTAGAGGAGCTGAGAATAGACCCTATCTCTTAACTCCTAGACCGGCACTCTGTCTGCTAAAGTAAGCTGCCTGATAACAATCATATTGGTCCCAGAATGCTCTTTCAGGACAGAACTGCTGACCCAGTGGAAAAAAATGACATCTTAGATCTGAAGGGGACCTTCACTGGGGAAGATGGGTCCTCTGCCTTCTTCCCAGTAATTTCAATAAATTCCAAGAAATCTAGAGCTCTATGCCTGGCGTAAAGAAGACCCGTGTACAAATCCAGCTTCAGATACTTACTAGCTGTGTGACCCTGGGAAAGTCATTTAACCTCTGTATGCCTCAGTTGTTTCAATTCCAAATGAAGTGCTTCCTTCCCAGGATTGTTGTGAGGATCAAATGACATATTTATAAAGCATTTTTATATAAAGCATATTTATAAAACATAGCACAATCTCTGGCAAACAGTAGGTACTTTAAAATGCTTATTCCCTTCCTTCCTCCTCTTTATAAAAACTAGAATCATGGTCAGGATGACTATTACTTATTTATAACTCAGCAAAGAATTATTATTGATTTCTCTTCTGATGTCATTTTTTAAATATTTAATTTTAAAATTAAATTTTATTTACTTTCAGCTCCTAATTCTGTTAGACACTTTTTAGATGGAACTTCAAATAAAAGAGACACTGAATATCTGCATTCCTCTTGTAGGGGTGCTAAGCCTAGAACCTCTTTTAGCCTCTGGGTTCTAGAATGTACACAACTCACCAGACCTCATTCCTAAGATCCACAGGTTTCTCTATCTCCTTATGAAGGCATGGGCAGGAGAAATTATTCACTGTGACTTTTTCTTAGATTTCTCAATCAGAATTAAGTTTGGTGTTTGTTTTTTTTTTTTTTTTAATTTTTTTAAACCCTTAACTTCTGTGTATTATCTCCTTGGTGGAAGAGTGGTAAGGGTGGGCAATGGGGGTCAAGTGATTTGCCCAGGGTCACACAGCTGGGAAGTGTCTGAGGCCAGATTTGAACCTAGGACCTCCCATCTCTAGGCCTGACTCTCAATCCACTGAGCTACCCAGCTGCCCCAGTTTGGTGTGTTTTTTACCTCTGTTTGGAAGGGGTTTTTTTCCCCTCTTTTTTTGTCAGAAAGTTGGGGAGGGAGCTTAATATACTTCTTCCCACTACATTGACAGTTTAGTTCTTCGACCTACTTAGTGACTCTTCAGTTACCCATATCACACCTTCATAGGAACAGTGCTAAATCATTGTTTAACTCCTCTTAAAAATTTCTACAGAGTTTCTACTGAAGACTGGATAACCAAGCATACCTTTGTCTGTAGCTGAACACTGTACTTGATGCTGACTAGCTGTTTTCCTCTATGCAAGTCACTTAACCTTGTTCAGCCTTAGTTTTCTCATCTATAAAAATAGAGATAATAATGGCACCATTATTTGTGTGAAGACCAAATTAGACATATTTAAAGCTATATTGCACTAAGATTTTTAGGACACCGTTGATACATAAAAGACTTTGCAAACCTTAAAGTGCTATGTAAAAGCTATTAATTTTACTAAAATTACTAATGTTACTATTAGATAATTTTCATTTCCTCTTGTTTATTAGTATTATATCTGCCCCAAAGAGGAGAAATTGCATATGCTTGGGGGCAGCTGGGTAGCTCAGTGGATTGAGAGCCAGGCCTAGAGCTGGGAGGTCCTATGTTCAAATCTGGCCTCAGACACTTCCCAGCTGTGTGACCCTGGGCAAGTCACTTGACCCCCATTGCCTACCCTTACCATTCTTCTGCCTTGGAACCAATACACAGTATTGACTCCAAGATGGAAGGTAAGGGTTAAAAAAAAAAAAAAAGAAATTGCATGTGCTTATCCAGCATTATACGACTTGTTCTTCCATAAAGGACAGTAGACTATGGATGAAGAACTATGAGCTGTATGTTTGCATCCTTGCTTTCTATTATTGCCTACCCTCTTATTGTTTTATTTGACTATCTATGGCTTCATCCAAACATTTGTTCCAACCTGTCTCTTCTGCCAAACTGAAAGAAGGCTTCTAGGCAAAATCCTGCCCAAGGACCTTTTTGGCCAGTGGAACTTCTCTGATGTTGATGCTCTTCCCAAGGGCAAATGAGGGACCTCTCAGGAGCCAAATGCAAACATCTCAGGTCTTGGCTTGGGCTTTCTTTGAGAATCCCTTTTCCCTCTGGAGCAAAGCAAGTTCAAAGGGAAAGGCTGGGAGGTACTGAGGGATCTAATAAACAGCAGAAACATGGGTAGAGCAGTAACCCAGTGGGACACAGCTGTGGGTTAGGAATCTGATCTGGGTGTTGAGGAAGAAAGTAAAGACATGTGCTCATTGGTTCCATTCTCCATGGGCTAGACTTGTTCCTCCAGGCACTATCTGAGCATATTCTCCCTAGTATGAAATTCAAATTCCACTTGGGCAGTCTGGCTTCTTCATTCCTTGGCAGTGGGTGGGTATGGAAGTCACTGTCCTAGACACTTAAGCTTTATAGTTAATCTCCAAGTAAACAGGGCAAATCCATACTTGATTGCTTTTGATTTTTCTGACTTTTTGTACTCAAAAGTCCATCCATTGGTCAGCTCATGTAGACCAACTTTTCTTCCTGGAAGTTCTAGAAACCTGGCCTTTTGGTTTGTCCCTTTTTAAGGGAAAATTTAGTAAAGTCAGAAATGTCTGAATTCATACAAAGACCTTAACTCCACAGTTCCATCTGAGTCTCCAAAAAGACAGAGGATCATTGTTCCACTTGTAATCATATAAGTAGTGGTTTCCTTCTGAACTGGAGTGATAAAGGGCTGTAATCTTTTCAATTCAGATGTGCCACAGAAATGTTGGGATTACTTGGTGTACTATGATATTTAGTAACTCACCCCTGCACTGATCTAGGAAAGTAAATATCTGAATTGTACAAATTATAGTTATAACTAGAGAAGAAAAAAAAAAGGTGAAGTTGCAGCCAAGGGCATGGAGTTTAATGACTTGGGAGCCCTGGCTAGAACTTCTAGATGTGGCCTCATAGTGTGCTGTCAGAGAGCTGTAAAAGGCAGGCTGGTTCAAGATGGATGAGGTAGTAGTTTCCTTCCAGAGGATAAGTAGGTATAAGACCCCTGGAATAAGGAAAGCTTTGAAGGTATCTTCAAACATGGCCAGGAACCCTGAGCTAAAATTTGCATCCAACCAGTAGAGTGCTTGGCATATACTGCAAATATTTTTAATAGCTAGCATTGCTCTAGAAATTTAAGTTATGCGAAGGGTTTCATATTATTGTCCTTGTTCAGTTGAGTCCAACTCTTCAAGATCCCATGAACCATATAGCACCCCAGGCCCTTTGATACTTCACTATCTTTTGAAATCTGTCCCAGTTCATGTTTGCTGCTTCCATGACACTATCTGTCCATCTATTCCTCCTCTGTTCCCTTTTCCTTTTGCCTTTAATTTTTCCTAACACCAGGGACTTTTCCAAAGAGTTCTATCTTCTTATTATGTGGCCAAAGCATTTAAGCTTCAACTTCAATTTTCAGTCTTCCAGTGAGTGGTCTGAATTAATTTCTTTAAGTATTAACTGATTTGATCTCCATGATGTCCAAGGGACTCTCAAAAGGGAATGAGTACATATCCTACTGTGGGCAAGACTCCCTTAGAAGAAATGAAGAAGTTCTCATAGTCAATAAAAGGGTGAGAAATGCTGTAATGGGGTATAATCTCAAAAATAATGGAATGATATATGTTTGAATCCAAAGTAAAACTTTCAACATCACAGTAATATAAGCCTATGCTCCAGCTATTGATGCAGAAGAGGGCAAAGTTGATCAGTTCTGTGACCTACATCTTCTAGAAATAACACCAAAAAATAGATGTCCCATTCATCACAGGGGACTGGAATGCTAAAGTAGGAAATCAGAAGATAATTGGAAAAACAGGCGGTTTGGCCTTGAAGTAAAAAATGAAGCGGGGCAGAGACTAATAGTATTTTGTCAAGATAACTCTCTAGTCATAGCAAACACTGTTTTTCAACAACTCAAAAGGCAACTCTACACATGGACATCACCACATGGTCAATATTAAAATCAGATTTATTACATACTTTGCAACCAAAGGTGGAGAAGGTCTATAGTCAGGAAAATAAGACCCAAGGTTGACTGTGGCTCAGATCATGAACTTCTTTCTACAAAATTCAGGCTTAAATTGATGAAGAAAGGAGGAAAAACCATCAAAGGGCTTCATATATGTTATCTTATTTAATCCTCACAATAACTCTGTAAAGTAGGCACTAGTATTATTCCTATTTTACACTCTAGAGAACAGGCTGAAAGATGTATTATGAAAATACATAATCAAGTATCTTAAGCAGGATTTACCCTCAAGTCTTTCTGAATCCAACTACAGCCCTGGTTGCCTATACCATCTTTTTTTGTTGGTGCCGTTCAGTAGTGTCTGTCATTTTGTCACCCCATTTTGGGATTTTCTTGGCAAAGATACTTAAGTGGCTGGCTGTTTTCTTCACCAGCTTGTTGTACAGATAGGAAAACCCAGGCAGAGTTAAGTGACTGGCCCAAGGTCACACAGCTAGTAATTGATTGAAGCTGGACTCAGGAAAATAAGTCTTCCTGACTCCTGGCCTCATGTGCTATCCACTGTGCCATCTAGCTACCAGGTTGTGACACTACAGTTATTTATTTCAGAAAAATTATTCTCCAGTGGCCAACTGGTGATGAATTTAGATAGACTCTTCCTACTTTAGCTACAACAACTATATCGCCAGGCTAAAGCCTTTTTAGCTTCATAAAAATCACAAAAATAGTTCTAAGGACTAAATCTCGAATGACAGAAACAAGCCTTCCCTCCTCCCCCCCGGCCCTAAGTAGGATAGGAGACCTGAAAATTTAAGCTATTACTACTCACTGAGCATAAGGGTAGACACAAGGACAGAGAATTGAATGGGACCACTGAATAATACACTTCATCCCCCTCATCAGGAAAGGGTTAGCTGTGGAGAAGGGAATGATTCAGAAAAGATTAAATCAACATTGGTTTGAATGGATCTTTTAACCTCTCCTCTTAGAGGAAGATGATGCCTTTGACTAGATCGCAGTCAGCTTTCCATGGTATCCCAGGATCTCAGAGTCAAAGGCCATCTAGTCCAACTCCTACCTAAACCTGAATTTCCCCTATAATACTTAAGCACGAAGACCACTAATGATGAGCAACTTGCAACTTTCCAAGGCAGTCCATTCAATTATTGGATAGTTCTGCTTTTTAGGGATTGTTTTTTCTTTCTGACAGGACTTACTGTGAACTTTCTTTCCAGGGCATTTGAAGCATGGAAATGCTTTCACTAAAGAGATTGTGGGGAAGGAGGAGGGGAATAGTGACCAGAGGAAGATCTATATAGTAGAAACTCTTCCTGTGCCTGTATGTTAAAATTATCCTTTTCTCATCCTTCCTCTTTCCTTTGGGGAACTAAATCTATTTTGTTAGGTTTGTTGCTCATTGAAAGTTTAATAAATTAAAAAGGAAAGTTTAATGGTCCACAAGAAGAGAAAAGAAAATGTACTGCTTTCCCTTTAAAGAGTTAAATGTGGAACATAGTTGAATGTGGAACATAGACTCAATCAATATTTTGGTTAGTTTTGCTGAACTTTTTACCTCCCTGCCTCTCTCCCAATTCTCTTTGTTACAAGAGATGACTCACTAAGCAAGGGCAGGGAGTAAATGGGGAGGGATATATTTAGGAATAAAGGTGATAAAAAAACAAAGATATTGATAAAAAAATTTTTAAGCTGATAGAAAAGAAAGTTTACCAGCCATAAGTCAATCTAATCTGCTACTTCCCTCCACAACTCTGGCAGAGGACCACTGTTTGAGACAACAGAATGATTCAGGGATCGTCCTAAGGCAATAGGCAACAAACTTTAATCTTTGTATTCCAAGGCTAAGAAATCCTTGTGGCAATACAGGCAAGCCTAAAGTGTGGACATTATTGAAAGACAGAAGAGGGAGGAAGAAGAATGTAAAAAGGAGGATGGAAAAGCAAGAAAGAAAAGAGAAAGAGAATATATATATTTCCTTGGGAGAATTTCTGTGGAAATTGTTTGTCCATGGTTTGTCTTGTCTTGCCTTAATAATATCCAAGTCCCAGTGAAATATTCTTTCATCTACATTTATGTTCCTTGTCTCTGTGTATACTTGAAGAGAGCTCTGGCAGACCCTTCCATAGACCCTTCTCTGATTCCTCCAATTACTTATAATTTTGTTGGAGATTCATAGCTAGAGAGACACAGAGAAAGATAGATAGATGATATATTTATAGATATATAGACAGACTGATGGAGAAAAATAGAACGATAAATGATAGACTGACAGATGCCTATAGAGAAAAAGAGGACAGAGAGATAGACAGAGAAAAAGGTAGACTGATAGACCAAAAGAGAAAGATAGTTGTTAAGCTTATAGTGAAAACAGACTCTGTCCTCAAGGAGCTTACTGGGTGTGGTGGTGGGGAGAGGTGGGGGAAATGGGACAGGAAGAGTGGATAAAATATATTAAGGGATAAGTATGTACAGGTAATGGGGCAGACCAACAGAGAAAGATACAAAGACAATCAGAACATGTAGAGAAAAAGACTGACAAAGAAAGACTGACAGAAAGATAGATCAATAGACCATCAAAAGAAAGCTAGATAAACAGAGAGAAAGTTAGATAGAAAGACAGATAGGTAATCAGACAGATGGATCAGTAGACACTGAGCTAAACCCTAGGAATATAATACAAGAAAGCAGCATAGTCAATGTCTCCAAGGAGTTTGCCTTCTACAGGTGGAAAACTACACATAAAGAGAAAGGAGAAAAGGGACTCAGTGGTGGAAGCCCAGTTCTGGGAAGATAAGGTGAAAGGTCACCAGTATAGCAGACTTTAGAATCCTAGGGTTCAAGGTTCCAGAGGAAGCGAATAAGGATGTTAGCTGAAGTGCAGACAGCATGGTACAGAGAATAGACAAAGAATTTATCTACTGATATATATTTTTAAACCCTTACCTTCCATCTTAGAATCAATATGAATTATATTGGTTCCAAGGCAGAAGGGCAGTAAGGGCTAAGTAGTCACACAGTTAGGAAGTGTCTGAGGGCAGATTTGAACCCAGGATCTCCTTATCTCTAGGCCTGGTTCTCAATCCACTGAGCCACCTCATTATCCCATCAGTCTGTGTTTTTATCACCTACTATGAGCCGGGCACTAGAGATACAAAGACAAAAAGAAACAGTTCCTGCCCTTAAGGAGGTCAGATTCAATCAGAGGACACAACACGTACATACATAAATTAGAGGGAGCTAAAATTGTGCCAAAGACAGGAGGAAAAGAGTAAAAAACTTTGCTCCCTTTTCTAGGAGAGGATGTTGTTATTCCTGTGTGGTTGCTTTTGTGGTGTAGGACTGAGACAATAAGTCTGTGGACCCCTGAATTAAAAGAGTGTTCCTGCCATCCTTGGGGAGAGGGGACCCTGAATTGTTCCCAAATCAGGACCTGCACCTTAACGGACATCTGGTTTAGCAATAGGCTAATGAATTACTTTTCTTGTCAGCAAGTAGGTATTTATTTTACATTTAATGATTCACCTCTCCACTTCCCCTCCCCCCCAACTCCCCCAACACCCCCCAGGAACTTCTAGAAGAGAGATAAAAGCAGCTGCAAATGTGATCTAGGAATAAACAGCAAGCAGGGGCTCACGCAGCAAACCCGAGTCCCAGCTGCTCCCCACTTAGCTCTTATCAGCATTCTTTGTAATCAAGCACATTCTGAAGTCAAAGGCATCCTTCCAACAGCTCTCATCCTTATGCATGTCCCTTGAAATATTGCAGAAGTTCTGCTTTGTATCAAAATAGTAGTCACGGTCACCAAAGCTATTAATTTCCTTCTCGTTCCCCCTCCCCCACCCCCACCCCCTTTTTTTTCTCCCTCCAGGCCCCTCTTTGGCCCAGCTTCCCCATACCGGTTCCCAAGATGACAAATCCCGATAGCCATGACATTGGGCCAGGACAGAGCCTGACACAGCCGCGCCGTGCCAAGGTTAGCCACTGATTTATGTGGTGCATTCTATCCCAGGCGCAAACAAGCCTTTGCGAGCCCCTTACCTTTCATCCTTGCCTCCTCCAAACTAGCTGAATTTCCATCTTATTGTTGCAGCTGCAGCTCCCTTGAAATCAGCCTGGCGTTTTCCAGCCGGGGTAACTCCATCTTCTTGAGTTGATTCAAAGATTAAACACTCAGAGTACTTTGGAGATTGCATTCTCAGCAAGTAGTGAGCCCCACACAGCCCAGAGACTGGTGGCTGAGCCAACAACAATACAAACGGAAGATGGAGAGATTATACTGAAAAAACGGGGAAAAGTTGAGATTTTTCAAAAGAGTTCAGCTTTGCAACAGAATTGTCCAGGCTTACTTCCTACTCAGCGAATGGCTACAGTTTTAAAGAGGAAGAAGTGTAAGAGGATGGATGTCATTAGTAGATTGAGAGCTGAACTCAGAGCCTGGGTTCAAATTCTCCTAACATATTGGCTCTGCGACTGGTCAAGTTTCTGAGCCTTTTGGTACGATAGGCAACTCTTTAAGGATGAGTGTTTTTTAAAAATAGTGCCAATGGACATTAATAGAGAGAGGTTCCTCATCTAGTTCCCTATCAATTGAAAAGTATTTATTATATACCTAAACCAATGAAATCACAGACCCATTCCCTATCCCTTCTTTTTAGTATCTGGGTTCTTCTAAGAACCTGAGTTCAAACCCCTATTCTGACACCCATTAGAAGTATGACCTTGAATAAATCACTTAACTTTTTATGCCTCTGTTTCCTCACCTATAAAATGATGCTATTGGTTTTCTAGATGAAGACTTTGCTTCTATATATGATAGTGGATGGAGCATGAGCCTGTTGTTACTAGACTACCTTATAGTGTATTGGTTCCAAGGCAGAAGATTGTCAAGGGCTAGGCAATGGATGGGGTATAAGTGACTTGCCCACCTTCACATAGCCAAGAAGTATCTGAGGCTAGATTTGAAACCAGGACCTCCCATCTTTAGATCTGGCTCTCAATCCATGGAGCCACCTAGCTGCCTCCTAAAATGTCTTCTATACAAATTATCAATGTCTTGATGAAGATGAAGGTCCTTCCTAGGCTGAAGATTAATTAAATTACAATTCTTTGGGGGCAGCTATGTAGCACAATGGATAGAGCATGAAGCTGGAGGTTCTGGATTCAAATTTGGCCTCAGAAACTTCTTAGCTCTGTGAATCTGGGCAAGTTCAGTTGCCTAGTCCTTAGAACTCTTCTACCTTAGAATTGATAAGTTAAGGGTTTGTTTTTTTTTTTTTAGTTACAATTTTTTTTATGTGCTCTTATTTCATAGTCCTTTATCAGAGAAACAATTACCATTGCTGAGAATCTCTGCCCTTAAGGGGAGTTAGGGGGACTTAGGGGAGAGGGAAAGAAATGAAATATGTAACTATGGGAAAATATTCAAAATTAAAAAAAATTAAAAAAAAAAGAATCTCTGCCTTGCCCCCATCAGATTATTTCTGCCTGAGGAGGAATGTAGAATCTGTCTTGTTCCAGACAGGAATTTTCTGGAATTTTATGATGACAGATCACAAGACTCCAGAGATGGGGACTGAAATTGATGAGCTAAATTGTATTGAAGAAAATAAAACATCTGAGACCTTTTGATCTCATCTGATCCTCTGATCCCGTCCAATTTTCTTCTCATTGGATGAGAGAAGTCTCTGCTTTCTGTAACTATAAATTTCTACTAGCAGTAGGATAAGAGAGACCCAGTTTCAATAATCAACTAATAAACCAGTATTTATTAAGTATCTCTTATGTTCCAATGTGCTAGGAGCTGAGGCTACAACACCAAAGTGAAACAGACCCTGTCCTCAAGGAGCTTACTTTGGGTGGGGGAGGTCAGAGTGGATAAAATATGTTAAGGGATAAAAGTATGTACAGGGAATGGGGCAGTTTAGAGTCCTAACCTTGGAGGCAGGAAAATCTGAGCATACAACCTACCTCAAATTCTCATGGATGCTGGAGAGGAAGTTCACGTTTCAGAAAGAAGATGAACTAGATAATTTTTGAGATGCTACTCACCTCTGAGATTCTGTAACATAATGCTCACCAGATCTAATCCATTAGTATTTAGCAGAAAGAAAAATTAAGCAAGGTAAGTTTATTGCAGAGATGATATAAACTTACCTGGCAGTGTCTCTTTATATGAATGAATGGATAGAAAAACATTAAGTACTTACTATGTGCCGAAAACTAGGGATATAAATAGAAAAAAAATGAGACAGTCCTTGCTTTCAGGGAGCTCACACTCTAATTGGGGGAGACCTTACATAAAAGATAATTCAAATGCAAGGCAAATGACTAGGACCAGGGGCTTGTAAGGCTTCCTCATTAGGCCAGTTAACAGTGACTTGGCCCTAGAGAGCAAAGAGGAAGAATAGATGGTAAGTTCTAGTGGTCCTTCCTCTCACCAGAAAGATTTCAGTGTTAACAATCATGTCACTCTTCTGTTAGGAATTAAAATGAAGGGTTTGACCAAAATATATGAAATTATAAATAATGTGGTGGTCACTGATTTAAAATATTATAGCTCAAGTCAAAATGACTTTCAATAGTTTTTATTTACAAAATAGGTGGAGAGAATGAAAGTTGAGAAATAAAAAAAGAGGGTAGAGAAGATAGTTAGCCTATCACACTAAATATTGCTCTGGTGCTCAACTCAGCCTGGATGACAACCTGTTGAGGACGACTCCTGAAGCAGACCTCTAGCCCCAGAAATTCAGGGTTTTTTATAGTGACTTCTTGTCCCTTCCCCTCTTCACAGGGGCAAATCAGAGCTTTCAAATTGTCTAGCACTGCCCAGGGTGTGTGGGGGTGGGTGAGGGCAGTGTCTTGCAGGATCCACTTCTCACCCTCTGGAGGGATAAACTCTTTTCAAAAGGATTCACAATTTCCTGACTATTTGAGTTGTTACTCACTTTAGCAAATGACTTGCGAACATTCCTACTTAATGTCTGGTGAGATACTAAGTAGGGGTACTAAAAGAAAGTCTGATTCACACTTTACAGTCTGGTGAGGTACTAAGTAGGAGTACTTAAGTTAGTGTTAACTCAAAATAGGCAAAGAGAATAAAGAGTTCCCTTTCACAAGTGTTAACTCAAAATAGACAAAAGGAATAAAGAATTCCCTTTCACACTTCCCATTTGGTCATATGGAGTCTAGTGGCCCCAAGGTTTGGGGAGATTTGAAAGAAAGGTAATGGAGAAGGAAACTTAAAGATCATTTAGTTCAGCTTTTTATTAGAGATTGAAAAAACTGAGGCTCAAAGAAGTTAAGAGAGTGGTCTAAAGTCATCCAGCTAGATGGTTAGAGAGCACAGATTTAAAACTCAGGTCCTTAGATTCAATAGCTCAGTACTATTTATTTTATCACTTGGTAAAAATTTTAATTTATTTTTAGATTCATTATGAATTCATTTCATTCTATTCATAAATGCAGTTAAGAAACAACAAAGGAACAGTTAGAGTTGAACCCAAGTCCTCCAAAATCTGTAAGGCTGACTATCTACTGAACCACCTACCTGTCCTATCTGCCCTATGTCTCTAAAAGACATGGAATCTGACTTATGAGTCAGAAAATGTGGTTCACACATAGTATATTTAGCTTGTATTTAGGAAATTATTGATGAAGTCCAATTTTAGCTGCTTGAGGGAGTTGGGGAAGGACTATATTTTGATACATTTCCCATATACCAATGCCTGAAATTTGTTGTGATTAGTTCATTGGTGTTCTTTTTCTAGGGAGTTCTGAGCCTGAGCAGGAAAAGTAACCATGAGTAAGAGGAACAACATTTGTTAGACAATTACTATGTACCAGATACTGTATATACAGCTCTTAGCACTTGATAAATATTTCATTTGACCCTCACAAAAAAACCTGAGAGACAGATGCTATTATTATTTCCATTTTGCAGTTGAAGACTGAGGCAGACCGCAGTTCAGTGACTTGCCCAAGATCACATAGTTAGTGAGTGTCTGAGGCTAGTTTTGAACTCAGGAACATCCTGACTCCAAGCCCAGTACTTTAGGTAAATTATTGAATTTGTAGTCAAGTCCTGAAAATTTAAATCTTGACTCTGCTAGTTAATATATAACTTAATTGATTTACTTATGTAATCATTGGGCAAGTCATTTAACTTCCTGTATCCTCAATATTCTCATTTGTAAAATAAAGGATTTGGACAATACGATTTTTAATGACCCTTCTGGTTCTAAATCCTATAATTCATTCTGAGCCTTGGCAGGCAGGGAATGTATTAAGGGAGATTTCCTGGAGATCATGGATGCTACTGACATAGGAGAGAGAAGGCAAGGAGGGATCTAGGAGGACTGTGGGAGTTCATGTGATGACTGAGTGGGACACCTGGTAACAATGGAAAATTTTATAATTATTATTATCATTTTCAACCCTTACCTTCTGTCTTAGAATTAATACCAAATACCAGTTCCAAGTCAGAAGAGTGGTAAGGGCTAGGCAATTGGGGTTAAGTGACTTACCCAGAGTCATACAGCAAAAAAATGTTTGAGGCCAGATTTGAACCTAGGACCTTCCATCTCCAGGCCTGACTCTATCCATCTCCATTTACTAAGTCACCTGCCTGTCCCTATTATTATTATATTTAAACCCTTATCTTCTGTCTTAGAATCAATACTGTGTATCAGTTCCAAGGCAGAAGAGCAGTAAGGGCTAGGCAATGAAGGTTAAGTGATTTGCCCAGGGTCACACCACTGGAAGTGTCAGAGGCCAGATTTGAACCCAGGACCTCCCATCTCTAGGTCTGGCTCTCAATTCACTGAGCCACCCAGCTGTCCCTCCTATTATTATATTTAACACAAAGGAGTAGTCCTTACTTAATATCGTTTTGTGGATAAATTTGTCAATTACTTTATTAAGTTTGAGGGAAACTCTGAGCTTTGAAAGAACTCTGGACCCTGGCAGAGGAAGAACTGAAGAAGATTAACAATATACTGGAAGTCTAGAGAAACATGAGTTCAAAGTCCACCTCTCTGAGCCTTGGTTTTTCTCCTCGGTAAAAGGATGATAATACCTAGAAGTACTTACCTCATTGGTTTGTAATGTAAATCAAACGATATAATGGAACCAAAGAGCAAAGCAAACCTGAAAGCCTCTATAAATGCCAGTTATTATTAGTAAAGAGGATGTGAGGGGTCTGGAAGGCAAGTTTACTTCATGTCACAGTTTTGCCCTGGGCTGGTCCCGTGGGCAGTAAATACTATGTTGATCCTTTAAACCTCAGCTGTGGCCAATGAAAAACAACATACCAGAGGAACAGAAGCAGTTCCTGTTTATCAAAAAGGAAAACCATCAACCTTTGTTCACAAAATTAATAAACAGTCAGTCTTCTCAGTTACTCTAAAGTACTGAGCTAATTGAATCATAAAGTCTTAGAGGTAAAGTCAAGAGAGTAGGCTGACTCACTGAAAGGGTCAGCCTATCTCTGAAAAGCTTCCAGGGACTAGAGGCTATTTGTTCTCCTCCACTACCCGCTGCCATCTGAGATGGGTCAACCTATTCTCAGATCCCCAAGACCTGGATTCTTTCCAGTGGTGGGGATTGCAGGGGCTTATGTCAGTGTGTTAACTCTTCTTAAGGTTTTTCAAATGATCTTCCACAAGAATCATTGGGCGAGTGGAGTCTTATTGGACTTCTATAAGAATATTAGAATTTTCTTCTCTGGGGAAGTGGTATATTTTGCTATATTTTACGTATACTCCTAAAATTTTTCTAAGTGGGATTAGAATGTAGAATTTGGAGGGAAATTACAGATCGTCCTCAATTTACTAACGAATAAATTCACTTGTAAATTGTTTTTTTGGAACTGGGAATGATTTTTTTTACATAGACTCAAAGCTATAAATAGTGGTTAGGATCCTCGATTAGTCCAAGAAAACCTTTTAAAGCCAATGATAACAGTAATGATAATAATAATTATAACTGACATTTATATAGTGCTTTAAGATTTGACAAGTGCTTTACATATATAAATTCAGTTAATTCATGAACTTCGCAACAACTCTGTAAAGTAGGCATTATTACCCTCATTTTAATACTGTAACAAAACCTTAGTAATTGCTATATTAAAATATGAATATATTATAACCATATAAATATGATATATTTATTATTGTTAATGTCATAATAGACATAATAATTAATGTGAATGTGAATATATTAATATAGCAACACCTGTTGGTGGTTCTCCTGCCTCCAGTTTCTTCTCACTCTAATTCATCTTTGATTCAGCCACTAAAGTGATTTTCCTAAAGCTCAGTTCTAATCACTTCTCCCCATCTTCTCAATAAACTCCAATGGCTTCCTATTGCCACCAAAAGCAAATCCAGAATATTCTTTTTTTGGCATTCAAAGCCTTTTGTAAGCTAGCCTTTTAGTCTTCGTACACCTTATTTCCTGACATGTACTCTTCAATCCAGGGATGTTGCCTCCTTTCTGTTACAAGACACTCCATCTTTGGGCTTGGGACATTCTCTTTGGCTGTTCCTCATGCCTGGAATTCAACTCCTCTTCCACTTCAACTACTGGCCTCCCTGGCTTTCTTCAAGTCCCAACTAAAATCCTACTTTCTACAGGAAAATTTCTCCAATCCCTATTAATTCCAGTTCTTTCTGTCTTTTAATTTTTTCCTGTTTATCCTGTATATAGCTTACATGTTGTCTCCCCCATTAAGATTGTAAGCTCCTTGAGGGCAGGGACTATCTTTTGCCTCTTTTTATATCCCCAGTGATTAGCACTGTGCCTGGTCCATTGGAGGTACTTAATGAATGTTGATTGATCGAATTTGTCCCCTTTCTTGTCTTTCTTCCGAATGCTAGTTTTGTGTGGTAGGTAGGACATGACTTTAAGAGTCAAGAAAAAGAAACAAGGGAGTGAGGGAAGCTAGGTAGTGCAGTGGATAGAATTCTGGGCCTGGAGTTACAAAGACTTATCTTCCTGAGTTCAAATCCAGCCTGAGAAACTTACTAGTTGTGTCATGTTGGGCCTGTCACTTCACCCTATTTGCCTCAGCTTCCTCAGTTGTAAATGAGCCAGAGGAGGAAACTACTCCAATATTTTTGCTAAGAAAACCCTAAAGAAGTCATGAAGAGTTGGACACAACTAATCAACTAAAACAACAACAAAGAAGTAGGGAAGGAATAGGGTGAGAACTCTCACTGAACTTCCAGCAAAAAGAAAGATGGCGCCAAGGAAAGTAGAGATCTATTTAGGTAGATGAGAGATAAGAGATCTGTCATGGTAGATGGGTGAGACAGCAGTAACCCTTCCCCCCTCTGCCTCTCTCTCTCTCTCTCTCTCTCTCTCTCTCTCTCTCTCTCTCTATTACACACATACAAGTTATGAATAACATTTTCCTCTCTTTTTCTATATACTTAGTTCTTTATATAGAAAAAATATTTATAGATATCCATATAAACATAATATTACCTATAAATATAGTTATTATAGTTATATATTATATATTTATTTCTCTATATATTAAATAGAAATATATCTTTACATAGAGATATTAATAGCTCTATGAATATATATTTATTATATATTGATATTAATTTCTTTACTTAGAAATCTCTCTCTGTAGATAGGCATTAATATGTCTATATATATTAATATCAATATGTAGATAGGCATATATCTATCTATCTATCTATTTATCTATCTCTCTCTCTCTAATATATATATATATATAGAGAGAGAGGGTTTTATTTACAACTTGTATTTATGTCAGGAATTCCCAGCATTTTTTTTTCATGCTCGTATGAAGAAATGTTTTCTGAATTTGGTTCCTTTCTTTTTTGGAAAAACTGCCTTTAAATTGCACTCCTCTTTACTCAGTAATGGTATATTTAATTCTAAGTGCAGCCTACAAATTTTGCTCTAGAATTCTGAGTTGAGATATTTGCATTTAATTTAAACCATTCTAAAGATTTTTGTTATTGTTTATATTCTTTTGGGGCATCCACAAGATTCTGTCTTTAAGTATTATTGGTTCACTTTCTTCCATATTATAATATTTATTAAGATTGCTGTGTATTCCCTTTGAAATTTTACTAATTTTTTTCTGGTTTTAGGGTATATTTGGTTGATTTCTCTGCTTGTGTACTGGTCTTTTCCTGAGATGTTTTTCATGGTACATTTGCCACAGTAACTTTTTTCTTTTAATTTTATTCCTCTGTTACTTACTTTCTGGTATCTCCTTTTCCTGGTGAGCAGGTCCCTGAGGCTAGACCATAAGACTGACTCAGTCTTTTTGCACTGTAGGATATAGGGTTCATCAGCATGGGCCTCATCCCTGAGTAACCATTAGGAAGGTAGGATTGACTCCATTTGGGTTTCATCTCCCTCTCCTTCAGATTAAAGGCAGTCACCCATGATTTTTTCTATTATAATGCTGAATGATTCTTTCTACTTTCCTCCTTTCCTTCTATAATAGTTAAAATGGGTTGGACAAATATAAGAATTAAAAAAATTATTATGGATGCCGTTTATAAAAAATAATTAACTTCTTAAGTGAAAACAACTGTTAGAAGCTTTTATTTACAACAAGGTAGAGATATTAAAGTAGGAAATATAGGAAAGAGGTAGAAAAAATTGCCTAGCTACAAATACCCTATGTCCTAATCCTACTGCCTCCAGACTGGGAATGTGAATCCTAAAGCAATTCTCACCAATCCAAGGTCCTAATCAGGAAGCCCAAATCTGAAGAGCCAGGAGACACTGAAAAACTGCCTAGAAACTTGAGCGACAACCAAGAGAGAGAGTCATCACTGAAGAGCCCAGGAAGGAATAAAATGAATCTTCTTCTCAGTCTTGCCTTTTAGAGTCCTTTTTCCATGTCACTTCCTATCTCTTTCCCACTTCACTGGAACCAATCACAGCCTCCCAATTTGCCTAGCACTGCCCAAGGTGCAGCAGTGTTTGTGGCCTTTGGGGATGTGAACTTTTTTTTTTTTTCTAGTGACTTGTGAACTCTCTTACTTAGTAATTTCTAAGTGTTAAGAAGGGGTACTTTAAATTCTTGATTGATTAAATTAAAGGCTGCTGATTGATTACATGAAAAAGAAAGAGAGTTTAATTATCTCTTCACACTTCGTTTGGCTAGATAGAATGAATATTTGTTGTTTCTTGCAGGATAATTGGGGAAGATGTTAAGGTAGAGCTACTTCATCATTATGGGCCCCTTACCAAAGGCCAAGTTCCTACATAAGCCTGCATATTGGTTTGTACTTTTGTATTAGCCATGTAGAAACTTCTGGGGGAGGGGTTCTGAGTGAATGCACTAAGTATTAGAATTCTTGGGTGCCAAGTCATAAAATATTTTATTTCTTAGGGATTGTACCTTCTATATATTTAGTTCTAAATCTGGTGCATATTTTATTATTTTTTTTGGAGGTGTTGAAAGTAAGGAAGTTAGAGAGTTGAAGAGGTCTGAAGAAAGTGATTTATGAAACATTTTGCTGGTTGATCCTCTCAACATTCTCATAGGAGTAATCAAGGACTGTGCCAAATAGTCTAAGTGTTATCTCCCTACCTAAACGTGGTAATGAGATTACAATCCTGTTATTATAACTTGGACAAGGAATAGCATTAAAAAATAAAGGGAGGGGGCAGCTGGGTAGCTCAGTGGAGTGAGAGTCAGGCCTAGAGACGGGAGGTCCTAGGTTCAAATCCGGCCTCAGACACTTCCCAGCTGTGTGACCCTGGGCAAGTCACTTGACCCCCATTGTCTAGCCCTTACTACTCTTCTGCCTTGGAGCCAATACACAGTATTGACTCCAGGATGGAAGGTAAGGGTTTAAAAAAAATAAAGGGAAACATACAATATTTACCACATATGCCCTTAAGTGCATTACCTTAATGCCTAGATAGTGGTTTTCCACCTCCAGATCAGTTGCTGTAATTATAGAAAGTAAAGGGCAGGTAACAGTATCAAACTCAGTGTTAATATGTTACTGGACTATAGAATTATCCCTTTAAGAGTATGGGAAAGTTTCATAGATTGAATTTCAAAAGGAGCTTGGCATTTGCATTAGTTTCAAAGTGTGATAGTTCTAATATTCTTGATGGAGAAAACATTTTGTTAATTTAAAATTTTTTTTGTACAAATTTTGCTGTTTTAAACAAGCTTTCACTTTTTTCTTAAAAAAAAATAGATCTCATGACTTCAAAAGAGTTTGGAAGCCCCAAATCTGGTACCCGAAATTGGGTAATGTAATAAATGACACCTGGGTGACCAGAATAAATTAATGTGTAATAATTCCACAGTATGGACATTTATATGATGCAGTGGATAGGGCACTGAACTTAGAGTTGGGAAGACTTTTTCCTTAGTACAAATCCAACCTCAGGCACTTACCAGCTGTGGGTAAGCCACTTAACACTGATTATCTTGTAAGAGTTAAAAATGTGGTAGCCAATTGTAATAATTAAAAATTAAATTTTGAGGCTGTTAGTAGTTTTAACAATTTAGTCTAATTAAAATAGAGATAGTAAAAAGAGGGAAATGTAGGAAGGAGTTAGAAAATTGCCTAGCCTACCACTCTAGAGTCTGCTGGAATGAAATCCAGTTTGCCTCCCACAGAGTTCCAGTCTCCAGTCAGAAGAGCATGAGAGTCTCTTTAGCAAGAGTCCCAAGAATAAGCATCTCCCTTCAGCCCATCACCAATGCAGGAATCTGAATCTGAGTCTGAAAGTCCCTTCAGCAAGGGCCACCAGCACAAGACTCTTCCATCAACCAGAGTCATCAACCCAGAACTCAATTCCAGTCCTCTGTTCTGGCTTTTTAAGCCCTTTTCTTCACCCAGTAGTTCTCCCACATCACATCTCAGGAACCAATTATAGTTCCCTAATTTGTCTGATACTGCCCAGGGGGGCAGTGCCTGTGGGATTAACTTCCTATTTATGAAGGTGTGAACTTTCTTTCTCTGAGGGTATGAACTTCCTTGCAATTAGTGCTAAAGGGTCTTCAAGTTTCAGACTGATTACATTAAAGAAAACAAAGGTGTTAATTCGCTTTTTACAATCTCTTTTCTGTAATTCTATTGGAGACTGGCATGTTGAAATCTCCCCAAATGAGGGTTTTGGGAAATTAATATGACTAGTCTCCCTAATGAATCATTGGGGGGATTTTGAAAAGGGAACTAACACTCCCTTTGTTTGATATAATCAGTCAGAAACTTGAAGACCCTTTATTAATAATTGCAACGAAGTTCATACCCTCAGAGATAGGAAGTTCACACCCTCAGAGAAAGGAAGTTCACACCCTCAGAGAAAGAAAGTTCACACCCTCAGAGATAGGAAGTCACTCCTATAAAGCCAGACCAGAAGGCTGGAATTGAGTTCTGGGTTGGTGACTCTGGTTGAAGGAAGAGTCTTGTGCTAGTGGCCCCTACTGAAGGGACTCAAGCTCAGATTCGGAGTTCTGAGTTGGTGACTGCAGCTGAAGGAAGAGTCT
>NC_058130.1:638050831-638107664 GCF_016433145.1 Gracilinanus agilis | reverse complement strand
CCAGATGAATTGTTATGTCTAATCTGCAAAGATATAGTGACTGATGCAGTTGTCATACCTTGCTGTGGAAACAGTTATTGTGATGAATGCATAAGAACAGCATTGCTAGAATCAGACGAACAGACATGTCCAACTTGTCATCAGAATGATGTATCTCCTGATGCTTTAATTGCCAACAAGTTTTTGCTCCAGGCTGTTAATAACTTCAAAAATGAAACTGGTTATACTAAAAGGCTTCAAAATAAAATGCGCCCACCCCCACCTCCAATTCCACCTCCAAGACCACTGATTCAACGGAATCTACAACCAGTGATGAGACTTCCAATTTCAAGACAACAGGACCCTTTGATGATTCCAGTGAAATCTGCATCTATTCATGCTGCTACTTCTATATCATCATCCATGACTCCTAATCAGTCTTCCTCTGCTGTTCCTATAAATCAACTTTCTACTCCAGCACCAGTTCCTGATATAACTGCCACAGAAAAACCAGATGGGCCTTTCTGTGATCCTGATAATAAAATTATACCTGCTGCAGTTTTGGTATCAGATCATCCTAAAACTTCTTCATCAATAACAATTCATGCACTAATGGAAGAAAAGACCTATCAGATACCTGTACTTGGGGCACCTTCTTTGCTTGGGCAGTCCCTTTTGCATGGACAGTTGATACCTACAATTGATCCAGTAAGAACAAATGCTGCTCATTCTGCTGCTAGTGGTAGACATGGTTGGAAACCAAGCATAAATCGAAGACAACATCTTGGTGAACACTCACAGAGGACTCAAGGCCCATCACTACCAGCAACACCTGTACCACCGCCTCCTTTGTATCCACCACCTCAGTTCCCACCTCATTTTCCACCTGGGCAACCACCACCTGCTGGCTACAATGTCCCTCCTCCAGGTTTCCCTCCAGCACCTACAAATTTATCAACAGCAGTACAAACAGCTCATTCAAATACTATCCCAACAACACAAGCTCTACCATTATCCAGGGAAGAGTTCTACAGAGAGCAAAGACGTCTAAAAGAGGAGGAAAAGAAAAAGTCCAAACTATATGATTTTACAAATGATTTTGCTAAGGAGATGATGGAATACAAAAAGATTCAAAAGAAGCATGGATGCTCATTTTCAAGGTCTAAATCGCCATCTAGGGGCTCCTCCTATTCAAGAAGTTCACATATCTATTCTAAATCAAGATCTGGTTCTTCATGTTCCTGTTGCTATTCTCGGTCCTTTAGTTGTTCACACTCTCCTTCTTATTCACGATTACCTTCCCGAAGAGGCAGAGGGAAAAGTCAAAATTATCGTGCAAGATCCAGATCTCATGGATATCACTGCTCCAGATCAAGGTCCCCCCCATATCGGGGATATCATTCACGATCAAGATCCCCTCCAGTTTTTAGGGGACAGTCTCCTAATAAACGAAATATACCTCAAGGAGCAACAGGTCACCACACTTGCAACAAAGGTGGCAATTATCCAGAAAAGCTTTCAGCAAGAGATGGTCACACCATGAAGGATAGTGCCAAGTCAAAAGAGAAGGAGAATGAAAATCCACCAGGAGATGGAAAAGGAAACAAACATAAGAAACACCAAAAGAGAAGAAAGGAGGAAGAAAATGAAGAATTTCCTAACACAGAGTTGCTAGAGAGTTCTAGAAAAAAAAGGAAGTATTAATTCCCTTTTCACCATCTTGTCTTCTACTGTGAAATGAGCTGAAAAAGGCAAAGGCAAATCATGCAATATCTTTGCCAAGAAAACCCCAAATGGATCTGGGCATGACTGAAATAACCAAACAACAACAACTCTACAATGTAACTCACTTAAGCAATTGTAAAGAAGAGAAAAGTTCTCTATTGAATAGAAAATACTCAATTAAGAAATATAAATGTTGGGGGCAGCTGGGTGGCTCAGTGGATTGAGAGTCAGGCCTAGAGACAGAAGGTCCTAGGTTCAAATCTGGCCTCAGCCACTTCCTAGCTGTGTGACCCTGGGCAAGTCACTTAACCCCCATTGCCTACCCTTACCACTCTTCTGCCTTAGAGTCAATGCACAGTATTGACTCTAAGATGGAAGGTAAGGGTTTAAATATATATATATATATGTATATATATATATTTATACATACATACATATATATGTACATACATATATATGTGTATATATATTTATACATACATACATATATATGTACATACATATATATGTACATACATATATATGTATATATATATATATATATCTTGACATTTCATCCTATACAATTTGTCACTGTTCCCTCTATGTAAACTTCTTTTAGTTACCCTGTAGGTAATAACAATTTTTAATATTTGCCAATATCTTCTTTTCTTCTAGAAATACAAATTGATAGAACTTATTGGGTCCCTTAAAGAAAATATTTTCCTATCAAATTACCAAGAAACTTTTTTACAGAATTAGAAAAAACTATAACAAAGTTCATTTGGAAGAACAAAGCTCAAGAATATCAAAGGAAATAAAAAAAAAACATGAAGGAAGGTGGCCTAGCAGTACCAGATATTAAACTATACTATAAAGCAGCAGTCATCAAAACAATATGGTACTGGCTAAGAGACAGAAGGGAGGATCAGTGGAATAGACTTGGGGTAAGTGACATCAGCAAGACAGTCTATGATAAACCCAAAGAGCCCAACTTTTGGGACAAAAATCCACTATTTGACAAAAACTGCTGGGAAAATTGGAAAACAATATGGGAGAGATTAGGTTTAGATCAACATCTCACACCCTACACCAAGATAAATTCAGAGTGGGTGGATGACTTCAATATAAAGAAGGAAACTATAAGAAAATTAGGCGAACACAGAATAATATACTTGTCAGATCTCTGGGGAAGGAAAGATTTTAAAACCAAGCAAGAGTTAGAAAAAATTGCAAAATGTAAAATAAGTAATTTTGATTGCATTAAATTAAAAAGGGTTTGTACCAACAAAAACAATGCAACTAAAATCAGAAGGGAAACAATAGACTGGGAAAAAATCTTTATAACGAAAAACTCTGACAAAGGTCTGATTACTCAAATATACAAGGAGCTAAATTAATTGTATAAAAAAATCAAGCCATTCTCCAATCAGTAAATGGGCAAGGGACATGAATAGGCAATTTTCAGATAAAGACATCAAAACTATCAATAAGCACATGAGAAAGTGTTCTAAATATCTAATAATTAGAGAAATGCAAATCAAAACAACTCTGAGGCATCACCTCACACCCAGAAGATTGGCTAAAATGAAAGAAGGGGAGAGTAATGAATGCTGGAGGGGATATAGCAAAATTGGGACATTAATGCATTCTGGTGGATTTGTGAAATGATCCAACCATTCTGGCTGGCAATATGGAACTATGCTCAAAGGGCTATAAAAGAATGTCTTTCCTTTGATCCAGCCATACCATTGTTGGGTTTGTACCCCAAAGAGATCATAGATAAACAGACTTGTACAAAAATATTTATAGCTGTGCTTTTTGTGGTGGCAAAGAACTGGAAAAGGAGGGTATGTCCTTCAATTGGGGAATGGCTGAACAAATTGTGGTATATGCTGGTGATGGAATACTATTGTGCTAAAAGGAATAATAAACTGGAGGAATTCCATGTGAACTGGATGACCTCCAGGAATTGATGCAGAGTGAAAGGAGCAGAACCAGGAGAACATTATACACAGAGATGGATACACTGTGGTAAAATTGAATGTAATGGACTTCTGTACTAGCAGCAATGCAATGACCCAGGACAATTCTGAGGGACTTATGAAAAAGAACGCTACCCACATTCAGAGGAAGAACTACAGGAGTGGAAACACAGAAGAAAAACAACTGCTTGAACACATGGGTTGATGCGGACACGATTTGGATGTAAACTTTTAACAAACACCCTAGAACAATTGTCAAATATATGGAAAATCTTGATCGATAACACATGAAGAAACCAGTGGAAATGTGTGTCGGCTACTGGGGGGTGAGGAGGGTGGGGGGAGAGAAAGCAAGAACATGAATCATGTAACAATAAAAATTTTTTTTCTAAAAAATAAAAAATAAATAAAAAATTAAAATAAAAAAGAAATATAAATGTTACAGTTAGTTCTTTAGTGATCAAAGGACATGAGAGTTTGTTGCTAGCCATTGATTATAATGAATATGAAAATTATTTCTATTATTGTAGGAAATGTTTCATACAAATCAAAGAAAAATTTAATGAGAAGCAGGATGTCAAGTTTTAAGCTATTAATACCTATGTAGTGGGAAAAGCACAAGACAGGGAATAATATCAATAATAATAATCAGTTATAGACCTGATTGTCTTGACTCATTAATTCTTGTTTAGACTTCTAACAGTTAAGGTAGTGAGTATATTCATACAGTGCCTGGCATATAGTGCTTAATAAATGCTTCTTGACTGGCTGATTTACATTCACTTTTAAATCCCCCAAATATTTATTTATCAGGGATGCAAAATCATATGATATGCATGCCTATATAGTTATATGTATGTAAAACAGATTCCATTCCTAAGAAGGGTACTCAATGCATATATCCTCCTTCAAATTCTAAATATTAGAGACTTGAGAACATATGTAAACATTCTCAAAAATCATATGTAGACTCTTTTATTTGCATAGAGGCTTGCATATATGTATGGAGGTGGAACTTGGATTGCATTGGTTTAGGCGGAACTCTGCTTTTAAAACTTTTAATAACCAGTTGTGGGGGAAAAAAGGGGGAAACATTCTCACAACACACAATCAGGTTTAATCTGCATTATTAACTTTTTCTCCATCACTTTCTTGAGTCTAGACAATCATGGTGTACTCCCAGTGAGAAAACTGCATACATGAATACAGTTCAGGAATTATAACTAACAAGCATTCTAGCCTCATTTTCCCGTAATGAAATCTCTTATATTTCCCCTTCAGGGTTCTAGGGACACCCCTGTGGAACTGAGTGTCTCTTCACTAATACTCATACTCATACTAATAATAATTCACTAATAATAAGCCTGAGGAAAGAAGCAGTATTCATAGTAGCAGCGGAGGCAATAGAGGCATGTGAAACAGGGCAGAAAACTGTTTGCCCAGATCATGCGCAATCTGGCTCTTTCCACCAAGTGGTAGTAGCCTTTTCTAGGAAGTCAAACAGTGGAGGAGTCTTTTTCTCCCCTCTGTTCTTCCAGATGGTGATTTAATCTGATACTTTTTATGCTGACCTTTTACTGTTGAAATGGCATTTTTAAGACTGATTCATTTTTAGATAAAATAGTTCCCCATTGCCCCTCCCTTCCCTTTATGTAATATGTCTTTAATTTTCTGTCTGAGAGTATGTGGGGGTGGGGTGGGGAGAGGCAGCACTCTGGTAGGTTCATATCTTATAGAATTAAACAACTAGAACCCTTCTGTTCTGGTCTGGCAGACAAGAGAATGCCTGGGAACTAATTTGATAATAACTTTTATAACCCTTTAAACTTCCTAAAAGAAAAGAGGATGCCATTAAAATATGAGATCATTGACTCTTCTTACAATTGGAGAAACTTAAACTTCTATTATCATTATAACTAAAAGTAGAGATCACTAGGAGAGATGGTAGAGTGGGATGGGTCCCAAGACTAAACTCTCTTCAGTCATCTAGGGGACAGAAGGGAGGGGAAGTACTAGGTGACTCCAAGCAAAGACCTTTCCCAGAGTTTGCCCCACTCTGCTGAGCTGGCAACCCATTAGCTATATACCTGTCTGATTGAGTAGAGAAGTGAGGAATATATAGACAATCACTCTCCATTGTAACACCTAGTATATACACATATACACAAGCACACACAAACATACATTCTTGAGTTTCCATGTCATATATTTCTTGTCGACCCATGATTTCACTGATGTAGGGAACTCCTGGTGAGGAAATCCCTCATCAGGGAAGTCTTGCAACTGTATTGTAATCTTAAAAGGTTGCTTGGAGGGGAAGGTAGGTGGCTCAGTGGCTAGAGAGCAAGGACCAAAGATAAGAGGTCCTGGGTTCAAATATGAGTTCAAATTGCAGATACTTCCTAGTCATGTGACCTTGAGAAAGTTATTTAACTCCCATTGCCAAGCCCTTACCCTTCTTCTGCATCAGAACCAATACTTACTATTGATTCTAAGACAGAAGGGAAGGGTTTTTAAAAAAAGATTGCTTAGGGCAGTGAGAGGTTAAGTGATTTGTTCATGATCATGATTATTCATCAAAGGTAGAACTTAAACCCAGTTCTTCCTATTTATTTGAATATCATTTCTCTTGCTTTGGGGAAACTATCAATACAACAAAGTTGGGCTTACAGTAAAACAATGATATTGTCCATGTGTAGTTGGAAAAGTTCTTGCTTATATGATGTGGTAAGAGTGCTCTTGAGTCCATGTAATTGGTATTTCTTAGTTGGTCCTCAGTTTGAACTACTTATTGTGCAGCAGTCTTGGATTCCAATTCACCTATGGCACAGTTAGCTTCAGATCAATCAAATTTCAAGCTTAGGTGGTTACATAAGCCAGGGACTGGTTGCTGAATTTCTTCACTGGCCCATTATGGAACTTGGTTCTTACAGTCCTGCTGAAGTTCTTAAAAATATACAATTGGTCTTTTCAAATATACACTTTATTCATTTGTTTGTTTTACTCCAATTTCTTTGGAATAGGAGGAGTGGAAAAGATGGTCAGTCACATCCAAGACCATATTGCCATCAATAATTTTCAGAGTCCTATGGACGACTCAAATTATGGAGGAAAGAACTCTAACTACTTATACTTTGTAGCTACTAAGCCCCCAATGGTGTTTCTCATTCCCGAAGATCAGCCACAATGATACCATTGACTCTAAAGTATAAAACATTTAATGAGAAGGAAAAGTAAATATAATAACAACATAACTTATATGTAATATATAATAACACAACTTATTAACATAATATAACAGACTCAGTAGAAGGCAGAAAAGAAAAGTTATGATCAAAACATAGTCTACTTATAAACTGGAGTCACACTCTCCCATTAATGCACATTAATGAGAAAGAGTGGGTAGGACTAATGGAAATCTAGCAATGAAACAAAGAGTTAGGGAAACCAACCACTCTGGGCTTTAGACCATGATTCCCTCGTTCATACCAGGAAACAGTTAGCAAGACCACTTCCCTTTTGGCCCTATTCAATCTCCTGCTTCTTTGCTTTTTTTAGGTTGCTGAAGTAGATTAAGCTTTTTGAGTAAAGTAGTAACATTATATATAAAGCAGGAGCCTCAGATCTGGATCTGCATTTTCCAGATCTTTCCCCTTGGCTGGTGGCTGACAAATTGGAGAACTACAAAGCTTCTCACATGATTTTTTTCTGGGAACTGAAGTTTTCCCCTCTCAAGCTGCAGATGGCAACAAAGAGCAATATAGATAATCCCAGCCAGCTCTTCACACAACAGGAGATTTTTGCCTGCTCCAGCAAACTCCTAGCATCCATCAGAAGAACTTCAGATTAGCTTCAGGACTGATCTGACCTTAGGCAGTTCTCAAACTGTAGATGGCAACAATAGATAAGTCCAATCAGCTCTTCACAGTAGGATTTTGCTTTCTCCAATCAGCTCCCAGCAACTACAGAGCTCTCCTCAAATCAACTCCCAATGGCTACTAAGCATGTCTGATTTCAGTAAACTCACAGGTGAAACAGCCAGAAGCACAAACTCTTATCTTCTGATTCTACCTTGTTACAGTTCTTTTAAGCAATAGGGGATGATCACTAGTTTCTATTTGTCTCCTTTACCTTCAAGTGGCCTTTTCTCTTCTTGTCTTTTCTGATATGTCTCCAGGCTTCTGTTGTGTCCTTTTAATGTCTCATTTCTGATATCGAGCAGGAAATCCTATATCCACATTTCTACCATGTATAAGATAAATGATTACTATAAATAATCTCAAAATAGCTCTTTGACTTAAACTTTCTCAGTTATATATATTTTTCAAACCTCTGAAAAGTCATGTAAAAAAGAGTGATACTTATCCTTTGAGTAAATGTTTTCTCACAAAATAGTCTTTTTCTTCTCCTAGTATCTGCAAGACTATCTTTTCTCAAGCTGCTTTCTCAAGGGTCATTTCATATTGAGTTTCCCATTCATTTTTCAGTGATTTTTAATCTGGTTTCAGAATTCATTATTCATCTGAAAATATGCTCTCCAAGATTACTAATGATCTCTTAACTGACATAGTCAATGTTCTTTTCTCAATTCTCACTCTAATTGTAAGATATTGTTGGCCACTACTTCCACTGGGACATTCTCCCTTCTCTTGGCTTTTGTAACACTACTCTCTTATTTCTCCTTCGACCCAGTTCTCATTCTCCTTTGCTGGGTCATCATTCTTCTGGTCTGTAATGTGGAAAAAGGTCACTTAATGTTAAATTGCAGAAACTAGAATCAGGTATTCAATAACATGAATTCTAGGAATAATGGTAATTTCAGAAATAACAGTAATTATAGATATAACAATAATAATAATCATAATAAAAACAACTACAGAGATAATAATTCAAATAAGTCAAATCAAGATTCACAATAATATATCCAAAATGAGGCTTATCCATGCTATACTTAGAGTGGAAATTCCCCTCAACATGGGGAACTCCAGAGGTGTGACCAAAGGAATCTAGATAAATGATGGTTCTCAGGAGGGGAAGGAACCTCAGAGTCTGGAGGCAAATTTTAAGCCTTTTTAGATTGTTCCCTTCCCAAAAGTAAAGAAGCCTCTGTAATGCAATTGTTTTTTATTTTTACCTCTCCTATGATTAGACCAGAGATAATACCATTTTAAAAATCCAAAGACAGGGGCACCTGGGTGGCTGGATTGAGAGCCAGGCCTAGAGATGGGAGGATCTTCGGTTCAAATATGGCCTCAAATACTTCCTAGCTGTGTGACCCTGGGCAAGTCATTTAACCTCCACTGCCTAGCCCTTAACATTCTTCTGCCTTGGAGCAAATACACAGTATTGACTCCAAGATGGAAGGTAAGGTTTTATAAAAAGTTCATAGACAAGTGGACACTGTTTTGGGAACACATTGAATTCCTGAATTTTTTAATTATTGCTTTTCTTTTTATTTTCAACAGAATATTTATTCCCCCTTCCTTTCTTATTTCTAGTACTTAAAGTACATATAATCAACATTAATCTTTTTTTTATTTTTTAATAGAATAAGTTTAAAATATTTGTCTGCTCTAATATTAGTGCATACCCAAAAGCTTTAGACTATTGAAACCTGCCATTGATTGACAAATGTTAGGGAACTTTGATTAATGATTGTGTCTGATTCCAGGAAAAGGGATCACAAAAGAGCCACTGCATAGTGTCAAGGAGCACAAAGTTAATCTACAAAGTGCCTGTGAGCACAAGGTCAAGGAGACCAATCAATCCCAGTGGGATAGATGAGATTCTGCACCAAGACAGAGGACTTGTTTGAGGTTCAAGGTAGCGGCTGTTTAACATATGTCAGACACAGGTCTTCCTTGTGCCACATTCAGACAAGTACCTAAGTTTGGCTGCCATTTTAGCTCCCCTATTCCTGAGAGTGAATGGAAAATCAGACCAGGGAAACATACTTCCCTTTTACTTCAAAATCTAGTCCTTTTCTCTCTCTTATAGTATGGCAACTTTCTGTAGTCCTGGCTACCAATGGGCAAGTGCAATATTACTGCATTTGTCCTACAGACTTGTGGGATAGAAATCACTTTAATTGGACCCTGATTTAAGAACCTGTCATGGATTTATTCTTTTTTTTTTTTACTCAGAAAATTTTATATACATAGATTTTGATGTTTTGGTTTTGATTTTCTTTTCTCCCAAAGTTTAATTTTTTTCTTCTATTTGTTTTTCTTTTTTCTTTTTTTTATGTTTTTGATTTCAACACTTGACTCAAATACTCCATAACTCAACCATGTATCCTGAGTTGATCCAGGTATTGATCAACACCCTCCTCATGGGGAGGAGGATTGTATAATTTTTGTAAAAACCAAGACTTAAAAAAATTTTTTTGAGAAAATTTTCAGGAAAAGAAGCTCTCTAACTCCTCAAATCAAGAAAATGAACTGTTTGGAGAAAGTGCCATAAAGAAATCTACACTGCATCAGAAGATCCAGAATGAATTTTGGGATGCAATTGATTGAACTGAAGGAGGTTGAACACATTTATTCTGAATGTAAACTTTTATGCTAAAGGGAACTATCCCCTAATTGGCTTTTTGTCAGAGTGCCTAGCAAACATTGGTTTTGCTCACTCTCTCTCTTATTTCCCTCTTATCTCTAACTATTGTAATTTCCTCTTAGAAAATGCAATATTGTATGCACCTTTATCTAGAAGATCTTTAGAGGTATAAACTGGTTATGTTAAATGATTCATTGAGACTAGTCTCCCAAAGAATCACAGGGGGGATTCTTTGGAATGAATCAAACTTTCTTTGTCTATCAATCATCAACTTTTAAAATAATCAAACAAGAACTCAAAGCACCCCTATTTAACACTAAGTAAGAGAATTCACAAATTACTTAATAAAGTGGATGACAACTCCAGAGGCCACTGCCCTGCCCCTGGGCAGTGCTAGGCAAATTGAAAGACTGCAATTGGTTCCCGTAAAGTGGAGGAAGGGGCAGGAAGTGATGTGGAAAAAGGACTATAAAAAGTCCTGAACTTCCTGTCCAGGGACCTTCTGCTTGGGACTTGTTCTTTGGAGGACTGCACCTGGGACTTTCTCTTTGGACTTCTTCTTGGGAGGATGACTTCACCTTGTGAGCTTCTGTGTAGATGAGCTGGGTGAGTAGCTGGCATTCCTTTCTTGGCTTCTGGAGAGATTGGTTCTGGAGAGGCCTTCCTATCCTAGAAGAGGCTGTGTTGGTAGAAGTCTAGTTGAAGACATCACCAGGCCCCTTAAGAGATTACTGGAAATCCACATGGGGACAAGGGACTTGGGGAAGCCCTTGAGGGGCTGAGCCTCACTTCACTGGAGAAGGGCTATTAGACTTGTTAAAATCTGTCTCTTTAGGTATATTTTCCCAACTCTTTGTAAATAAACCTGTTTGACTTAGGCTCTAATATTTTAAAATTGGTGACCACAATATTACTTTAGAATTCTCATAATTAGCATAAAACCTATATTTTAAAATTCTTACACTAAGGATGAGCATCACTCCCCTCCCCATGCCTTGGCTTAGGCCCTCTTCTTTTTTCTCTCTCTGTCCTTTCATAATCTCTTCAACTCTCATGAGTTCATCTTTCAGATTTGACTTCTAAATCTCTCTAACCACCCTGATTGAACCAGTCTTTTCTTAATATTTCTCTACTTGACATCTACTTTTGGATGTCTCATCAATATCTTTTCAATACCTCTAAAACAGAATTTTATATATTTCATTTAAAAATGATCCCTTCAAAACTATTTGATTTCTGTTGAAGGCAGAGGTTTGAGTCCTTGAAATCATTTGAATCTTGACTCTCTCACCCACAACATATAATATGTTTCCAAATCTTATCGATTCTACCTTTGCTAGCCATCTTTCACCTTTTCACCACTCACACAACATCTGCCCTAGTTCTGATCCTTTTCACCTCTTACCTAGACTATTTTAATAGCCTCTTGATGCATCTCCCTGCATGTAGGCTTTCCTTTCCCCAATCTATATCTCATCCAGCTAGCATAATGATGTTCATAACAAAGTCTAACAAAGTCACTCTGTTAACTCAAAAAATTTTGGAGGTTCATGATAGCCTCTATAGGATATAATATAAAGTCCTGAGCCTGGTATTAAAGACTCTCCAAAATCTGTCTCTTTCCTTATTTTTCATTAAGTTCATTTTACTCCACATTCCAACTAACTGATCTATTTTATAATTTTGCATATATTTTGTATTTACATATGTATGCATATCTGGACCTCAGTGTCTTCATCTGCAAAAGTGAGGGTTAGATTAGATGGCTTCTTTAAAGTTCCTTTAAATGGTATAACCCCAAACAGAACTTAAGCTTTTGGTGGACAGGAACTGTATTGCTTTTGTATTTGTAACCCTAGCATTTAATACAGTCAGTACTTAGTAAAGTTTGGTTGATTGCTTTGTACCCCAGACCCTCACCACTCAAGTTCAGAGGAATCTGCACCTGTTAAAAGAAATCTTTGGAAAAGAAAGTAAAAGGATTTTATTCAGCATACCAAGGCAACTAGTAGATGGGATGTGACCTGCCCAATTCAAACTGAGCACTGCTTTTTATACATAAGAGTAAAGAACTTCCATATAAAGACAAAATAATTTTGATTTTTGTTGTTGTTGTTGAATTGTTTACAGTCATATCTGACTTTTTGTGACTCTATTTGGGTTTCTTTTTGGCAAAGACATTAGAGTGGTTTGCCATTTGCTTCACCAGCTCATTTTACAAATGAGGAACTGAGGCAAATAGGGGATAAATGACTTTCCCAGGGTCACACAGCTATTAACTGTCTGAGGTCAAACTTGAACACAGAACAATGAATCTTCCTGACTCCAAGCCTGACACTCTATCCACTGTGCCACTTAGCAATTAAAACTATTTTGAATGGCACACTTCAACATGAGGAGATGGAGTTAGTGCCACCTCAGCTCCTTTCCCATTAGAGCATCAGAGAAGATGAGATTAGCACAAAGGAGATGTGATTAGTGTTCATGGGGACTGCTCTCTCCTGTAGGTTGACTGTATATCCCAAGTCAATTCAGGTTAAAATATGGGGATCACTCAAAATCAGTGCAATCAGTGGCTGATTTTACACACACCTACCTCTTTCTTCAAGACAGAAGGGCTGGGGTGTCATTCTTGCAATTTGGTTGCTCTAGAAAAGTTTAATAGTATCTCTGTTTATAATAAATGTATCTCTGTTTACTCAGTGAAAATCAGTCACCTAAATTAAAAGAGAGATGTATTCCTTGCACATAGTAGGTACTATAAGGAAAATATTAGAAAATTAGGTCTTGTTATATTAGTTTAGAGATAAGAAGTAGAGAAACTGACTTGAGAAAGAATTGGAGTTTCAAACAAAGCTGAGTCAGAGTATCAGTTTCAAATATAATAGTTTTTCTCTGACAGTTGGTCTCTGGCAGTTGGCAGTGACACATGGAGTCTCTCTCTTTGAGGGCTTGAAGGAGGTAGCTTTGTTGCCTCTCTCTTGTCTGAGGTAGAAGGAAAGGAAGAAAAGTTCTAAAGGAGCTTAGTGTTTCGTTTCCCAACCTGGGAACCTCTAGTGATTATCCATTGCTGTCTTTATAGATTGTTTTAACTCTGAGAAGACCAAAGAAAGATCTGGTCTTTGTGTTGGGACTCTGAGTCTGCTAAGGCTCTGAGTCCTAACTTGATTCTTGTTGAGACTCAACCAGTTAGCCTTTGTTATTTTTATAACTTGGAGGTGAAGTTAAGAATTATAAGGATAATATTGTTAGTTTATTTAGAATAGTAAAAATTTGGGTTAGTCAGATCAGGAGGGATTAGTATAGCCTGTGAAAACAGAAGCCATTCCTTGTGGGACCAGGGAGTTTTATTTGGGTGGAGTTAGAATCCCATAGAGTTAGAAATCCTTTTTATACTTATATTTTCAACAAACAGTTTATTTTTCTATAATAAGAGTCTCTTTAGCATCCTTGTGCCTGGCTGTGAAGAGTTCATTTATGAGCTTCACTTCACTGATATAAACTGAAGATACTTTGTTAGTACAGCAAGCAGAGTATCTGAAATCAGTTTAAACTCAATAATCAATTCATTGCTATATTATTTTATAGTCGCCTTTAATTTTTACAGTACTTTGTAAATGTTTGTTGAATTACATTTTACAAGCATATCTTGGAGGTCAAATTCCTTTATACCATTCATTCTTGGGACTCCTATTCATAGAACTAGAAGGGACCTTAGAGATCATCTTGTTCAAACCCCTTATTTCAGAGATGATAAAACTAAGGTCAGGAGAGGTTAAGTGAGTGGCTTGAGGTCCTGAATGTTATAAGTGAATGAACTAATAAATAACTACTAATAATTACAAACTCAGGTCCTCTGACTCTAGTCTCTAAACCACAAATTTATGTCACTACATAATTCATCTCTCCTAGTTACTAGAGTCAGTACTTTCTAGCCTTATTTAGCACTATTATTTCAAAGCACTCTATGCTTCTGTAATTCTTATCTATTCTTAATACCATGAATATGCCCTTGGGTGCCTTTATCCAGCTGTCTCCTCTTCCTAGACTAAAAAAGAAAAAGAAGGATAAAAAGAAAAAGGAAGGATGGAAGAAAGAAGGACATTCATTAATTACTTAGTATGTGTCAGGTATTATGCTGAACACTGGTGATACAACATAACTGATTCAATTTCTGCATTCCAGGAATTTACGTAATAGAAGGAAAAGACAATACATATGGGAGAAGGATGGTCAGGGAACAATATTTTGGCTTTGGAAGTCACAGGAATCATAAGTAGAATAATAAGGCAATTGTTTAATTATTACACTCTTCCTTCTTTCTTTTCTTTCTTATTATTAGAATCATGTATAATGTGTGTGATTGTTCTGTTGTAATAGCTTAATGTGCCCACTTGGCTCAGCCTAGATGTAGCTCTTAAGAATAGATAACTCTAGGATTTCCTCTCCAAACTTTCTCCAAAGGAGACTGATTCCTGCTAGTAGAGAGAATAGAAGATTAGGGCTAGAGGTTGGCTACTCTCCTCTCCTCAGAGAGAGGAGGTAGCAGATTAGAATTATATTTATCAATTCCTTTAAATATCATTAGTCTGAGGGAAGTAATTTTTTGGTTCAGGATGAACTCTTGATTATTATCTCTTAACAAGAAAAGAGGGCTTTAAGCTTGACTCCCTTCCTACTAAATGCCAGTTCCACAATGACACACATAGCAAATAAAAAGAAAATAAGTCATTTTTTCAAATAGCAAACAGAAATCAAAGGAAGCACATGTAGGAGAATATATATACCAAAACTATATACAGTGTAATATAGTTTTGGACTTGGAATCATGGAGACCTGTGGGAAGCCAATAAGAGAATAGGTAAAAATCTGAGACTCCTCTTTTGACCCCTTTTGTGATCCTTTTGATTTCTTGTTGAAAAGTATTGTGACCTTATTGAAAAGCTTTAAGTTCCTAGCAAACCTGAATTTAAAGGGTTAACACTGTTACCCTTTGCCCAGGAATGCAGCTACAGCCAAGGCCAAAACTTTAGCAGGGGCAATTCAACCCTGAGAAAAATATTCCCTGACTTGGCTTTCTGATAAGAACCTAGTCAAAATTCAGCCTTGGCCTTGGTCTATTCTGAAGCCAATGTTTTGTGCTTTGATGTGACATAATTTGTAACTTCTGCACATCTGCAAAGTTTCGGGGGGGTTCTTTTGTGTGAAATGAGTCTTGAAATATATATAATAAGCTCCATGCTCCTGGAGCCAGAGCTGGAAGAAGCAGCTATGAGCTAACAGAAAGATCTCCTGTGTCCCATTACTTCCTTATCAACTAAGCTGTCTTTATCAGATTATCTGGAGATGATAGATAGATCTCAAGAGAGACCTAGTTAAATTCAGTCCCAGACATTTATTAGATGTGTGATCTTGGGCAAGTCACTTAATCTCTGATTGCCTCAATTTCCTTGGCTACAAAATGGGAATAATTATATTCCCAGGTCCAATTATATTCTCCAGGGTTGTTGTGAAAATTAAATGAGCTAATATTTGTAAAATACCTAAAATATAATAGTTGTTATATTTGTAAAAAGGGAATAAATTTATGTATTTTCTTTCCTTTCACTGATTAACAATGTTGTAGTCAAATATTTTGTTTTCTTGACTCTCACTTTGCAGTCAGTTGATATTGATCTTTCTATGCTTCTCTGTATTTATCATGTTCATTTCTTACATCACAAGAATATTCTATTGCATTCATGTGCAACAATTAAATAGTCATTCCCTAGCAGCATATGAGCATTTACTTTGTATCTTTAAGTGTAATTTATTACAACAATCCCAGTATTGCCCATTCTTATCCTTTTGTCCTTCTGTACTCATCTAGGTGTTTTAAAATGTGTGTTCTTGTTGAGCTTTTCTTTATTTTATTTTTCTTTTTCATCACTTCTCCCATAACTCCACCCCAATTCTCCACTTTTAAATAAAAGCCTTCTCTTATAACAAACAGGTATAGTAAAGCAAAACAAACCCACATTTTGTGTCACAAAATGTATATCTCATGCTGAACCTCTAGTTCATCACAACTGTGGGAAATATCTGTCTTTTGAAGTCATAATTAGTCATTGATAAAAATCTTTAAGTCTCTCAAAGTTGTTTTCCTTTATATTATTAGAGTGATTGTATACTTTCTTTTCCTGGTTTTGTTCACTTCACTCTGCATCAGTTGATGGATGTTTCCCCAGGTTTTTCTGAATCCACCTCTCATCATTTTTTTTTTACATTTTAAACATTTATTAATATTCATTTTTAACCTGGTTACATGTTTCATGCCCCTACTTTCCCCTTCCCCCCCTTCTCTCCCTCCACCCATGGATGACGCACATTTCCACTGGTTTTAACATGTGTCATTGATCAAGAACTATTTCCAAATTGTTGTTAGTTGCATTGGTGTGGTAGTTTCGAGTCTACATCCCCAATCATGTCCGCCTCAACACATGCATTCAAGCAATTGTTTATCTTCTATGTTTCCTCTCCTGCAGTTCTTCCTCTGAATGTTGATAGCATTCTTTACCATAAATCCCTCAGAGCTATCTTGTGTCATTGCATTGCTGCTAGTACAGAAGTCCATTACATTCGATTTTACCATAGTATATCAGTCTCTGTGTACAATGTTCTTCTGGCTCTGCTCCTTTCGCTCTGCATCAGTTCCTGGAGGTCTTTCCAATTCACATGGAATTCCTCCAGTTTATTATTCCTTTTAGCACAATAGTATTCCATCACCCGCATATACCACAATTTGTTCAGCCATTCTCCAATTGAAAGACATACCCTCCTTTTCCAGTTCTTTGCCACCACAAAAAGCACAGCTATAAATATTTTGTGTACAAGTCTGTTTATCTATGATCTCTTTGGGGTACAAACCCAACAATGGTATGGCTGGATCAAAGGGCAGGCATTCTTTTATAGCCCTTTGAGCATAGTTCCATATTGCCAGCCAGAATGGTTGGAACATTTCACAACTCCACCAGCAATGCATTAATGTCCCTATTTTGCCACATCCCCTCCAGCATTCATTACTCTCCCTTTCTTTCATTTTAGCCAATCTGCTAGGTGTGAGGTGATACCTCAGAGTTGTTTCGATTTGCATTTCTCTAATTATTAGAGATTCAGAACACTTTCTCATGTGCTTATTGATACTTTTGATTTCTTTACCTGAAAATTGCCTATTCATGTCTCTTGCCCATTTTTCAATTGGGGAATAGCTTGATTTTTTATACAATTGATTTAACTCCTTGTATATTTGAGTAATTAGACCCCTGTCAGAGTTTTTTGTGATAAAGATTTTTTCCCAATTTGTTGTTTCTCTTCTGATTTTGACTACATTGCTTTTGTTTGTACAAAAGCTTTTTAGCTTAATATAATCAAAACCACTTAATTTACATTTTGTAATTTTCTCTAACTCTTGCTTGGTTTTAAAATCTTTCCTTTCCCAGAGATCTGTCAGGTATACTATTTTGTGTTCACTTAGCTTATTTATAGTTTCCCTCTTTATATTCAAGTCATTTACCTATTCTGAATTTATCTTGGTGTAGGGTGTGAGATGTTGATCTAAGCCTAATCTTTCCCATATTGTTTTCCAAATTTCCCAGCAGTTTTTGTCAAATAGTAGATTCATGTTCCAAAAGTTGGGCTCTTTGGGTTTGTCATACACTGTCTTGCTGATGTCATTTATCCCAAGTCTATTCCATTGATCCTCCTTTCTATCTTTTAGCCAGTACCATCTTGTTTTGATGACTGTTGCTTTATAGTATAGTTTAATATCTGGTACTGCTAGGCCCCCTTCCTTCACATTTTTTTCATTATTTCCCTTGACATTCTTGATCTTTTGTTATTCCAAATGAAATTTGTTATAGTTTTTCCTAATTCAGTAAAGAAGTTTTTTGGTAATTTGATAGGTATGTTGCTAAATAGGTAAATTAATTTGGGTAGAATGTTCATTTTTATTATGTTAGCTCATCCTACCCATGAACAATTAATGGCTTTCCAATTGTTGAGCTCCAGTTTTATTTGTTTGGAAAGTATTTTGTAGTTGATTTTGTATAATTGCTGTGTTTGTTTTGGTAGATAGATTCCCAAGTATTTTACATTGTCTAGGGTGATTTTAAATGGTGTTTCTCTTTCTACCTCGCTGCTCTAATGTGTTGGAAATATATATAAATGCTGATGATTTACACCTCTCATCATTTTTTATAGAACTATAATAATTGCATTACATTCATATATAATTTGTTTAGCCATTTCCCCATTTATGGGTCAGCACACATTTTTTCCAGTTTCTATTATAATATGAAGTGCTGGTATGAATGTGTTCATGTGTATACACATGTATATCTATGTATATATAACATATATACATATATTTGTGTGTCGTGGGTTTTAAAATTAATGTTCAATACCTTAAGTGGTTCAAGATTCTAATTAATACAGTGTGTCAGCACAACTGTGTATATACCCATAAAATCCAACAAGAAGAGGTAAACAGAGAAATCCCACTTAAAGTTACTATAGAATAGAGAAAGGGTATACACACATACATGCCCATACAGACATATTTGTATATATATACTTAGTATCTACATATGTCTGTCATTTCCCTGTGTCTTTGATAGTTCTGGGGTATATGCTTAATATATTATACATTTTATAGTAACTTTAAATGGAATTTCTTTTTTATCTCTTCTCCTTGGGTATTATTAGTATTGGTATTATACAGAAATGCTAATTCATATTACATCAATGTGCCTGTTTTCCCACAATCCTTCCAACATTTATTATTTTCCATTTTTTGTCATCTTTTTTCATAATGATAGAAATGAGGTAGAATTTCAGAATTGTTTTTCTCCAATTAGTTTGTGTTTCTCCAATTAGTATTGATTTGGAGAGTTTTTTTAATATGGGTACAGATAGCCTGAAATTTTTGAGAACCATAAATTCATATTCTTAGATCGAGTAGGCAATGGCTGTTTTAATTTTAAATTTGAATCAGTTTTATATATATTTTGGAAATGAGGACTTTATCAAAGAAATACACTAAAATTTTTCTTAGTTAATTATTTCTCTTTTAAAATTAAAATTATTTTAATAGTAAAATCTTTATTATATTTATTTGTGTAAATTCTTTTTAAATTTATGTAGTTAAAATTACCAATTTTTATTTCTGTGATACTCTCTCTTTCTTAGTCATAAATTTTTTTCCTATCCATAAAGCTGATAAGTAATTTTTCCCAAGTTTCTCAAATTTATTTATTTGTAAAACTTTTACCTTCCATCCTAGAATCAATATTATATATTGATTCCAAAGGACAAGAGTGATAAGGGCTAGGCAAAGGGGACTAAATGCTTGCCCAGGGTCACAGAACTAGGAAGTATCTGAAGTCATATTTGAATCCAGGACTTCTTATCTGTGGTCCTGGTTCTCAATCCACTGAGCCAGCTAGCTGCCTCCTCTAATTTCCTTATGATGTGACCTTTTATATTTAGGTCATGTACTTATTTGGAAGGGCAGCTAGGTAGTAGTAGTACAATGAATAGAGCTGACCTGGAGGCAGGAAGATCTGAGTTCCAATCTGGCCTCAGACACTTAGTAGCTGTATGACCCTGGGCAAGTTATATAACCCTATTTGCCTCAGTTTCCTCATTTGTAAAAGGAGCTGGAGAAGAAAATGTCAAACCATTTTCAGTATCTTTGCCAAGAAAACTCCAGAATGGAGCCACAGAGAGTCAGATACAACTGAAAAACACTTAATTACTCCAAAATCTAGTGTTCTTCCCAGGATAATTTATTCTTAATTGTAGCCTTTTTTCTTTTATAATTTGGATTATTGTTTTGGTAGTTGCAGAATAACATTGTGAGATTTCTTTACTGTGATTCCTTGGTAATTATAGTCTTCCTTTATGGATACTTTCCATATTTTTTCAATGACCAAGAAACTATACATTTTGGCCATGACATTCCTGTTTTCTCCAAATTTTCAGTTTGGGATTTCTTTCAGGAGTTAACCTGTGAATTCTTTTTTTCTTTCCCCTTTTTTGGCCTCTGGTTATAATAGAACCAGGCAACTTTCTTTTATGATTTTTTTGAAATATGATGTCTAGGGCTTTTATGTGGTCAAAATTTCCAGGAAGCCTTTTGATTCTTGGATTATCTTTCCTAGACATGTTTTCCAAGGCAGTTGTTTTTGATAATGACTTACATGTTCTGAATTTTCAGTCTTTTGATTATTATAATACTTCTTGTCTCATAGTTATTTGCATGTTGTCTCTCTTCACTAAAAAAGAAACAACTTCAGTAATTGTGAAATTCCTGAGAGCAGAAACTATCCTTTGACTTAGTACAGTGCCTAGCATCTGGTAGGAGCTAAAGAAATGTCTCTCGATTATTATTGAATTATCTTTGCTCCATTCTATTTTTCACTACTTTGGTAACATTTTTCAATTTGTTTATTCTCCCAATGTTTTTCTTTAAGATTTCCAATTTTATTTTTTATCTGTTGTTTTATTTCTTCTAGCAACCTGTGGAGTCTTTGTGGAAGAGCCATTATTTTCTCTGAGGCTCTATTTGTATTTGTCATGGGTTTATTCTCTTCTGGACTTACCTTTTGAGTATCTCAACCTATGCTTTCACTTTTTAAAAAATTATATTGGACTTCTTAAGGTGGCTGCAGAGTAGAAGCAGGATGCTTAACTCTCCTAACTGACCCATATATGATACCTTAAAAGGACACAAAAACCAAATCCAGATGAATGAAGGGACCCCATGATAGGGTGAAGCATCAAAGGTACATGTGATTTGGGCATTTCCAAGCTATAAGGGTGGGGGGTGAAATAGCTCCCACTAAAATGCAAGCTAATCAACCCTCCCCCACCCCACCTACAGTGCAAGAGTCAGAGCCAGCACACAAGAGTTACAGCGAGTATGGGGCATTCTCTAAGTTCCTGGCAGCTAACTGGGACCACCAGTGGCTTGCTCCTGAGAGCAGCAAGACGTAAGACCCCAAGAGGCTAAAGACCTTGAACATGGACCTTAGACGTGGACTTAGAGCTGAGGGGTGACAGAGAGTGGAAGCAGTGCTCTGAGACTTGAAAAGGAGGCTCTGGCAGAGGAGCAAGTGTGGTGCAATCTCTGGGGTCTTGGCAGCTGACTGGGACCACCAGGGGCTTGACCCTGAGAACAGCTAGACTTGAGACCCTAGGGGGCTAGAGAGCACAGACCTTGGGCAAGGGAATAGGGCTGAGAGGGGCAGTGGACAGCAGAAGCCTAGCAGACAGTAGAGGCTGCGCTGAGACTTGTAAAGTAGCCTCAGGCAAAAACTGCTCCAAAGCTCCATTCAGAGAGAACCTGCCCACCTCACTCAGACTTTTGGCTGAGAGGGAAAAACCAGCATAGTGATGGCAAGCAATGCCCAAGATAACTACCAGAAAGAGCAAAAGAAAGGCACTGACACTCAATAATTTTTACAGAGAAAAAATCCTGACCACAGAACAAACAGCAGAGGAGGACAAACAAATAAACACATCCAAACCCTCCCCCCAAAATGAAAATTGGTCACAAGCTCTTGAAGAGTTCAAATCTGACATCATGAGAAAGATGGAAGAGATTTGGCAAGAAAAGTGGGAAATAGCTCAAAAAGAAATTAACAGTTTAAAAGACAGGAATTCCCAATTGGAGAAAGATGCTATAAAATTAAATGAAATAATAAGCAAATTGGAGAACTAAATTAAATAGCAATAAATCATGAAAAACAGGATAGATCAAATCAAAAAGGAAAATCAAAAGATTATAGCAGAAAACCAGTCTCTAAAGACCAGAATTGGGCAAGTAGAAGCCAATGATCTTGCAAGACAGCAAGAACTAATAAAGCAAAGTCAAAAGAATGACAAAATAGAAGGAAACATGAAATATCTCAATGACAAGATGACAGACCAAGAAAACAAGTCTAGAAGAGACAATTTGAGAATTATTGGTCTTCCCAAAAAATCAGAAATGAACAGAAATCTGGACATAATACTACAAGAAATTATCCAAGAAAACTTCCCTGATGTTCTTGAATAAGAGGGCAAAATAGACATCGAAAGAATCCATAGATCACCCTTTACACTAAATCCTCAAAAGACAACCCCAAGGAATATAACTGCCAAATTTAAGAGTTTCCAAATTAAGGAGAAAATATTACAAGAAGCCAGAAAGAGGCAATTCAGATATCAAGGAGCACCAATCAGGATTACACAGGATCTGGCAGCCTCCACACTAAAAGACCACAAGGCTTGGAATATGATATTCAGAAAGGCAAGAGATTTGGGTCTACAACCAAGGATCACATACCCATAAAAACTGAGTATATACTTCCAGGGGAAAGTATGGGCATTCAACAAAAGAGAAGATTTCCAAGTATTTGTAAAGAAAAGACCAGAACTAAGTGGAAAGTTTGATGTCCAACCACAAAATCAAGAGAAACATGAAAAGGTAAATAAGAAAGAGAGGGGAAAGAAAATTTTTTTTTTCCTTTTAAATTTGCTTCTTTAAGGACTTCAATAAGATGAAATTATTTGTATTCCTATATGGGGAAATGTTATGTGTAATTCTCAAAAATTGTATTAAGTATTACAGTAATTAGAAGAATTATTCATAAAGAGAGGTTGGAGTACTAAATGGTCTAAGATGATATGCAAAAAAAGAAAAGGGAGAGAATAGAAGATGGCACCAAGAGAAACTTGAAGGAATAAGAAAAGTAGGGTAATCTATACCACACAAAGAGGCACATGGGAAGGGGAGGCGATGAATACTATTATAAGGAGAGGAAGAGAGTGTTAATTGGAAATATTTAAACTTTACTCTCAGTGGAATCAATTCTGAGAGGAAAAGCAGCTAGATCCACTGTGATATCGAATTCTATCTTACCCTATGGGGAAAGTCAGAAGGGAAAAACCAAGGAGGGTAGTGGGGTGGGGAGTTCAAAAAGGGAGAGAAAGAGAGGGGGGAGGGAATTTAATTGACCTTAAAAATAATAAGAGGGGAACAAAAAGGAAGGGGGCAGAAAGGGAAGTAAAGTAATGGAGGGGATAAAGGGGACTGATTAAAAGCAAACTTCTGGTTTAAAAGGAAATAGTGAAAGAAGAAAGGGCAGGACAAGGAGAGAAAGTTGAAATGTTGGGGAATACAAAGCTGAAAATTATAACTCTGAATGTGAATATGATTAACTCACCCACAAAACAGAAACAAATAGCGGAGTGGATTAGAAACCAAAATCCTACCATATGTTGTCCACAAGAAACACACATGAGGCAGGTAGACATACATAGAGTAAAAAATAAAAGGCTGGAGCAAAATCTAGTGGGCTTCAACTGAGAAAAAGAAGGCAGGAATTGCAATCATGATATTTGACAAAGCCAAAGTAAAAATAGATCTGGTTAAAAGAGATAGAGAAAGTAATTATATCCTGATAAAAGGCAGCATAGACAGCAAAGAAATATCAGTACTCAACATGTATGCACCGAATGGTATAGCATCCAAATTTATAAAGGAGAAACTGGTAGACCTCAAAGAGGAAATAGATATTAAAACTATACTAGTGAGAGACCCAATCCTCTATCAGATCTAGATAAATCAAACCAAAACATACATAAGAAAGAGGTAAGAGAGGTGAATGAAATCCTAGAAAAATTAGAGTTAATAGATATGTGGAGAAAAATAAATAGGGACAAAAAGGAATACATCTTCTTTTCAGCAGCACATGGTACATTCAAAAAGATTGACCATGTACTAGGGCATAGAAACACATCAAACAAATGCAAAAGAGCAGAAATAATAAATGTAACCTTCTCAGATTATAACGCAATAAAAATAATAATTAGTAAGAGCACATGGATAGGCAAATCAAAAATCATTTGGAAGCGGGGCAGCCAGGTAGCTCAGTGGATTGAGAGTCAGGCCTAGAGACGGGAGGTCCTAGGTTCAAATATGGCCTCAGACACTTCCCAGCTGTGTGACCCTGGGCAAGTCACTTGACCCCCATTGCCCACACTTACCACTCTTCCACTTATGAGCCAATACACAGAAGTTAAAGGTTTAAAAATAAAATAAGATAAAATAAAAAATCATTTTGAAATTAAATAATATGATTCTCCAAAATCAGTTAGTTAAAGAACAAATCACAGAAACAATTAATAATTTTATTGAAGAGAATGACAATGATGAAACATCCTACCAAAATCCATGGGATGCAGCCAAAGCAGTACTCAGGGGAAAATTTATATCCTTGAGTGCATATATTAACAAATTAGGGAGGGCATAGATCAATGGATTGGACAGATAAATCAAAAAACTAGAAAGCGAACAAATTAAAAATCCCCAGATGAAAACTAAATTAGAGATTATAAAAATTAAAGGAGAAATTAAAAAAATTGAAAGTAAAAGAACTATTGAATTGTTAAATAAGACCAGAAGCTGGTACTTTGAAAAAGCCAATAAAATTGACAAAGTACTAGTCAATCTAATAAAAAAAGGAAAGAAGAAAACCAAATTAACAGTATCAAAGATGAAAAGGGAGACTTCACCTCTAATAAAGAGGAAATCAAGGCAATTATTAAAAATGAGTTTGCCTAACTATATGGTAATAAATATAGCAATCTAGGTGATATGAATGAATATCTACAAAAATTTAAATTTCCTAGATTAACAATAGAAGAAATAAAATACTTAAACAATCCCATATCAGAAAAAGAAATTGAACAAACCATCAAATAACTCCCTAAGAAAAAATCCTCAGGATCAGATAGATTCAGATAGTGAATTCTATCAAACTTTCAAAGAACAACTAATCCCATTACTATACAAATTATTTGACATAATAAGCAAAAAGGAGTTCTACCAAATTCCTTTTATGACACAAATATGGTACTGATCCCAAAGCAGGTACATCAAAAACAGAGAAAGAATATTTATTACATTACAGACCAGTCTTCTCAATGAACATAGATGCAAAAATATTAAATACAATACTAGCAAGAAGTTTCCAGCAAGTGATCAAGAGGGTTATTCATTTTGATCAGATGGACTTATATCAGGAATGCAATGATGGTACAATATTAGAAAAACCTTTCACATAATTGTCCATATCAACAAGCAAACCAACAAAAATCACATAATTATCTCAATAGATGCTGAAAAAGCCTTTGGCAAAATACAACACCCATTCCTTTTGAAAACACTAGAAAGTATAGGAATAGAAGGACCTTTCTTAAAAATAAAAAATGGTATATATATATATCTGAAAACCATTAACAAATTAGAATCATTCCCAGTAAGATCACGGGTGAAACAAGGATGCCCATTGTCACCTCTATTATTTAACATTGTTCTGGAAACACTAGCAGTAGCAATTAGAGAAGAAAAAGAAATCGAAGGTATTAAAATAGACAATGAGGTATTACTTGTAAATCCTATAAGGCCTTTACCCCAAATGATCTTGAAATGCTGAGGAGATGCTTTCCCAAGTTCTTCCTCTTGCCCTTCAAGAGTATTAAAGAAATGAAGCACGAGTTCACTCTCTTTAACCCCAGTTTCGATAAGTGGAGTTTCTTTTGGGGGAATTTTACTCTCCCTCTGAAAAGGAAAAAATTCTTGGCTGAGACTAGCTGGAACCCCAATCTCACTGCATGACCCATGTTCCACCATGACCTTGAATTAACATCTCAGGCTAACATGAGGTATCTAATCCAATGCAGGACTGATTTACTAGAGGCAATGTGGCTGCATGCCAAAAGACTGAATTCCTGGAAAAAATTTGAGAAACTGAGGCAGGGAGAAGAAGAACACCCCAGCAGCTTCCTTGATAGGATAATTGAGGCAGCTGAAACAATTTTAGGCCTCAGGGATGTACATGCCCCAGAAACCATTGATCACATCCACAGGCAGTTCGTGAAGGGTGCTTCACTGCCAGTGCAGAACTACTTTAGGCAGAACTGTCCTCAGTGGGAGTCATTGCCACTGGAAGATGTTAGGCAGCATGCATCTTACATTCACGATTCCAAACAGAAGCAAGCCAGGATAACCAGGCAGTCTGACTCAGATAAAGACTCTGTAATAGGGGACCGCAAGAGACAATTAAAGCAGGCCAGAAAGGAGAAATAAATTGAGGAAATCAAGAACTTAGCCCCCCCAGGCCAGCAAAGGGCATAGTCAGTCCAGGCAACCTGCTACTGTCTCCAAGCCCAAATCCTATTCTCCAAGGTGCCATTTGTGTGGGAAATCAGGTCATGTTGTTCGAACATGTAGATTCAAGCAACAGATAGACTTTGGCAGGACTGACAACTCCACCAGAGAGATAGGAGTGCTAAAAAAACTTATTACAACTCTAAATGGTCCAACAATGCTAGAAAGGTTGAGGGTACCAAGCATGATGGTCAATGCTGCAACCATGCATGCAAAAAGTACAGCCAATCTCCATCCCTTGAACAAATGGAGAAATATTTGGCCCAGGGTGAGAAACCGAAGTCCTTATGAACCGAAGCTTCTGAATCAAAAAGGACTAATGGCTATGACATGGATGTATGTATAAATAATCTGAATGGGGTAGATAGTTCTCAAAGACTGGGCATGGGAGAGCATATGTTTCTAGCAAGCTGCACAGAATACAATGTTATTTCTATGGCAGAAGACCAAGAATTGGAGGACATAATGCAAATGCATGGAGAGATTTATGGGACAATTGAGGATGACTATAAAAGGGGGTCTGCTTTTTCATTCCACCACAAAGGGCTTGGATGAGAAGCATAGGGACCATCCAAGAATCTGCAACAGCTTGCCTCCAGAAGCTTTGCAATCTTCTTTGGAGTCATCAGAATCTCAAGCTCCTCTCTTTATATCAAGTTTAAAACAACAGGTTAGCTTGGATAAAGAACAAAGTGACAGGGGTTTACAATGTATTCAGGCAGGAGTGTCATTTGTAACCCTGAAGGAGTCAAATCGCAATGTCTAAACCCATTCCGTTGCTTTAGGCATGAAAACCCAGGATGAGGTTAGAGAGCAAACCAAAGGGAATGTTGGCAGAGGCTTGACTTTGCCAGAGCAGCCTACTGAGTTGCTGGTTGCTTGCAGCTGCTCAGAAAATTAAACATCTAGACTTTCTCAAATCCTTGCTGATGAATTCAAACCAGAAGCTTGGGGAAGGGAGAGTGGTCAGCTGTCATCTCCTGTGGCTAGTGTGCTCAATAATAACATCATTGAAGTCTGTTCAGTGGTTGGAGACACAAATCAACTGACTTCAGCCACACAGACTGAAGGGCTACATAGTGAACTCCAGACAGCTTCTGAGTTGGGAGTTGTACCAGAGGTGTTGAAGGGAATATAAACTGTCTATCAAACATTCCCTGACACAACTAATGGGAAAGCTCCTGAACTGGGGGTTGGCAGTTCACAGGATAACAGAGTAAATGGAGAAACAAGTCAAACCTCCATTTCTCCAATCCTTAGTCAGAGCCAACCTGAAATTTCTGTGAGCTCTGCAGAGCTCAGCCTACTAACCACGGTTACTCACTCTCCAGCTCTCAGTGAGAGAGAGTGCCTGCTCTCTAAGCCTGCATTCTGATTTTCCTAGTCAAGACTTGCCTGATTGTGCTGCAGGAGGTTCTGATTTAGTTGACAGTGACCATGCAAGACTTGAAGAAGTGCTTGCACAAGACATACGCAGGACTGGATCAAAACCAAGTGCACAGATACAACTGAGGATTCTTCATTACCCTTAATCCCAGTAAAGTCCAGTAGCAACAGGGAACCCCTTGTTAGCTTGGAAATTGGGGGGGGTTGTTATGATGCTCTCCTTGACACTGGCATGATGGCCTCTGTTGTATGTGAGGCTCCCAAAGGATGCAAATATCAAGGTAGCTTGAGAGTGAGAGGTGCTTCTGGGATAGCTCAACAAGTCCCTAAGCTAAAAGTCAAAATGGTGAAATTGGACCCTCTAACTCTCGAACACACCTTTTTATTAATGCCATTGTGTCCTTCGAACCTCATGAGGCGAGATCTCTTGTGTAAATTAGCTGCCACCATCCAATGCCAACCAGATGGGCAGATCTATCCCCACCTACCTAAGAGATCTCTGAAACATCATCCCATTTTGTTTTTAGCTCAGGGCAATCATAGGAGTAATGAGTTTCTATAGAAACTGGATTCCAGGTATGCTCTCATCACTAAACCTCTGATAGAGCTAACCAGGAAGTTCCAGAACCATTGAAGCTATCTAAAGGGCATATTCATGCCATTGAAAAGCTCAAAACACTAATTCTGTCAGCGCCTGCCCTAGGAATCCCTGACCACCTTTCCTCCTTTATGTTCATGAGGATAAAGGGATAACCTCTAGTGTTCTCACACAATCTTTTGGGAATACCCTTAGACCAGTTGCCTATTATAGCTCAAAGCTAGATTCAGTGATCTGTGGAATGTCAAGTTGTTTGAGAGCTATTGCTGCTATAGCCATCAATATTAGGAAAGCATCTTCCTTGGTATTAGGGGGTGAGCCGAGAGTATTTTCCCCACACCAAGTGGAATCTACTCTAAGGAACACTATACTCCAAGCTTTCCCTTCCCAAAGGTTATCACAATACCAAGCAATCCTGTTGGCTAATGAAAACATCACATTTCACTGGTGCAAAAATTTAAATCCTGCAACTCTGATTCCAGAATTTACCTCTGGAGGGAGAGTCTACACATCTGTGAAGATGCACTTAACATCGTGCATAAGACAAGGGATGATCTTTATGATAGTCCCATGGAAAACCCTGAGTTGACACTCTTCACAGATGGATCATCTTACTTAGTAGGCAATCAGAGATTTACCAGTGCAGCAGTAGTGACAGCCTCTGGAACCCTTTGGTACTCATTCCTACCATCTACTATGAGTGCTCAAGGGGAAGAATTGGTCGGATTGATTCACACTCTAAGGCTAGCCGAAAATCGGAGAGCTAACATTTACACCAATTCCCGATATGCTTTTGGAGTAGTGCATCATTCTGGTGAACTCTGAAAAAACCGAGGCTTCATAACATCTAATGGCAAACAGATAGAGTATGGCACTTTAATAAATCAGCTGTTGGAAGCACTCCAATTACCAGCCCAAGTTTCTGTTATTCATTGCTGAGCCCACAGCAAAATACAAAGGCCAGTGGAATCAGGGAATAGATGAGCTGACATTACAGCCAAATTCAGGGCAAGGTATGGACCAACTTCAGTCCTGAACTTGTCTTTAGTGGAGGAAGTTGATCTCAAAAAAGCATACTCTCCAAAGGAAGTGAAGGATTGGAAAAAACACGGTGGTGCATACTTAGCTAATGGAGTTTGGCTGGGGGCAAATGGAAAACCTATGTTGCCTAGATCCCTGTATTTCACCTTCTGCAATGCATTACATCAAAAAGGACATTATGGAAGTCTGGGCCTGGCAGACTCTATAACTAGGTATTGGAATGCAAGGGGCATATATGAAGTTGCAATGAGAGTTTCTCAGAGATGCAGAATTTGAATGCAGTTCAACCAGACTGTTACCAAAGTCCACAGTCTTGGAGGCAAACAATTAGCTTTTACACCATTTGAATGCATACACATTGATTACATTACCATGCCAAGGTGTCAGGGCTATAGGTATGCATTGGTGATTGTGGATAGATTAACCATGTGGCCCAAGGCTTTTCCAGCCAGAAGCAATACATCAGCATTTGTAGTGAAGGTTTTGCTTAGAGAATTAATACCAAGGTTCTCTATTCCACTACACATTGTGCCCGATTGTGGTTCACACTTTACACACAAAGTTTTAGCTACAGTGTATGAAACCCTAGGAGGCAAGCAACATCTGCATTCCATGTACAGACCCCAATCAAGTGGACAGATTGAGAGAGTTAATAGATCTTTGAAGACCCTAGTGGCTAAAATCTGAATCACATTTGAAGTGGCCAGATGCATTAACTTTGGCATTATTTCATCTCTGGTGCCAGCCCAATAGTATCACTCATTTGTCACCCTTTGAGATGCTATATGGACATTCACCTTACCATGGCAAGTCACCTCAAAGCACCCATAACCTATCGCATCTGGGTATGGAATGCAAGCTCTATGAGTACATTAAGTTATGCAAACAGCATTTAGATCAGCTTCATGAGTTGGCTTTGATACTTCAAAGAGCTCCCTTTGATTTTAGTCTACATAACTTCCAGCCTAGAGATTATGTCTACATTAGAAACTTTACTAGGAAGTCTATGTTAGACCCTAAGTGGCTTGGCCCATCGCAAATAATCTTAACAACCCCTAGTGCAATCAATGTTAAGGGGAGGCTTCCATGGTTCCATGTCACCCAGGTCAAGTCAGCAAAAGATATGTTCCAACACCAACAAGACCTGGTCATCATACAGCACAATAGTCAATTAGCACCAATCAGCCAACCAAGTAGTGAGACCATAGCAAATCCACAGTCTAAACATAAGACCATAGCCTTACAGCAATTCACTTATGAGCCAGAATCAGTGCAAGAGTCAGGAAGCAGCCAAGTGTTACACCAAATATTACACCAAAATGACTATCTCAAAACCAATTAAAATCACTTAGAAGAAATATCCATAGACTATAATGACAGTGAAGAAGAATCAGCAACAGAAGGAGAGACAATATCTGATCTTCAATCATTCCAAGACCTAGACAATGACATCGATGAGTAAATGCTAAGGCACAAAGGACATCATAATGAACTCTTGGGTTGTCTTTGATCATCTTTATTTAACCGCAAGGAAGAAAAAAAAAGAAAGGATTAGTCATGTTTCATGGACACTCAACTTTGTGACACAAGTCGACACAACTGAACATCGGTTCCAGTTCAAGTTGACAAGCATGTGTGGTAACATCATATGACACAACGAGGGTGTTGCTGACTTCATGGAGCATTGCAAGGACATCAACACTGAAGACTACCAGGACAACCATGAACTGTATACACAACCGGTGTATGGGAAAACAGCGCTGTCAAGAGGATCGTCTGATCAGCGTTGGATCCATGCACTTGGAGAGTACATCTTACATCCAACAGAATTCTCACTGCACCCAACACTTTAGAATGCCATCCACTCAGTACATGCAATTGGTAGGAGAATTCCAAAGGAGTAAGTATGTGACACACTTCATTACACGGTCAGGTCATACCAGTCAACACATAAAACATTTCTGACTTTACATCTACATATGAAACATTAACTTACCCATAGGAGAGCTGTCTGCCTTTGCTTAGAGTTTTCCCTCTTACTTTGGTTCAGACACCTTCTACTCAAGATCATCTGACATTTCCTTCTTTTAAATAATGTAAATATGTAAATGCTTGCTTACTAACCCTTAGTAATAGCTTCTTTAGTAATAATTTTTACTAACACACAGGGACGGAATAGTTAGTCTGATACGTTAGAATAGGGTCAGAGTTTTCTTGATTTTCTTTGTAAATATTGTACATAGTTTAAGTCTATAGTTTAACCAAAAGGCTTATAACTAGTGTTAGGATTATTTATCTTTACTAATGCTTCCTAACATAGGCATAAGTGTACTAACATATTGACATACTAACTCTTAGGAAGATTGAATTAGGTTTTAGGAACTTGCTAGAAATTTTTCTTAGTTGATACTTTTGTTGTTAGTTCATAAAGTTAGAAAACTTTACAGCTAGAGTTTATTACTTTGTTTTAGTTAGCAAATGTTTTACTTTAAGATTGTCCTGTTGATGTTTGCGTTTAATCTCGTTTTCCTTTCTGTTCAAAATTTTTTGTAAAACTTAAATCCCCATTTCTTTCCTTTACCTTTCCCATAACCCATCTTAGTTTAGCTTAGAGTAGTAATATGGTTGAAATAGGAGCTAAGAAACCCTTTTCTTGTTTTTAAATCTTTAGATAGGAATAGGAGCATAGTTTTAGTTTAGTCTTAGTGTAAGTGTAGAATTCCTTGAGAACTTAGGGACCTGGAAATGTTGCAAGGTGCGACTTTCCAAAAGACAAATGAGCAAATTGTAATGCAGGATTGATGCAAGATCTCTTGCAGTTACAAAATCACCCTAGGCAATCCTGGAAGTTAGGGGAATGGAACTTTGGCCCAGCAAGTCCCGGTCTCAAGACCTGACTGTTGGAGCTGGGACTATAAATACCCCTGGAGAACCATCCTGGGGGTTCTGATTTCCTTGACCTCACCCAGACATCCAGCTACCCCCTGGACTTCCCCTTAGGACCCCGGGGAGGGGAAGGGAGGTTTGGGTTGTGGAACATGGGCAGGAATTAGTTAAGTTAGCCTAGCCAGGGACACCCCTAAACCAAATCATTACCATCTTTTGTCAAGCTGGTAGACTGCTCTACATCAGGGCTGTGGGATTTGTCCCTGGCTGAGGGGCCAGTTCCCTCAGTCTGATCCTACCTTCTGAGGCCCTCCAGCACTGGCCATTCACCCATAGCAACAGCTTCTCCAGACCCTAACCCTCTTCCCTCAGCTTACCCTTGTGTTTTAAATAAGCCCCTTGCTGATTCTGAGAGTTTCCATAGTTCATTTATAACATCAACCAGGGCTAAGGGGCTGAAGAGAAGGAGGATAGCTACCACTTGTCTCCAGAGGGGGCTAGACTAGGCATCCATTTTATTCAGGAAGTGAGATGGCTTCATTTCTTGTTGGTTTCTGGTTTCTCACCAGCAGGGAGGGGCTCCTCACTTGTCACCTTAAAGGAGCCTACAGACAACAGGGAGACTGACTGAACATCTCAGCTCAGACCCACACATCCCTGGCTGTCTCAAATCAACAAATACTGTAGTTGTAGGCTCCCTGGTCTAGGGGACTTACTGGTACCAACAGCTCCCCTATTATCAGCCTGATTACCTCCCTTATTACAATTAGAATCATTCCCAGTAAGATCAGGGGTAAAACAAGGATGCCCATTGTCACCTCTATTATTTAACTTTGTACTGGAAACACTAGCAGTAGCAATTAGAGAAGAAAAAGAAATTGAAGGTATTAAAATAGGCAATGAGGAGACCAAGCTTTGCAGATCTGCAATTTTTGCAGATGATATGATGGTCTACTTAAAAAATCCTAGAGAATCAACTAAAAAGCTAGTGGAAATGATCAACAACTTTAGCAAAGTTGCAGGATACAAAATAAACTCACATAAATCATCAGCATTTCTATATATTTCCAACACATCACAGCAGGAAGAGTTAGAAAGAGAAACTCCATTTAAAATCACCCTAGACAATATAAGATACTTAGGAATTTATCTGCCAAGACAAACACAGGAATTATATGAACACAACTACAAAATACTTTTCATACAATTAAAACTAGATCTAAACTATTGGAAAAACATTGATTGCTCATGGGTAGGATGAGCATAATAAAAATGACCATCCCACCCAAATTAATTTACTTATTTAGTGCCATACCTATTAAACTACCAAGAATCTTTGTTACCGAACAAGAAAAAACTATAGCAAAGTTCATTTGGAAGAAAAAAAGATCAAGAATATCAAGGGAAATAATGAAAAAAACCATGAAGGAAGGTGGTCTAGCAGATCTTGAACTGTACCATAAAGCAGTAGTCATCAAAACAATATGGTACTGACGAAGAGACAGAAGGGAGGATCATTGGAAGAGACTTGGGGTAAGTGACCTCAGCAAGACAGTATATGATAAACCCAAACTGCCCAGATTTTGGGACAAAAACCCACTATTTGACAAAAAGTGCTGGGAAAATTGGAAAACAGTATGGGAGAGATTGAGTTTAGATCAACATGTCACACCCTATATTAAAATAAATTCGGAATGGATGAATGACTTGACCATAAAGAAGTAAACTATAAGTAAAATAGGTGGGCACAGAGTAGTATACTTGTCAGATCTTTGGGAGGGGAGGGATTTTAAAATCAAGCAAGAGTTAGAAAAAATTACAAAATGTAAAATAAATAACTTTGATTACATTAAATTGAAAAGGTTTTGTACAAACAAAACCAATGCTAACAAAATTAGAAGGGAAGCAACACATTTAGAAAAAATCTTTATAACAAAAAACTCTGATAGAGGTCTAATTACTCAAATATATAAGGAGCTAAATCAATTGTACAAAAAATCAAGCCATTCCCCAATTGGGCAAGGGACATGAATAAACTTTTCAGATAAAGAAATCAAAACTATCAACAAACACATGAAAAAGTGTTCTAAATCTCTTATAATTATAGAAATGCAAATCAAACAACTCTGAGATACTACCTCACATGTAGCAGATTAGCTAAAATGACAGCAAAGGAAAATGGTGAATGTTGGAGGGGATGTGGCAAAATTGGGACATTAAATGCATTGCTGGTGGAGTTGTGAATTGATCAGTTATTCTGGATGGCAATTTGGAACTATGGTCAAAGGACTATAAAAGACTGTCTGCCCATTCATTCAGCCATATTACTGCTGGGTTTATACCCCAAAGAGATAATAGGGAAAAATACTCGTACAAAAAATATTTATAGCTGCACTCTTTGTGGTGGCAAAAAATTGGAAAATGAGAGAATGTCTTTTAATTGGGGAATGGCTGAACAAATTGTGGTATCTGTTGGTGATGGAATACTATTGTGCTCAAAGGAATAATGAACTGGAGGAATTCCATGTGAATTGGAATGACCTCAAGGAATTGATGCAGAGTGAAAGGAGTAGAACCAGGAGAATGGTGCATACAGAGACTGATATACTATCGTACAATTGAACATAATGGACTTCTCTACTAACAGCAATGCAAGGATCCAGAACAATGCAGAGGGACTTATGAAAAAGAAAGCTATCCACTTTCAGAGGAAGAACTGTGGGAGTAGAAACAGAAGAAAAACAACTGCTTGAACACATGAGTTGATGGGGATATTATTGTTTATGTAGATGCTAAACAATCACCCTAGGGCAACTATCAATAATATGGAAATAGGTCTTGATCAATGATACATGTAAAACCTAGTGGAATTGTGTGTTGGCTATGGGGGGGGGTTTGGGGAGAGGGAAAGAACATGAATCATGTAACCATGGGAAAATAGTCTAAATAAAAAAATGAACCCCAAAAAATAAATTTTCTTTAGCCTTTCAAAAAAATTATATTAAATTTATTTGTTTGTTTGTTACATAAAAATACACAGGTATCTCCTTCTCTCCCTCCATCCCCCTCATTAGAGAAGGCATCATTTGACAAAAAGATAGGTATATTATATAAAACTATGCCTTATTTCTGTTTATCAGTTATTTCTCTGGAGATAGACATACACAGTTCATTCATAGTTCATTCAAACAATATTTCTGTTGATGTATATAATGTTTCTTTGGTTCTGTTGTTTCAAGCTTCATAATTTCATGTGCCTTTCTATATTTTAAAAAACTTAACTTGCTTCTCATTTCTTGCAGTGCAGTAGTATTCAGTTGTAACCATATGCCACAGTTTGTTTAGTCACTCCCCAATTGATGGCCATCCCTTCAATTTCCAGTTGTTTGTGACCACAAAGAAAGCCACTATGATACTTTGGAATATATAGCTTCTTTTCCTTATTCAATGATTACCTTAGAAAATAAACCTATTAGTGGTATTGCTGGATCAAAAGGTATACAGTTTTATAACTCTTTTGGTATCATCCCAGATTGCCCTCCAAAATAGTTGATTCAGTTCATAGTCCCACCAACAGTGTTTTAGTGTTCCAATTTTTCTGCAACCTTTCTAACATTTGTCATTTTACCCTTTTGCCATTTTAGCTAATCTGATAGTTTTAAGATGATTTGATTTCTCAAAGTTGTTTTGATGTGCATTTCTCTAATTAATAAAGATTTATTATATATATTTATATATAGCTTTGATGTCTTCATCCAAAATCAGTCTATTCATATCATTTGACCATTGATCAATTGGTGAATAACCCATATTTTTTTTAAATTTGACAAAACTCTCTCTATATTTTAGATATGACCTCTATTCAAGAAACTGTTTGGATAAAAATTTATTTAGCTGCATTTAGAGTAGGATTGTAGACTAGAGAGAGGGTTTTTTATTTTTACTTGGTTCCTTACAAGACAGGAGACAGAAGAATTTGCTGTGGACCCTTGGGAAAAAAATCCTAGAAACCCTAGAGAAAAAGTCAATGGGGGGCATTATTGTCTGGGAATCTGAGAAGAGAGAAGTGACCATTCTGAGCTCTGGGTCTAAGAGTTGTCGTGGCAGTTGAAGATAAGAAGATTTCTAGTAAGAAAGTTAAGAAGAATTTATGTAAAGAAAGTTGAAGAAGAGAATCTAATTACTTAAATAGGTTTACTGAGTGAGTTTCCCTGAAGTACACAGGGAGTAGCAGAGAGCAAGGTCTGTGAGAACTGACAGGCTGGTGGATCTTTGAAGAGAGAGAGCAGCTGTGAAGTTTATATATATATATATATATATATATATATATAAAGAAGATAAGACGTTTACAAATTAGCTTAGCTCAGTAAGTTAGAGTTATATCTTTATATAGTAAGGGAGTTAAGTTAGGTCTGATCTAATCAAGCACAAAGATGTCTCATGAGGGACAGATTGGGTTCTGAGTTTTAGTTGGAATTTATTAGTGTTAGGGATTATATAAGACATCTCCTAAATCCTATTCCTCCTTCCTCCTTCCTCTCTCTATCTCTACTAAGAAAATAAATTTAGGTTGTATTAAGCTGCCTCAGGCCTTCAATCAAATAGATAAACTAGCGGTATCAACACCAATAATCCAACATAGTCAGATCAATTATACTAATAACACCTTGGTCCAGACTAGTTTAATATTGATTATTACATTTGACCAGCCAGCCTAATATATAAAATAGTTTTTTTTACTATATTACAATTGGCAAGTGTCCCTTTATTAGTTAATCTTACCAGTATCCCCTTATAAATTATTATTTTAACTTTTACAAAACTGTCGGTAAATTTCCCCCCGCCCCAACTTATTGTTTTCCTTCTAATCTTGGCCACATTAGTTCTATTTGTATAAAACCATTTTAATTTAAAGATCCAAGTTTTGAGGAAAAGAATTCATAATTTGTTAAAAATTTTTGGGAAAATTGGAAAGAAGTCTGGCAAAAATTATATATAGATTAATATCTTACATCCTTTACTAGGAGAAGATCAAAATGGATACAGGGCCTGCTAATAAAGGGAAGGCAGATATAAACAAATCAAAAGAATAGAAAATATATTACTTATCAGATTTATGGATAGGAGAAAAATTTATGAATAATAAGAGATAGAAAGTATTGTGAGATAGAAAATTGATAATTTTAAATACACGAAACTTTAAGAATTTTATCATTTTATTTGATTTTCTTCTGTTTACTCATATCTGCAACCTTGATGTTCATATCTTCAGCCTTACTTCTTTGATTAGTATTTTGTTTCCAGGCCAGACCCCCACCAATTCCCACACTCTTGGATGGAACTGGCAAGCCTATCCCCTCTGTGGTCTGAAGAATACTTCTATTGTTATGGTGAATGGCATGGCTGGTCCTAGACTCCATTCTCTTTCACAAAATGTAGCTTCTATTTTTGACTCCTAGTATCCCAACTTCAGTCCTGGTCTTGGTCTCATATCTGCCTCTTTCTCTGTCCATAATTCTCATTTGGGAGTTAGTTCCTCCCCTGGTTATGGCCTTGACAGGATATCTGAAATCATTCTGATTTAATTTCTCCTAGAAACTTCCCCAGCATGTGTACCTGATCACTAAGTTGACTCTCTTTTCTGCTGTGGTTTCCACCAGTACACTGACTTCAGTTCTCTTAGGGTACTCCAAATGCTCTCCAGAGACCGTGAAAGTATTGATTTAATTACAGTTCCCAGCACAAGAAGTAGAAGGGGCAAGGGTATGGATGAGTGGTGGTAAATCAGAAAATGGGCAGGGTGATTGCATGGTTTGGCTAGAATGCCCTCCCTCCCACTCTTCAACTATTAAATTCCTTTTAAGGCCAGCTTAGATGTCCCCTCCTTTTGGAAGCCTTCCTCTTCTGACTTCACACAGTTGAGTTGTAGCTCTGTAATGCATTCACTATACAATATTGTATATTATGTAATAATGGGATTTAGAATTGGAAGAAACCTTCAGTGGTGTCCTATCCAACCCCTTCATTTTACAAACTGAAGTGAGAGAAGGGAAGTGACTCATCTGTATTCGCTCAGGTAATATAATTTTTTCACATAAATCTTATGCCCTTACTAGACTACAAGCTAGATGAGGGCAGTGACTATGTCTTATAGAACCATGCCTTTTCCAGCACCTAGTGCAATGTTCTACATACAGTAAATGCTTAATAAGTAAAATAATTTCAGAAATCTGATAAAATACACATTCTGCTAATGAGGAGAAATTGTTCTAATCCCCTGGGAAGGTCTGAGGCAGCCAACACCTCTCTTTATTTTACATGGTGTCTTGTCCTTGCCTCTTTGGTTTGATGCCCTATTGCTGGTTTCTTGACTGTTGTGTAGATCATGGACCCTCAAATTCTTCAGTCTTGCCTGATGCTAACATATAGGTCTGTCAAATGCTAGAAAAATACCCTGGGGAGCTGGAGGTCACTGAGAAACTGTCAGGGGCTCAGCAGCACTTCCAAACAACGCCCCGGATGCTTGTGGTAACATAAAAGGAGAACCTTCTGGCTGTGAGTAATGTTCTATTGGCAGACGTTGAAAGCACCCCAAACCCCCAGTGACTGCCTGTGACAGCAGTCAGGGCCAGGTGCTGTCTGACAGGAGGGCAGTGTTGATGCTAAAGGCCAGGGATGTTATTTTGAGGTTTCACTGTTTATGTATCATTACTGCTTATTTCCATGAGTTTAGAGGACTAATTCTATTGACCCCATCTCTCCAATAAATTTCAATCTAAAGGCAAGTGAAGACTTTTCTTCTTTGTCCATTTTTGTTCCACAAGTTTGTTTCTTTCTGGAAATACAAAAGTTTACGTGGAACTCTTTTAAATGATGTTGGCTTGACTCTGTGAAGTTACTGTGAAGTATTTCATCTTGCCAAGAGCAGGGCTGGCTCTGGACAAAATCGTTAAGCAGAAGTTTACTTTTAGTGCCCTTCCTCTGCTTTTGGCTTTGGCATTCATCTAAATAACCTAGTGCCTTCCCCTCATGTTTCTTTTTCATGCCAACTGCCTCCTTCCCCTGCCATCTCCTCCATGAACTTGGCAGCAATGGGACACTGAATCTGGAGGCAAAAGACCAGGCTTTGCTCCTTATTATTTATGTGACCTCAGGCAAGTCAGTTCATGTCTCTGGCCCTCAGTTTCTTCCTCTGTTAAATGGAAAAAGTTGGATGAGATACAATTTTAATGTCCTACCCAGTCCTACTTTCCTCTGTTTGTGTCCCATTTCTTAAATATTCCTTTTCACTGTCTTGTGGATGAATTAGGAAGTTAATACCAAAAATAATTTCAGAAAATAACAAGAATTGTAATGTAAAAAATTGTAATGGAATACTATTGTGCCATAAGAAATGATGAATAGGAGGATCATGAAAAAAACCTGGAACGATTTATATGAAGTGATGCAAAGTAAAGTGAGCAGACCTAGGAGAACATTGTATACAGTAATAGCAAGTAAGAATGATGATCAACAGTGAATGACAAATATTTTTTTAAAATTTATACCCTGTGTCTTAATATCAGTTCCAAGACAGAAGAGTGGCAAGGACTAGACAATGGGGGTTAAGTGACTTGCCCAGGGTCACACAGCTAGGAAGTGTCTGAGGCCAGATTTGAATCTCCCAACTCCAAGCCTGGGGCTCTATTCAGATGCTTCTGAATGATTTAACTATTATCAGCAATGCAAGAGTCCAAGACAACTCCAAGGGACTCATGACAAAAAGGTTAACCACCACCATAGAAGGAACTGATGGAATATGAATGCAGATTGAAGTATACCTTTCTTTACTTTGTCTCCATGATTTTTTTCTTTTATAAATGATATGTCTTCTTTCACATGATGAATGTAGAAATATGTATTGCACGATAGCACATGTATAACCTATATCATATCACTGGCCATCCTGGGAAGAGGGTTAGGGAGAGGAGAGATGCAAAATGTCAGAAAATGATTATTAAAAATTGTATTGACACGTAAAAAACTAGAAAAAGAAAAGAACAAGAAAGCACCTAGCTGCCTTTTGGGGAATTAATCACTTGGCCCCGATGACCAATGTCCTGGCAACACTGGAAGGATCTACTGTTGATACATTGTGAGCAATTTTGGGAAGTCTGTGGAAAATGGGAATGTAATCATAAGTATTTATATTAAGGGTAATTAAGAGCAAATGTGATGATTTTTTAATAGTGTCTACAGATTGTAGATTGTAGAACTTGATTTTAATTCTTAACAAAAGCTGGAGTGTTACCAAGGAATATTAGTAAACTTTTAAGAAAGTAAGCAGTGATCATAATAAACTAGCATGACTTCATCAAGAACAGGTTATTTCAGGCTAATATTATTTCTTTGGACAGTTAATTAAACTGGTAGATTAGGGGGAACTACTTTAATTAGATTTTAGCTAAGCATTTTGCAAAGCTAGGGGCAGCCACAAGATGCAGTGGACAGAACACTTGGCTCAGCCAAGAAGATCTGAGTTCAAATCCACCCTCTGATACTTACTAGCTATATGATCCTGGGTAAGTCACTTAACTCTTATTTGCCTGAGTTCCTCATCTGAAAAATGAATATAATAATAGCAACTACCTACCAGAGTTGTTTAAATTTTTAAAAATGTTAATAACAAATTTCCACAAGTTTACTGAAATTATACAATCCAAATTGTCTCCCTTCTTCCCTCCCCCTCCCAGAGCAGGTAAGAGATTAGAGGTTATAAATGTATTATCATGCAAAAAAGGTTTCCATATTATTCATTTTTGTAAGTGAATAATTTTATAATATCAAACCCCTGAAACCCAAATAAACAAGTGATAAATCATATGCTTTCATCTACATTCTTACTCCAACAATTCTTTCTGTAGAGGTGTATAGAATTCTTTTTTATAAGTCCCTTAGAGTTGTTTTGGATCTTTGTATTGCTGTTAGTAGCAAAGTCTATTACATTTGATTGTCCCACAATATTTCTGTTACTGTGTATAAAATTTTCCTGGTTCTGCTCATTTCACTTTGCATCAGTTCATGTAGATCTTTGAAGCTTTTTCTGAAATCATCTATTTCATCATTTCTTACATCAAAATAGTATTCTATCACCATAATATACCACAATTTGTTCAGCCATTCCCCATTTGAGGGGTTTCCCGTTAGTTTCCAATTTTTTACCACCACAAAAAGCACAATTATAAATATTTTTGTACATACAGGTCTTTTCCCATTTTTTTTATCTCTTTGGGATACAAACCTAGTAGTAGTATTACTGGATCAAAGGGTATGCATTCTTTTATAGCCCTTTGGATATAATTCTAAATTGCCCTCCAGAATGGTTAGATAAGTTCAAAACTCCACCAGTAATACCTTAATTTCTCAATTTTGCCACATCCCCTCCAACATTTATAATTTTCCTTTATTGTCATATTGGCCAATCTGATAGGTATGAGGTGATACTTTGAAGTTGTTTTAATTTGCATTTCTCTTATCAAGAGGGATTTAGAACATTTTTATATGATTATTGATAGTTTTGATTTCTTCATCTAAAAACTGCCTATTCATATCCTTTGATCATTTATCAATTGGGGAAAGACTTGGATTCTTATAAATTTGACTTAATTTTTTTATATATTTGAGAAATGAGAGTGTCAGAAATTTGTCATAAAATTTTTTCCCCAGGTTGCTGCTTTTCTAATCTTGGTTGTATTGGTTTTGTTTGTATAACCCCTTTTTAATGTAATATAATCAAAATTATTCATTTTATATCTTATTCTCTATCTCTTGTTTAGTCATAAATTCTTCCCTTCTCCATAGACCTGACAGGTAAATTATTTTCTGTTCCTCTAATTTACTTATAATATCACTCTTTATGTTTAAATCATATATCCATTTTGATCTTATCTTGGTATAGGGTATGAGATATTGATCTAAATCTACCTCTACTGTTTTTCAGTTTTTCCAGCAGTTTTTGTCAAATAGTGAGTTCTTATCCTAAAAGCTGGGATCTTTGGGTCTATCAAACACTAGATTGCTGAGGTCATTTATCCCTAATCTATGCCACTGATCCACATTTTTATTTCTTAGTCAGTACCAGACTGTTTTGATGATTACTGCTTTATAGTACAGTTAAAGTACTGCTAGGCCACCATTCTTCACATTTTTTTCATTAGTTCCTTTGATATTCTTGATCTTTTGTTCTTCCACATGAATTTTGTTATTTTTTTCTAGTTCTGTCTGAATAAGGAAATTAATGTAGTGTGTTGATAGAATTTTACTCCCCAGGGACTCTCTCTCCCAGCATCCCAGTTATGTATCCAAGTTAGGTAGCTAATGTAGGGAAGATATAAATTTTGTGTAGCTCGACCTTTGCTCTCTTTTCTCCTAATTGTGCCTGGGAAAGCTGGCTTTTTGCCAGGCAAGAGAATCTATACATGTAGGTTTATTTTTTGTTAGATAATTAGGTTTGAACACTTCTATTTCTTTTCTTTTAGTTAATTTTCTTTCTACTTCAAATGATTATTAATAAACTTTATAAGATATAATGCTTGGAGTTATTGGATATTAATTTTAATTTTAGTATTGCCACTTTTATTATATTAGCTCAACTTACATATAAGCAATTAATGTTTTTCCAGTTGTTTAAATTCAGTTTGCTTAAATTTGTGTGAAAAGTGTTTTGTAATTGTGTTCATACAATTCCTGCATTTGTCTTGGCATAGAGATTCCCTGGCATTTTATATGTCTAGAGCAGTGATGGTCGAACTTTTTAAAGAGGGGGCCAAAAGAAAGAAAATGCTCATCTGTCAGTCTGTTTCTAAGGCACCTCTTTCAAAGTTTCATTGTATTGTATCCTACTCATTGTATTCGTCAGATTAGGAATAATGTTGTGAGGCCAGATAGGACATTTCAGGGGGCCATAGGTTGCCCATGACTGGTCTAGAGTGATTTTAAAGGGAGTTCCTTTTTCTAACTCTTGCTGCTGAGTTTTGTTGGAAATATATGAAAATGCTGATGGTTTATGTGGGTTTATTTTGTATCCTGCAACTTTTCTAAAGTTATTGATTATTTCCACTAGCTTTTTAGTTAATTTTCTAGGATTTCTAAAGTATACCATTATATCATCTGTAAAGAGTGATAGTTTAGTTTCCTAACTGCCTACTTTAATTCCTTTAATTTTTTTTTCTTCTCTAATTTCTAAAACTAGCATTTCTAGTACAATATGAAATCATAGTTGTGATAATGGGCATCCTTGCTTTACTCCTGATCTTATTGGGAAGGCATCTAATTTATCCCTATAACAAATGATACTTGCTAATGTTTTTAAATAAATATTATTGTTTTAAGGAAAGGCTCTGTTATTCCTATGCTTTCTAGTGTTTTTAATAGGAATAGGTGTTGTGTTTTGTCAAAAGCTTTTTCTATGTCTATTGGGATAATCAAGTGATTTCCGTTAGTTTGATTCAATTACACTTATTTTGCCAAATAGTTTATATAGTTTGGAGATTTATTGTTCTTTAAATGTTTGATGGAATTAATTTGTGAATCCATCAGGCTCTGGGGATTTTTTCTTAGAGATTTCATTGATGGCTTGTTCAATTTCTTTTATCTGAGATGGGATTAAGTATTCTATTTCCTCTTTTGTTAATGTAGGCAGTTTATATTTTTGTAAATATTTATCCACTTCACCTAGATTATCAGATTTATTGTCTTATGTTTAAGCAAAATAATTCCTAATGATTGCTTTAATTTCCTCATCATTAGAGGTGAAATCACCTTTTCAATTTTTGATACTGGTAATTTGATTCTCTTCTTTCCTATTTTTTAAAAAATCAAATGAACCAACTCTCTATTTTATTTTTTGTCGTTCTTTTTTAAAGATAGAACCAGCTTCTACTCTTATTTATTACTTCAATAGTTCTTTTATTTTCAGTTTTATTACTTTCTCCTTTGATTTTTAGGATTTCTAATTTAGTCTTTAATTAGGGATTTTAAATTTGTTCTTTTTCTAGTTTTTTTAGTTACATGCCCAATTCATTGATCTGCTTTTTCTCTATTTTATTGATGTAAGCAGTTTTCCCCCTAAGTACTGCTTTGGCTGTATCCCATACATTTTGATATATTGTCTCCTCATTGTTGTTCTCTTCAATCAGTGATTGTTTCTATGATTTGTTCTTTGACCCACCTATTTTGAAGAATTTTATTATTTTTTTCTAATTAATTTTTTTAAACCCTTAACTTCTGTGTATTGGCTCCTAGGTAGAAGAGTGGTAAGGATGGGCAATGGGGGTCAAGTGACTTGCCCGGGGTCACACAGCTGGGAAGTGTCTGAGGCTGGATTTGAACCTAGGACCTCCCGTCTTTAGGCCTGACTCTCAATCCACTGAGCTACCCAGCTGCCCCCTTTCTAATTAATTTTTAATTTTCCCTTCCATGAACCCTTATTGATTATAATTTATATTGCATTATGATTTGAAAGAGTTGCATTTATTATTTCTGTTTTTCTGCATTTGGTTGTGAATTCTTATGCCCTAGAACATGGTAAGTTTTTGTATATGTACTATGTACTGCTGAAAAGAAGGTATATTCCTTTTTATCCCTATTCCATTTTCTCCAGATAGCTATTAAATCTAACTTTTCTAAAATTTCATTCACTTTCTTTTCTTTTCTTTTTTCTTTTCTTTTCTCTTTTTTTTGTTTGTTAGGTTTATCTAGTTCTGATAGGAGAAGGTTATTGCTTTACCATCTTTTTCTTTCTTAAGCTCCTTTAATTTCTCCTTTAAAAATCTGAATGCTTTACTATTTGGTGCATATATGTTAAGTACTGATATTACTTCATTGTCTATACTACCTTTTACCTTCTTTATCTCTTTTAATAAGATCTATTTTTATGTTAGCTTTGTCTGTGATCATGATTTCTACCGGTGCTTTTTTTTGGTCTCAACTGAAGCCCAATACCAACCCCTTATCTTTTCTCTCTGTGTGTCTACCTGCCTCAAATGTGTTTCTTGTAAACAACATATGGTAGGATTTTACCAGAATTGTTTTGAGGAGTAAATGAGATAATATATTTAAAGCACTCAGGTTTATAGTGTCCACCACATAGTAAACACTGTTTAAAATGTTTTTTAAAAGAAACAAACTGTCTTTGGCCATTCTTATGGAGGAGATAAAGAATGTGAACTACACAACAGTCCAAATATATGGATTCAGAACTGGTTTTATTGGCTGTACCCAAAGAATTGTCATGAATGGTTCCATTTTCAAATTTGATGAGTATTCATGAGATCATAGACTTAGAACTGGAATGAATCTTTGAAATCATTTAATTCAGCTGCTCATTTCAGAAATGAGGAAACCAAGGACTACAGAGGTTAAATGACCTGCCCAGGGTCTCACAGCTAGTAAATGTCAGAGTTGGAATTCAAACCAGATACTCTGATTTGTGGAATTCAAAACCTTATTGCTTCCTCTAAAGCAGTGGTTCCCAAACTTTTTTGGCCTACCACCCCCTTTCCAGAAAAAAAATATTACTTAGCTCCTTGGAAATTAATTTTTTAAAATGTTAATAGCAATTAATAGGAAAGATAAATGTACCTGTGGCCATCACCACCCTTCTGGATCACTGCAGCACCCACCAGGGGGCAGTGGTGCCCACTTTGGGAATCACTGCTCTAAAGTATTCTAGAAATTTGTGTTTATCCTTGGGATGTTTAATATTTTTATGTTAAAACTTTAATGAAAATACATATAGCATGCTTATCAAATTTGTAGATAATGAAGCTGGAAGGGATAGTTAACACAATGAATGATGGAGTCAAGATTTGAAAAGCTCTCAAGAGCTTAGCACTTTGAGCTAGATCTAATGACATGACACTTCATAGGTATAAATGGAAAATCTTAAACTTGGGCTAGAAAACAATCAACTTCTCAAGTACAAGAGAGATAGAGATGTGGAATGCACATAATTTGTATATCCTTGTCAGCAATAGTTGTAGTAGGATTATGAAGGGAGCTATAGTAGGAAAGGACTATGACAGAAATTCAGTCAACCCAGCAAACACAGATGGCAATATAGGCATCTTGTTCAAAAAAGCTTCTAGTTAATCAGATTTCACAATCAAATGTTAAGGTAACATTTCATATGGGGAAATCAATCAACCAATCATTAAGTTTTTATTAAATGCCTATTCCATGCTAGGTACTACACTGGGATGCAAATACAGAATTCAGACAATCCCTGCCCTCAAAAAGCTTATATTCTACTAGAGAAATACAACACATTTTGGTGACTTGTGGCCAGAAAAGGGGACTTATGTCAAAGTAGTGGCAAGGAATTCTGAATAGACCCATGAGGCAAAAATTGTGATGCCCTTTCCAGTAAGAATAACAGTATAGAAGGGAAAGGGTGAAGGGAAACAGCATTTATTAAGTGCCTACTATGTGCCAATCGCTGTGATAAACACTTTACAATTATAATTTCATTTGATCCTCACAATACTCCCTGTGATATAGGGGCTATTATCATCTTCACTTTATAGTTAAGGATAATCAGGCTGAGAGAGGTTGTGATCTGCACAGTATCACACAACTAATAAATGTTTGAGGTCACATTTGAACTTGAATGAGTTAAAATCTAGGCACAGTATTCTATCCATGGTACCACCTATATGCCTCTAATACTGACTTGATTGTTGTTCCTAAAGAAAATATGGAAAGCAATAATACACAAATGGAGTGAAGAATATATGAATGGTAGCAGGGCAGATGGCAAGATGATCCTGATGTCCTGGTAGATAATTAGATGACAAGGACCAGTATCTGGGGCTGGCTAGAAAACTTCCTAAAGATTCAGCATAAATATGGAGACCATGACAAATGCAGAAACTAAAGGAAGAAAAAGTTATAATGACAAATGGGGACTCTGAAGAAATACTTTGTTGTAACTCAGTGTGTTTTCATTTCTATAATATTTTAGTTGTGCAATATAACTCACTCATGGAAATGACTCATTATTCCACCAAAAAAAGTGGGTTTCTTGATGGATAGTTTTTGACAACATTGCTTTTTCCATTTTCTTTTTATGCCACCTGCTGATACATTTATTCCCTAACCAACATATTATACATTCCCATAACCAACATGAGATACAACTGGAAACATTAACTCAATTTATATGTCAGTGGTTCCCAATTTATGGGTAGAGGATCTTGGAGACTTCACATAATAATTGCAAGGAATCCTCAAGTCTATGTGAGTACTAGTCATCTTTTCATTAAGTAGTTCATTATTAGAAATAAGCAAATATCCCTTCTGTATATTAGAATAGCAAATATTTATTACTGTCAAAAAAGAAATAATTACAAAATATTTATTATTATTTTTTCATGGAATCATGAATATAGAAATAGAAAGGGACCTGGGAGACCAATTTTTCAGTTCCTTTGTATTTTCTTTTTTTAAAGCTTACCTTCTGTCTTAGAATCAAAATTATATATCCCAAGGCAAAAGAGTAGTAAGGGCTAAGCAGTTGGGATTAAGTGATTTGCCCAGGGTCATACAGCTAGGACATGTCTTAAGTCAGATTTGAACTAGGACCTCCTTTCATTAGGCCTGGATCTCTATCTATTAAGCTACCTAACTTACTCCCCACCCCACCCCAATATTATTTTTACAAATTATGAAACTAAGCCCAATGGAGGTCAACTCATTTGCCCAGATGTCTGGCAAGTAGTAAGCATCAGAGTGAGATCCAAACCTATGTCTTCTGAATCCAGAGCCAGAATTATTTCTACTACTTCATACTTCAAATGTATGTAGATATTCTTGGGATTAATAAAATGCAATTTACATAAAGTGTTCTGATAGGTTTTTGTCCTCACATATTTTCTTCCTCCACCAAGAAGTTGCAACATTGTGACAAAAAATAAAAAGAACCATTTGAAGACATATCAAACTTTTGGAAGAAATATGGACCTTCCAGGATGTGATAAAGTTTCATGATCACCCATGCTCACCGCTTAATGATGCTTGAAATGCTTGGTATAGTGGGGCTGCTACTGTACTCAGTTCACCAGATTGAAGGTTTTCCACCTTTGTAGTCCTGACATAATTGGGGATCCCATGATTTATCCTCAGATACCAGTGGCACTAATTTTAAGAGGAGACATAAAGTAGCTTTAGGGGAATGGCATCATTTCTCTATAATTGTTTCTTGATCCTGGTACTGCAAATAAATAAGGTTCTTTGGCTACAGATGACTTCCATGGTCCCTTCCAGCTCTTAATCTGTGATCCTATGATTCTACCTGGTCACTAGTGATATTTTCTGTAATCTTCTAAGAGGCATCAGTCTCTGAAGTTGTGTAGTTCACATTCCCAAACAGATAAAGGGTCAATATTGAGAAACAATTGTCAAAAGAGATGCTATATCCACAGCATTTGAAAAATTCTCTAAGTGGTTACTAATCACAGACATTCAATTTATTTAAATGTATGCCACCAAATTGGCAAAGATGGCAAAAATCCTCCAGAAAAATACATTATCATCAGGGATGTGGGAAAAAAGGCATACTAATCCATTGACATTGGAGCTGTGAATTGGCCCAGGTATTTTGGAAAAAAACTCTTGGGATTATGCAAAAAATGTTACAAAATTGTTCATAGCTTTTGACCCAGTTTTCTCAGTGATAGATTTATGCTTAAGGAATCAGGGTGACAGTTTAATTGACAGCAAGATAAGGCTTATCATTATGAAAATTTTCATAGCAGTGTTATTTGTAATTGCAAAACACTGAAGATAACTCATGTGTTCCAGTGATTGGAGAATGGCTGAACAAATTATGATAAATGAATGTAATGGGATATTCTTGCTCAGTAAAGAACAAGTAGGAAGAATGCAAAGAAATATGGGAGACCTTGTGTAAAGTGATGCAAAGTAAAAGAAGCAAAGCCAAAAGAAAATTATGTGCCTTGAATATGGCTTCATATATGAAGACTTGAGTAAGTGGCATAACAAAAAAAGCACCTCAGGTTAAAAACAATGTATGCTATTGGTACTAAAGTATTAAGTTATAAGACATACTGATCCCTTCCTTTAACAAAACAACAACAAACTACGAAGTGTGAGGGAACACATACAACCAGTCATAATCCCTCTTTCTGATTGCTTTACTGAACTGTTTGGGGGGATTGTGTTTTGGGAGGAGACTGATTGTGAATTTATTAGAAATAGGTATTATTATATGTCAAAACATAGCATCTTTTTTTGAAAGGTGCATGGTTCAGTCCCTGAGAATGATTGTCAAGGACTCAATATTGAGGACAGATTGGAAGGGAGGAAATTAAAATAAATCAGAAAGTGTTAGCAAGTAACGTGGATAGGAAAGGGTAGCACCTTCCATGAAAATGGTCTCTGTAACGCATTTTGCTTTGCATTTTTAAAAAGTTGCTCGTGTTGCTAATGAGCCAAAAAGTTGAAAATCCATTAGGAAGACAATAGCTAATAATAACCAAAGAAAGTAATATTCTGCATAAATATTACAATTTCCTACTTCATTGGCTAGCATAAGATACTCTCCTCCAGTCTCAAAAAAATTTACTATATATTTGTATACTTTTCATGTATTTTATATTTACTAATCCATTGTGTTCAAGAGTTCCTTGAGAGTAGATATTCTCTTGATTTTCTATTCATATCTATTTGTATTTCTAAAATATTTTCACATAATATCCCCCTGACATAGGTAGCTGAATAATTATCTCCATTTTTCAGATGCAGAAATTGAGGCTTGGTGAAGTGATGTGACTTACCCAAGTTGGTAGAAATGGTAGAATCTGTTGTAATCCAGGACTCCTGACTTCAAGTCCAGTGCCCTTTGCAACACAATTCACTTATTACATGTAGTGAGTGCTTAGAAATGTGAACATTTAAGCAGGATTTTGAAAATGTGTATCAGGATTGAATTTTTTTTTTTGCTAAGAAGATCATATTATTGCTGCTGATTCTGATGCATGAGCTCTATACTGGATGCCATTCTCACTCAGTGTTTAAGAAAACATTTTCTCCTGTTGACAAGTTTGCCTTATATCTTATGAAATTTAAAGAATCAGAAAAAGCCACTTGTAGTAGAAACTTAGGTAGAGTCTATTAATTGCACAGATTTGTAGGCACTAGTGCTTAGCACAAAGTAGGTGCTATGTAAATGCTTATTCTCTCACATTTTCCTAGCCACTAGAATGTAATTTCAGCCTTTGGAAGGCTTTAGAAAAGTTGAATCACACTTGTCTTGAACAAGTGTCTAGAAATAAACACAAATTCCTAGCATTTAAATCCCTCCACATTCTGGCTCCAACCTACCTTTTCAGCTTTGTTTCATATTTCTCTTTTGTGACCCCTAAGGTTTAGCCAGATTGGACTATGGGCTGTTTCTATTTTCTACCTCTGTGTATTTTTAGAGAGCTATCACCATCATGCCTGCAATGCACCCCTCTTCCATCTCTGGCTCTCAGAACCTTTATTCTCCTGCAAGATTCAGCTCAAGCATCACCTCTCCTGTGTATCCTTTCCTTATCTCTCCTCCTCTTATTAATGCTGACTCCTTCAAATTGCCATGTATTTCCATATCTCTTTATATCTACTATATTTTTATATATTTATATTCACTGGCTGATTTGGTTCCAGAACAATCGACTATATTCAAGACCCATATTTAGAAACTTATTTGGGGGACAGAGCCAAGATGGCGACTTAATAGGAGTGAAAGCTAAAATTGCTCTGACAATCCTTCCAAAAAATCTTTAAAAAGCTCCTCAAAATGACAGGAGTTAAAAATCAACAGAAATATGGAGTAAGAGGACTCTCCCGTTGAACACAAATTGAAAGGTAGGCAGAGAGAATTGATTTTCACAGGATAAGGGATAACTGGAAGCAAAATTGCACACAAAGAAATGGTGACTGACCACCCCCTTGGCTGTATCAACAAAAGAGCATCTCAGACTCACCCCTTGAAGTTCCAGCCCCTGGCACTAACCCACAGTGAGACCCGGAAGTCCATAGGGCTAGGTCCTTTCAAGCTTTCACTGTGGTGAAGACCTAGCTCCAGGGAAAAACAACTCAGAGCCAAACCTTGCAAGCCAGCAGCAGAAGAGACAGAATCATCAGCTTTCAGAATTCCTAGTCGACAGGCAAAAAAGGCTAGGAAAATGAGCATACAGCAAAAGAAACTCTTAACTCTAGAAAATTTCTATGGCAGAAAAGACCAAATCCAATCAACAGGGGACAGTAACATCCAAGCCACCACATGCAAAATTCAAAGAAAAATGGAAATTGGTCTTAAGCACTAGAAGAACTCAAAAAGGAATTAAAAAATCAAATAAGCCTGGTTGAATAAAAATGAGAAAAAAAGAAATAAAAGTAATAGAGAAAGAAAATAAGAGCTTAACAAGCCAAATTGTTCAACTGGAAAAAGAGGCACAAAAATCCAATGAAGAAAAGAGGTTTTTTAAAAACAGAATTAACCTACTGGAAAAATAGGTAAAAAAAAAACAACAAGTGAAGAAAAGAGTTTCATGAAAAGTAGAATAGACCAAATGGAAAAGGAGGATCAAAAGGTCATGGAAGAAATTCAGTTTTTAAAAATTAGAATTGGGCAAATAGAAGCTAATAACTTCACAAGACATCAAGAAACAATAAAACAAAATAAAAAGAATGAAAAATAGAAAGCTATTGTCTTAAAGATGAGTTAAGGACAATTGGAAAGAATTGAAAAGAAAGGTATATGTAGCTTATGCCAATACCAGCAAAGGGCAGTGAACAATTGGACAATATGAGGCTGTGTAGACAAGTGGTTGCAATAATTCAAGCTCTAATTTTTGTGTTTGTTAAAAATAGAGTTAAAAAACTTTTTTAAAATTCTCTGTATAAATGTACCCATTTCCTAGCTTACTGGCAAGAGATAGTCTCCCATTTCTCAAATTTATGTTGGACTTTGTGTTTTGTATCTAAATTGATACTAGAGCTCCTTGAGATCATGAACTTCTACTTTTCTATTTGTATCTCTTTGCTTGGTAAATAATTTAATCACATATATAAATAATATAATACAATATGACAATGTGATTATAGATAAAACAACACAGTCTAATATAATAATATGAGATATAACAATTTTGTTGAAAGAGAATTCTTTATTTTCTTTTTCTATTTTGAGTTAATCAATCAAGAAACTCCTACTTAACACTTTGTTAGCCATCAAGTAAGAGAATTCACAAGTCACTTACTTAAAGAGCTCCACCCTTTTAATTCAATCAGTTGGAAACTTTGGAATCCTTTGATAAGATTTTACACCCTCTGAGAATGAGAGGTAGATCCCACAGACACTGCCCCCCTGGGCAGTGCTAGGCAATTTGGAAGTTGAGATTGACCCCTGTGTAGAGGGGAAGGGACAGGAAGTGATATGGTAAAAGGACGATAAAAAGTCAGGAACTTCCTGTCCCTATGTCTTCTCCTTTGGACTTTTTCTTTGGAGGACTTCTCCTTTGGACCTCTGGCTTGGAGAGATTCCTGCCTTGGTGGTTCTGTGAGGAGACCCTCTCTGCTTGTTGGCACTTCAGTGGGACATCCCCTTCAGTATGAGTTCTTTGGAGAGATTCTTTTCCTTGGATCCTTCAGTTGCTTGCTGGTGAGTGACTCGGACTTCCATGGGGAGATTGGAACTTTTTTGGGGAGTGAGCTGAATTTCGTCGGATCGGCATTTAGGGTAGGTTAGGCAACCCTTTACCTCTTTCCCTCCTACATCTCATACTTCGACTCTTTCTCTTACTCGTTATAAGTAAAAGCTACTAACAGTTTTTTTCTGGCTTAGGGATAAATATTTTGAATTCAGTGACCACAACATTGAATTTAATCAAAACCCCAATTTAACCTTTACAGTATCCATGATTTAACAGAATTTGTTTAATAAATAGTTTCTCATTAATAAATCAATTCACTGAGTAATGCCTACTATTTCTCTTAAGAAGAACAAAAGCCTCTTAAGGGTGAGGAAATCTTTATTTTTGTGTTTGTATTTCTACCACCCAGCCCAGTGCCTGGCCATAATAGATATTTAATAAATATTTATTGAATTGAATTGAATGAGAGCCAGAGACAGACAGTAGGTAGGCAGTAAAACAGAACATGACAAAATAAAAGCAAGCATGATATCACGAATGTCAGAGCTGGGAGGGAGCCCAGAGATCAGTCTCTCCTTTATCCATTAGGAAACTGAGATCAAGACAGGGAAATGATTTGTTCAAGGTCACCTCCTTTGGTCTCCTGACCACAGTATTCCTTCTTGTCATTAATCTCACTGCATTAGAGAATGAAGGCCAAAGATGTGTTATCCTTACTTTGGGGGAATTCTCTCTCATCCTAAAGCAGATATTTGGGTTTAAACCTTCATTTATTAACTATGTCTTTGCACCTAATACATGGTCAATCTTTGTATATGTACCATGTGCTGCTGAAAGGAATGTATATTCCTTTTTATCTCTATTCAATTTTCTCCAAATATCTAGTAACTAATTTTTCTAACATTTTATTCACATCCCTTATTTCCTTCTTATTTATATTTTAGTTCGATTTATCTAATTCTGATAGGGGAAGGTTGAGGTCCCTCACTAGTATAGTTTTACTATCTATTTCTACCTTAAGCTTCTTTAAAAATCTAGATTTTTGGTGCATATATGTCGAGTATTGATATTTTTTCATTATCTAAGCTGCCTTTTATCAGGATATAATTGCCTTCATTATCTCTTTTAATCAAATTTATTTTTACTTTAGTTTTGTCTGAGATCAGAGTTTGAACCTTCAGATAGGATTATTTCCCTTTAGGCGCAGGTAGGGTGTACTACTCCCACCCCCAAAGAGAATTAGTTTAATGTCTGAGTGAACAGACTTGCCACAAAGTTTCTTTAACTTTCCATTCCTGAAATGCTTATTTAAAGTGCTCCTTACCTGGCATCATGTCTGAGAAGCACACGTAGATTTGGGCACCATGTCCAAGGAGGTTGATCTGCAGCCAAGAGCTTCCTTTAAGTAAGCAGTTGGTGTTGAATCAACATTTCTGGTTTTGAATACCTAATGATCTTCCCTTTTAAGATTATGAAATTCTCTTCAAGGGCCTGGGTTTTCATTACCAGTAATGTGTATAGGATTAGCTTAACACTACCAACAAACACCAATAAATACTATGATTTTTTCTTCACTTAAAGAAAAGTTTTAATTTCTTTGGGTCATTTTGATGGTATTTAGATAGAGGAATAGACCCTCTAATTTAATTCAACAAGCACTCAACAAGTTTTGAACTAGGCATTGTGGAAGCCAAAGATAAAATCCTTAAAACACTCCCTGACCTCAAGAAGGCAATATTCTTACTTTTATTAGACTTTAAAAATAAATTTTAGATTGAAATTACAAGGATGATTTTTTCCTCCAAATTTTACAAAACCAAACACTTAAGCATTTTCATATTCAAAGAAAAAGATAAAATCACAAATCTCCTATATGTTTAGCTTACTTTTCTTCATATCTATGTAATAAATCCTATCCGCAAACATGGTAGCCCCTCCCCGCCCTCTCCACATCACAAAATATATCATTAAAATGGCCAAAATGTTCATATAGATTAAGCATTTCATAGTTTACCTTTCTGGAGGTAACATTCACAGTTTATTCTTCCAGCATTAATTCTGTGGCTGTGTATAATGTTCTCATGATCTTCTTTTGTAAGAGAAAATACAATAAGAACAAAGTGAGGGTAAAATATTAGGATGAAGAGAAACATTAAGCTCTATATCTTTTTTGTCAAAATAGAAATTTTTTCTCATTTTAACAATTTTATGTCATTTATGTTATTTTAGGATTCATCTATAAGATGCCAACAATTCTGTGAATTCAGTGGGAGAGTAAAGAAGCTGGATGGGTGAGAAATGGCTGCCATGGGCACCTTCCTTAAAGAAAAGATGTAGGACAGTGATGGTGAACCCTTTAGAGACCAAGTGCCCAAACTGCAACCCTCATTCTGTACATGAGTTCCCCGCCTTACCCTAGACAGGAGAGGGAGGAAGCCCTCCCACTGGACTGCTGAGCAGAGGGACAGGTTATGTGAGAAATATCCTCAGATGAACGTGTAGAGGGGGAAGAGAGCAGCCCTCTCTGATGAGCTCCAGTATGCATGCCATATGTTCACCAACATGGATCTAGGAGAAGCTCTCCACTCTCTACTTCCATCCTCTCCATTTAGAGGAAGGAGGAGTCCTAGGGTACATGGCACTGACTGTGTACATTTCAGAGTTGATATGGTTTTGTAGCATTGACAGTGTAATAGACGCAACATGAGTAGGAAGAGTTTGGGTTAGATTATATTTGGGAAATCGTGCAGGGCTTTCATTATCCCGAATTGGCTTCTCTCCATCTCTTTATCATTCATATGCTCTAGTTGTGAATGAGGGACCACCATTACTGTGGCAGAATCCAATATGCAAGCCAAATAAAGGACATCAGAGAGACCCTGGAGGATAAAAGTAGGTTGAGACACCAAAAGGGATACATTGCATAAAATGTATTATGAAAGATAATATCAAGATCAATATGATTAGAAAAAGAGGTGAGTTGTAACAGTTATGAGGCGAGGATGAGAACCCAATTGATGGACAGCCGGAGTGTAACAGGAAGGTATGGAAAGAACCAAAGGAAGGCATCTGAGGCTTTGGATTGATCCTTTAAGACTAATGGAAAAATATAGCTAGGAATACTGCAAGTTGAAAAGTGGTAGGAATGAGTGCTATGGTATATCACTGGAGGGAGTAGTCATACTGGGGAGAGCACATATCTATTGAAGTATTTATGTATTTCATGGATAGATAAGGTCACCCAGGGGAATTTGGGATCAGACTAATTCTGAATAACTGAATATTTGGGAAAATTAAAGACAATTTAAAAAGCCCTCTAAATATATTGGCCAACCCCAGATATCGCCTTTCTCAGTGCCAGAAATCTGAGGAGTCATTTGCTGACCCTGATTGGAACTAGTGTTTAGTAAGATGTCCTGTAAGCCAATCACTAAGCATTAATTAGATGGTGCACTGGGCCTGGAGTCAGGAAGACTTGAGTTCAGATGTGACCTGATATGTTTACTAGCTGTGTGACCCTGGGCAATTCACTTAACCTCTGTTTGCTTTAATCTGCTGGAGAAGGAAATGGCAAACTATTCCAGTGTCTTTACAAAGAAAATCCCAAGGACAGCACTGGCATGCTATGGTCCACATGGTCATGAAGAGTCAAATATTCTCTCTCTCTCTCTCTCTCTCTCTCTCTCTCTCTCTCTCTCTCTCTCTCTCTCTCTTACTCTCTCTCTCTCTCTCAACATAACACCCCTCA
>NC_058130.1:638034167-638050509 GCF_016433145.1 Gracilinanus agilis | reverse complement strand
CTCTCTCTCTCTCTCTCTCTCTCTCTCTCTCTCTCTCTCTCTCTCTCTCTCTCTCTCTCTCACTCTCTCTCTCTCTCTCTCTCTCTCTCTCTTATCTCTCTCTCTTACTCTCTCTCTCTCTCACTCTCTCTTACTCTCTCTCTCTTTATCTATCTATATACCTATACATACCCCTAAGCACACACACATATATGTATGTATGTATAAAACCAGTTCACAGGCATAAATTAAGATTCTAGACCCTGTGTTAGCAAACCTATGTCAAGTATGCCATAGGGGCTTTCACCTCTCCAAGTGCATCTGAGGACATTTTTCCCATCACCCTCCCCTCTGTCCAGCAGTCCAGTGAGAGCATTTCCTCCCACCCCGTCTTGGGTAAGATGCTTGGCTCACATATGGTGGGAAGGTTGCAATTTGGGCACTCAGTCTCTAAGGTATCTAAAAAGTTTGCCATCACAGTTCTAGACCAACTTTCTTTACATTAGTGAAAAGCCCGGAGATGAAATGATTTACCCAAGTTCATATAATTCTTCAAATCCAATATTCATTTCCATTCTACCATGGTTGTTTCCTTTATTTGTCATTCATATCTGACAAAGTGGTTGTGAGATTAAAAGGAGAAAATCTATATAAATTTCTTTATAAAACTTTAAAGTACTCAATGAAATACCAATAGTTATTATTATGGTTACTTTACTCTGCCTTTTGACTGTTTTCCTTAGGAACGCTATCTGAAAATATTATTTGGCTAAAAATTCTGTAAAACTGAAATGTCAAATAATCAGAATTTGGATATTGGAGAGATTTCTGTAGAATATTTTATGAATATGGTGCTATTGTCTTTATTTTTTAAATTATGGTTGAAAAACTATATGTTTTAATTTCTTTCTATTTATAAAACAGTGCCCATTGCCAAAGGCCTTAGGCATATAGGCAATAAACAAGTATTTTGTATATATTCACATGTTTATCTCTATGTGTAACTATAGATTCATGGGTACACACATACAAACCCTTCTGGAAGCACTGTATCCATACTGGCTGAGATATCCAAATGTGTCTGCAGACACTGGGTACTTTGGAGGGGCCGGGTGGAGGGGAAGGGTTTCGGGTTGCTGCTGGGAGCTGAGCTGCGTGGAAGCTTTTTGTCCTTGCTGTCTCTGGCTGCTATTGAGCACAACCCTGCAGGTCATGTTTGAATTACATGCTACTATGTCAAAATATTCTGAAATACTTTCATCTTCTGTTGCCTCCTTAAAGATTTTTTTCTTTTATGTACTGAATGAATACTGCATTATGTGTGTAATCTAAACTTAGAAAGCTAATTTTATATATCTCTATAGTATAAATCTATTCCAGGTCTGCTGCTTGAATCCTCTTTTACTGTGCAGAGATTAAATTACTATGATGTATCGGATATAATCATTTAATTTCTAATGCTTATTAAAAGCAACAACAATAATGGGGGGTAGAAACTATTTTTCTCAGAATTAAACAAATGACATAGTATTTTCTAATGAGTTGGCATCAGTATATGAACATGTTTTGGAAAAGTGTATTAACCAGAAGAAGTAGGAGACACCACCCTCTCCTTCAGAAGTTGTTTTATTTTTTTTAAACTCTTACCTTCCATCTTAGAATCAATACTGAGCATTGGTTTTTTTTTTTTTTTAAACCCTTAACTTCGGTGTATTGGCTCATAGGTGGAAGAATGGTAAGGGTGGGCAATGGGGGTCAAGTGACTTGCCCAGGGTCACACAGCTGGGAAGTGTCTGAGGCCGGATTTGAACCTAGGACCTCCTGTCTCTAGGCCTGGCTCTCAATCCACTGAGCTACCCAGCTGCCCCATGAGCATTGGTTTTAAGGTAGGAAAGTGGTAAGGGCTAGGTAAAGGGAGTTAAGTGACTTTCCCAGGATCACATAGCTGGGAAGTGTCTGAGGCCAGCTTTGAGCCCAAGATCACTCATCTCCACTCCTGGCTTTCTGTTCATTGAGCCGCCTAGCTGTCCTGAAGCTTAGAATTTGAGGAGACAAGAGAGAGCAGTAAAAAGAACATTGTACCTAGAATTAGAGGATTGAAGTTCAGAATTCTATTTGTTATCCACATGTTAACCTCTCTGTTGATCAAGATTGAGCAATTTGTCCTGAAGGGCAGCACAGCTTTTTTGGGGTATGTCTGCTATTCCAAGGGTTCTTCTTGGCCATTCAAAAGTCTGCACTTAGCTTTCTCAACTGCTTCCCTCCAAAGTCCTTCAGTCATCTGAAGAAGCCCCTTATCTCCTCCTCATGCAGCATCTGGACTTAGCATTCCTTTAGCTCAGTGATTCCCAAAGTGGGTGCTACCGCCCCCTGGTGGGTGCTGCAGCGATCCAGGAGAGCCGTGATGGCCACAGGTGCATTTATCTTTCCTATTAATTGCTATTAAAATTTTAAAAATTAATTTCCAGGTGGCTAAGTAATATTTTTTCTGGAAAGGGGGTGGTAGGCCAAAAAAGTCTGGGAACCACAGCTAGCCAATCAGGAGCCATGTTCCTCTCTGTTTCCCCATCTCCCAGTCCCTCCATCCCACTTCAACAAATGTCTTCAGGACAAACCTCCCAATCCATTTGGGTTTAGGTGACATGTGTGCACGTCACTTTCCCCTATGGAATGTAAGCTATTAGAAGGCAAGAAAACTTTTATTTTTTGGCTTTTGCATCCCCAATATTTGGAACTTTGCCTGACATAGATTAGGTGCTTAATAAATGTTTGTTAGATTGATACTCTAGTTCTACTACTCTCATTCTACACTTGGGCTAGCTAATGCCCAGAGAAAAGTTACTTTCCCAAGGTCATAAAATCAATCAATAAGCATTTATTGTGTTTATTATATGCCAGTTATTGCGCGAAACACTAGGAAACTCAAAGAAAAAGCAAAAACAGTCCTTGCCTTAAAGAAGATTCTTCTTTTTAGAGAAACAAGATTCTAATGGGGACAACATTTATATAAATTAGAACATGTGAGAGAAATACAGAGTTCATGGAAGATAACATTAGAGATGGTGCTCACCTTCGAGGAAATGGAAGTAGTTGGTTTCCTTTAAGTCTCCACTAGAATCCCACCTTCTAAAAGAAGTCTTCCCCAACCCCTCTTGTTCTAAGATTAAGATTTTGACTGTTATTTCTTATTTATTCTGTAGGTAGCTTGTTTGTAAATAACTGTTTACATGTTGTTTCCTCCATTTGATTTTAAATTCCTTGAGGGCAGGAACTGCCTTTTGCCTCTTTTTGAATCTCCAGCACTTAGCACAGTGCCCTGAACATAGTAGGCACTTAATAAATGTTTAATGATTGATTGATTGATGTCTCCTGAAAGAAATGGCACTCAGGCTTAACAAGCCCTTACTGGTTCCGAGACAGAAGAGCAGTAAGGTCTTGGCAATGGGGGATAATTGGCTTGCCCACTGTCAGTTAGGAAGTGTCTGAGACCAGATTTCAATGAAGAATATCCCCTCTCTAGGCCTGGCTTGCTATCTACCATCTTCGCTGTCCCATCCTTACTGCTTATTAAAAGCTGGTTGATCTTGTTCAAGTTCCAGGTGGGGAAGTAGCCTGGAAAAGGATCCCCAGGAGCATGTACTTAAAGTTCCACTGAGTGAGACAACAAAGCACCTTCCTAGAACAAATAGGAATAAAATTGGGTCTTAGAGGAAGGATAGGATGTGACTAGACAGAGAGGAGAGGGAAGAGCATTTCAGATACAAACAATAGAACAAATGTCTGCATTTAGAAGCAAGTAAGAATGATAAACTGGCTAGAATGCAGTGTGTCTCTGAGAACACTGAGTGAGAAGGTTGGACAGGTATGGTGGAGACAGATTTCAGAAGATCTTAAATGCAGCTGAGGAGTTTAAATGTTATATAGTGGTGATCATTGCTATTGGAATATTTTGAGCAGATGATAAATTTAGTACTTTTGGAAAATAAACTTAGCATCAGTATACAGGATGGCTTGAAGAAAGAGCTTTTAGAAAGTTATTGTAATTATCAACAATGAATTTGGCCAGAAAGGGACATGATCAGAATATACTTCAAGGAATAGAATTGGTAACTGATTGGCTTTGGAGGATGAAGGAAAGAGAGGAGTTAAAATGACTTGGAAATCTTTAACTTGGGTGATTCTGAAAAAGATTCAAACACAAAAAGGGAAATTAGGATGGGAACCTTGTAGGGGAAAGACTATGAGTTCAGTTTCTAATTTAATCCTGTTCCATTCAATAAACATTTGAGCACTTACTATGTACAGCAATAGTGTTGTCACTGTAGAGAGACACAAAGCTATCTGTCACAGATCCTTTTCTTTCCTGATTGGAGCCTGAAAGAATCATTCCTGCTTTTGGAGAAAACCAGGTAGCAGCACATCTAGGCATGGAACGTTCCAGAGAGACGCTAGAGCAGTGGTTCCCAAACTTTTTTGGCCTACCGTCCCCTTTCCAGAAAAAATATTACTTAGCCCCCTGGAAATTAATTTTTAAAAATTTTTATAGCAATTAATAGGAAAGATAAATGCACCTGTGGCCATCACTGCCTTACTGGATCGCTGCAGCACCCACCAGGGGGTGGTGGCACCCACTTTGGGAATCACAATCTAGAGTCACAGAATTCTAAATTCTATTTCTTCTGCTGGAGTGGATTAACTTTGCAAGTCTTCTGCTGGTTACATTCTTCTGAGGAAACATGGAACAGCATGTTACCGACTCTTAATCTCTCCTACCTATTCTGATTAGCCTTATTCTTTCCCAGATTTATACTAACTTGGTTCATCCATCTCATGGTTCATTTCACTGTATGTTCTGAAGCACCTGCGCTATCATTAGCTAAAACCTTTCTAACCTTAAGTTTCAACCAATATTCTTTCTATCTCCATTTATTCTTCTTAAATCCCAGGAATAGAAAGAGGGGCAAACATATTTGCTTTGTCCTTATACTTAACATTATCTTATCTGTTGATCTCCCTGTCATTCCTTCAGCTTTTCAGTGACTAGTTTGCTCATGGATTTTTCTGTTTTCTCTCTTCTACCATCACCGATAGGAGTTTAATGGTCCCTTTAACAACCTGGCCTCTAAATTCTTTAACTTCTTTAATTCCATGGATCTCTGTCCCTCATTAACCAAACACTTTCTGTGATTACAGATTAGACTTCAGCCTCTTTTGGAAGCACACCCTTTCCAACCTTGAAACTTTAGAAATTTATTCTCCTGCCATAGCTTCCTGGCATTCCCACTTCCCCATTTTCTTACTCATACTAAACCTACTCTTTGCTTTATTCCAAGATCCAGTTCCTTGATCCTTATTCTTTAAGTCCATCTCACCCACTCTGTTTTTATCTGCCATGATATGTTCAACTGCTTTAATATTTCCCCAAGATAACGACCCTAAATTTCCTGCTTTCTGACCTTCCTCTATCCCTGAACTATGAGTTTTTATCTTTAGGTAACACATACTCTTGATTTTCTATACTCCTTCGCCAGATTCTAAGCATTGATGAAAAAGTTGACAAAAACCAAACCAACTTCAACCTTTATAAATCTCAGAATCACAGAATTTTGCCTTGCAGGTGACCTCAATGGTTGTCTAGTCCAACCTAAACTTGAGAAGACTACCCACTATATTATTCCTGGTGAATTGTGATTCCAATTGTGAAAGGGATTTTTTAAATCTTAATTACTTGGAATATTCCACCCTTTTAACATAATCAGTGAATTCTTTTGATAAGAGTTCACACCTTCAGAGAACAGGAGGTGGATCTCACAGACACTGACCCCTGGGCCTTGCTAGGCAAATTGAGAGACTTTGATTGGTTCCTGAGATGTGATAGACCAGCCCACAGTGAAAGGAACTTTCTATCACTTTCACACAATTTTACTTGAAGACCTTCATTGAAGAGGAATCCACTATTTCCTGAGGCAACCTGTTCCACTTTTAGACAGTGCTAAATGTTAGGGAATTTCCCTTACAAGCCTAAATTTGCCTCTTTTCAACTTTCACCCATTGTTCCTAGTTCACCCTCTGAGACAAAGAAGAAAAAATTTAATCCCTCTTTGATGTGAGAGCCTTTCAAATACTTGAAGACAGGTGTCATGAAACCATGTTAATTGGCCCCTGAGTAAGAACCAAGGATGCATTCAAAAGTTTGGAATAGACAAAAATCCTTCTCTCCCTTCCCTGATTGTGAGGCAAAAACTACTGTTGATCTTCAGGTTTTGTGTGTATTCTTTCTTCATTTTAGATGAATATTTATGATGATCAGGTCATGACTTTGTGAACTTTGAAAGAAGAATCATCAGAGGTCCAGTAATTATAGTTTGTAACAGAGTCTATTGATAGCCTTAGCAGCCAGTCTAGTAAGAGCTAGCACTGAGGAGAAGCCTGCTTGACTGGTTCCATTAGTGAATCAACCTACTGCCTGAGATACCATGGCTTACAAGCAAGGGAGCAACTCATCCATCAGTTATGTAATAACCAGAAGTGAACTGTGTTACTGTTGTTCAGTCATTTCAATTGTGTCTTTGTGATCTCATTTGGAGTTTTCTTAGCGATTCTCCTGGGGTTGTTGGGCAGCAAACACCATGTTGACCATTCCTTGGCCCTTTCTGAAGTCACTCTGGCTCTCAGATAGATGACCATCTTATAGGTATTCCTATAGGATCAGCCTATTAAAGAGCACACTGGCAAGAATCTTGACATCAATAACTGAGAGAGAGACCCCCACACACACACACATACCGTGATTGTCATAGGACAACCTATTTTCTTTTCCTTTATAGATAGATGCAATGGAGTCATCCTTGATTTCCTGGAGGATATAATCCTGTCTTGCCTTATAACCCAGAAAATTTCAGTTAGCTTTTGTATGAGCAGTGGACTTCATGCCTTGTAAATCTCTGCTGGAATGGAATCAGCACCAGGTGCTTTGCTGTGCGAAAGGAGCCTAATAGCATTTAAAACCTCTTCCTCAGTTGGAAGTTGGGCTGGAAAGGGACTCACTTCAACCTGAAGTATACAGTCAATGGCCTCAATATTGGTTGATGACAATCCATTGAGAACAGTTATGGAAGTGTTCAACTCATCTCTTCAGGATCACGTCCTTATTGCAGATCATCATGGCTCCATTAGGGGCGAGTTACAGAAAATGAATGCTGTGGATAGTTTCACTTATCTTGGCAGTATATTTCCACAAAGATGATGAAGTTGATGCATGCATTGCCAGAGCTATCTCAGTGTTGGGGAAGCTCTGAAGGAAAGAATGTGAGAGAAGAGGGATTAGACCAACTACCAAACTGAAGGTCTGTGGAACCATTCTGCTGATATCATTATATGCCTCTGAAACCTGGACAGTAAACCACTACCACATCAAAAAATTGAATAGCTTCCAATTGAACTGATACTCTCAAAGTGTCTCTGAAGAATTCTGGTATTGATGGAAAGACATGTGAGGCACTGGCACAGGACTATCCAGCATAGTATGCCTGCATCAAAGAAAATGCTGTGTTTTGTGAACAAAGCAGAATTGTAGTAGCTCAAAAGAAATGTGAGATACACAAATTTAGAGACATCTCTACCCAAAATGTTCAAATGGACTATTTGTGGTGGACCTATGATAGAACTTTCTGAGCTTGTATTGGTCTGACCAGCCACAGTCAGACACACTATATATGGTCCCAGAGATAATGATGGTCCTTTTCAAGTACAAAGGACAACAACCAACCACCACATTTGATACAGTTGACCATTGCTGACTCCAGGATATTTTTTCCTCCATTGGTTTTAGAGATAACATAATATCATGCTTCTTCTCTAAAGGTTCCTTCTCTTTTTTCTGGTTCTTCATTCTCTTCTTGATCTCATAATGTGAGTGTCCCCCAAAACTTTCTCATTCATTTTCATTTCTTCTACTTTTATGTTCTCTCCCTTAGCAATCTTGTTCACTCCCATGGCTTAGGAGTACTAGCTCTGTGCAACCAACTTTTGAATTTCTGTGTCTAGCCCTGATTTGTCTTTTAAGTATCAGACCCTCATCTCCTGCTGCCTTCTGGATACCTCTTCCTGGAGGTTCTGCCAGTACCTCAAACACATAATGACTTTATTATCTTTCTTTGTAGTCCAGAAGTATCAAGCACTTTGCGGGCGAGCCACAATTGCATCCAACAACACTCCAAGAATACAAGCTAAAACTAGATTTAAATATGATTAGGAGATATTTAACAAAATAAAGATACAATAGAACATAGCATATGTTAAAATGTAGTTTTCTAAAACAATATGTGGTCCGTAGGTTTGTAAGATTTAGTGCCTCCCATCCTTTTGTATTTGAGTTTGAACTCACAATTATAAACCTGCTTCTTTTGCTTTACTATTTCTATGGGTAGCATTTACTCGGTCTCCCCTGCTAGAAAATTTGGGGTTATCATTGATTTTTCTTTCTCCTTTATCTTTAAAACCTGGTCTTTTATAAAGTCCTCATTTCCATCTCCTTGCATCCTCTTCTATCCAGTACAGTGCCTTCATTGCTTCGTGTGTACAATATTGCAATACCTTCCTATCACAGTGTGGCTAGCATACTGTTCAGCATAGAGTAGGTTCTTAAATAAATGTTTTTTCTCTCTCTTTCTCCCTCCCTCTTTTTTCTGTACTTTCTACTCTAATCTGTCCTTCATGCACTACTAGAATCATTATCCTTATGCACAAATATAGTCATACCATTCCTATGCTCAATAATTTTCCGGGTTTCCTATCATCTCTTGAGCAGAACTCCTTTGTCTGGGATTCAAGTTCCTTCAGAGTCTGGTATCATTCTACCATTCCAGTATTCTCATTTTATCACTTTCCAAACATGTTATTCTTCTGGTAAACTGGTCTACTTTGCCCCATGAACATGCTTTATACTGTCCTGTTTCCCTGCTTTTGCTCATAGGTTTCTTGTCCATCCTTTAAAGTCTAATTCAAGGTATCCATTCCTTAGGAAGCCTTCCTAATCAATACTAGTGACTAGTCAGTAAGGACCCTTCCTTCTGGATAGCCTTTGCTATGGAATTCTTCAATATAATCCTGATGTATTGTTATATATTATCATCGCCTGTGTCTGTGTCTTATCCCTACACTAAGCTGTGAGCATCCTTATGTGGATAGCAATCTCATTTTATCTAAATTATGGGTATAGTCCATGGAACCTAGCATAAGGCAGGAATTTAAAAATATTTGTTAAATAAGTGAATGAGTCACTGTCTCTGAACTCATAGAGTTTGTAATAAATAGGCATTTTGAGTTTCATATGGCAACGGGAAATAAGAGTTGATCAGACTAAAGCCTATGTGAGAGGTCAGATGTAGATTTGGGAGCCATTGACAAACAGGGAGGGGTGTGCTGGAGCCAGCTTAACCTGCTCAGGAAAGATCGTTAAACTTGCAGTTTATTCCTTTACATCTAATAAATCCAGCAAATGTTATAAATTAGGGCTTGATTGATTGTTTTGTTGATTGTCTAGACTTAGGAAAGTGATGGAAAAAATGTTAATAATACAAATTAAACTTAAAAGTGTGTTCTGTGTACTTTTTTCCCCCTGGAAAGCTAGTTGTTAAACATTTACCAGCACACCCCTGTGCAGAGGTGATAATTGAAGCCATGAGACAATGTTAGTTCATGGAGGAAAAGAGAGTTCAGTTAGTGGAGCAGAGGGCCAAGTACTAAGTCTTAGGTAATACAATTGGAGACAGGAAAAGAAAGAGGAGCCAGCAAATTTATATTGCAAGACCGGTACAATAAAATGGTAAAAAATGAGATTTTATTTCTTTTCCTTTCTCTGTTCTGCCTGCCTATAAAGAAAGTACAGCATGTAGCATGCTATGGGAAGAATAAAGAAAATCAAGGCTGGTAAGATTTTTAGGCTGAGGATCTGATCAGCAGCAAATTAGTCATACCCCTTATTCTTAGGCGGTGTCTATACAAGTTTAGCCAAATTGGACAGGACCAAAATAGTCCATGTGTGTGATAGGTTGTGGCTTGCATAGGTAAGGGTCTCAATAGGAGTATAGCTTTGGAAATGTCAGTTCTGTTCTTAGCCACTATGACAGCTTGAGGCAAATTGGATGGACATGAATTTTGACTCCTGTGACTAGTTAGACCAAGCCACACTAACTTAACTTTTAGTTTCCAGTAGGTAGATAGCAACCATAAGGGTGAGTACTAGATAAAATTTCAAAACATGTTTGTCTTCTTTTTCCTCTCCCTCTATTAGCCCTCTTCCTATACCTTTATCATATACCCACCTGTGTCAACCTGGCTGCTTTACCAAGGCTGTTCTGGACCCCATTCTCTGAAATTATCTTAACTTCTGCCATCTATCCAATCAAAACTTGCAGCTGTTGAACTCCTTAAAAGGAGTTGCTAAATCAATTCTCACTAAAGTAAAAAAGACTGATACCTGCTTAGTAGGTTATTTGTATTTTAACAAGAAATGTCTTAAGGTAGGGTTGGAATTTCAGGTTGCAGTAAAAGCTTGGTAAGAGAGATATTTGGGATGCTTCCTTTGTTTCTTAAATCACAAGTGTATACAGATGATTATTCTACCTATGTACAGAATTCTATAAGGCTAATTTTGGCCATCCTATCTAGGTTGTGGATAGAAAGAAAGGATTCTTCCTTCTCTGCCTGGAGGGCTTTGTTTCTTGAGCTTTTCAGAGCAGATAGGGAAGGATCAGATGGGAAGTTCCCTATATTTTCCCACCTGTGAAGGTTAATGTAATGTCTGACTGATACACTGGCGTCTGGCCCTTCCCTTGGGTTCCATCTTTTTCTCTGGGTAGGGTGGCACATTGCGCCAAATGGAAATCTTTTAATAATATCTAATCCCATTCTGTCCCTGTTTATTTTTTACTACTGTTTGTGCTTAGAATTCTTGGGGGGGGGTAGACAAATCATCATATATGCATATGTATACACATATATACGTATGTATGTATGTATCACAACCTTTCATAAAAAGCCAAGCAAACGAAATAACAGAAGGAAGAGGCACACTACCATGCTCTGGCCAGAGTGTACTAACATAGGATCTCCAGAAACCATTAAACCCCATCAAGAGTTAATCCATAAGAAATACAGAGGGACATAAGATGGTTATTGTGGTACACATGGAATATTATGGATGTAGACTACAAGTTAGTGCCTTAAGATTCAAAAAACAACAACCAAAGATACCTGATTTTTATGAAATCTTTTTTCCTCTTTTTTCTTTTCCTTTTTCAGGGAATTCTTCTGAAGGGAAGGCAATCTCTATTTTTCCTGGAGGCTGCACATTCTCTAGCCTAGACAACAGCTGCACCATGTGGTGATGAGTTGCAAAGAGCCGGACAGCACATGTGTGTGGTGGCTTTCCCAGCTTTGGACGATAGTCAGTAGTCATTTGAATATGACGCCTTTAAGACCTTTAGGGAACATTCTGCCTATATGACACTTGGTCAAAGTCTGAGTCTCAGTGTTGGCTTCTTAGCTTTATATCTAGATAAGATGATAACATGACAACAACAATAATAATAAGCATTTATATAGTGCTTTAAGGTTTGCAAACACTTTACATATGATTATTTGATAAGATGAAAGAGCCTGGGTGAAATCATTTACAAACTAAACTGGAGGCAGGAGGGTGAGCAAATTACTAAAGTCAATAATTCAAACTCAAGGCTAAGACCATAAAGTTAGATAATTCTTGGGTTTCAAGACAACTAAGTATGGATCTGACTTAAGATGGAAAGACATTGAAGTATAACACATGTTCACCAAGGTGCTGAAAAAAAAAAGACTGGCCATGTTAAAAAGGGGTTTTCCCCCTTCTCCAATGATTAAATCTACTTATTTAGGTACTATATTAGGAAAAGCCAAGGTTGTAAGAAGGAATCAGTATTTAGACAGGTAGGAATATGTACTGGAAAGGAGCTATAAACATAGTATTTAAGGATTACTTTCCCCACAACCAACTTGAGGAGGTAGAGTAAATATCCAATCTGTAAATCTCCATATTTACAGAGGAGGAAATGAGGCTTAGAGAATGAATGGATCAAGGCAGTTTACATTTGTGAAGCACCCACTAAATGTCAGGTACTGGGGATACAATGGCAAAAGTGAAACAATAATGATCCTCCAGGAGCTTACATTCCTTTTTGTTTGTTTGTTTCCTCCTTTAAAAAATTTAAAATATTTTATCTTTTTCACTAATTAGCAGTTCTTAACACTCATTTTTTAAAATTTAGTCAAATTCTCTGTCCCTCCTCTCCTCTCACCCTGAGACCACAAACAATTTGATATATATATTATACATGTGTAATAATGTAATATATTTTCCCATATTAGTCATTTTGTGGAACAGAAAAAAAATGAAGAAAGTGAAATGTAGCAAGTTTTGGTCTGCCTTTAGACTCCATCAGTTCTTCTCTTGAGGATGATGGCATTTTTCACCATGTGTCCTTGGGGGGCTGTCTTAGATCACTGTATTGCTGAGAATAAATCACTCAGAATAGTTCATCATATAATATTGCTTTACTATGTACAATGTTCTCCTGGTTCTTCTCATTTCATTTTATATCAGTCCATGTATGTTTTTCCAGGTTTTTCTTAAATTACTCAGAAGAGTTTGAATTCTTAAAGGGACAAAGAACTTGTATTTTTATAGATCTATACAAAAGACCAGTGAAGTAGATACAAATGAACTTTAGTGGGAAAACATTAGCAGGTCAAGGAAGCCAGGAAAGACCTCATACAGAGAATATCTCTTGAGATGAAGGAAACCAGGGATTCCAAGAGCAGAGGTGAAGAGGGAGAGAATTCTCAGTGTGGAGACAGTCAGTGAAGATGCACAGAGATGAGAGACAGAATCTTCATCTGTGAAGAGTTGTGATAGGCCAGCACTGAACCATAGAGTAATGTGAAGGAAAGCAAATATATGGGACCAAGTTGTGAAAAGCTTTATTTGACATGACAAAGGAAGGAGTTTATATTTTAATTTAGAGGTAATTAGGAACCATTGGAGTTTATTGAGTAGACTTGTGCTTGAGGAAAATCACTTTAGTAGCTGTGTGAAGAATGTTTGGGAGCCAAAAGGGACTTGAGGCAGGGAGCTCAATTAGGAGGATGTTGTAATAGCCCAGGCAACTGGTGATAAGCGCTTAGACCAACTATATTCATGGAGAGGAGAGGACAGATTAAAGAAATCTTATGGAAATAGAAACCATTAAAACCACTGATCTTGCTAGTAGATTTTGTTGGTCTGTCAGGCTCTCAAAAAAGTATAAAGGGAAGTTGATCTGGAGAGCCCAGATTCCAATGAGGAATTCATTGAGTTCCTCAACTTGAAGAAGTTATAGATTGTAGAATATCTGTGATTGGTTCCCAGAGATTGGGGCTGTTATCAAGATGATTGGTGCTGAGCCAAGGGTAGAAACAAACATACTTTGAGGCAACTAAGAGGAGAAATTCTGAGTACAGACTCTCTCAGCCTTGAACATAACTATGTGGATAATCCCAAATTCTTGAGTTCCCCAAGGGTAAAGTTTTATCACTGGCATCCTAGAGAGAGATTTCCTCAACAACTTTTTTCTTGGGGAAAGAAGATGATCAGTAACGTGGTCTTTGTAGCTGGAGAATGGGAATTATGGTGGAGAAGGTGGGTGGAGATAAAAGACCTGGACCATATCAACCCTCTTTGCTATTGTTGAGTTACTTAGACACTAAAGTCCAAGAGAAGGGAACTACTTGAACCAGGGGAGTTTCAAGAGATGAATTCTCTATAAAAGAGAGAGACTGGAGTCTTTTGCATGAAAGGCAGATGCAAAGATTCATCCTTGGTTGATGGACTGCCTACTCCATTAATAAATGAAGTTATTTATTGGAGGAAATTGCCTCATCCTTTTTTATTAATAGAATTTATTTACAAGTCTGAGCCCCACTTTCCCCTTCCCTTATCAGAGAAGGCATCATCTGGAAGATGTATATGTATATAAATTATGTCTTTCATGTTTCCATTTTTCAGTTCATTCTTTGGGAGTAGCATTCACAATTTATTCTCCAAGTATTAAATCTGTAGCTGTGTATAATGTTCTCTTTGTTCTATTCATTTTGCTGTTCATTATCCTGTGTAGTTCTTTCCAAGTTAAAAAAAATTAGCCTGCTTGTCATTTCTTATGGCACAATAATATTCCATTACAATCATATGCCACAATTTTTTCAGTCATCCCTCAATTGAAGGACATCCCCATACTTTCCAGTTCTTTGCCACCACAAAGAGAACTGCTATAAATATTTTGGAACACGTAAGTTCTTTTCCTCTTTTCCCCCTCATCTCCTTGGGAAATAGACCCAGTAATGGTATTGCTGGGTCCAAGAGTATACACAGTTTAATAGCTCTCTGGGTATAATTCCAAATTGCTCTCCAAAATGGTTGGATCAGATCACAGCTCCACCAACTGTGTATTAGTCATATCATTTATTGGTTAAAATTCTGGGATAGCTGGAATTTAGTAAATGCTTACATCGGGGTTCCTTTCCCTATATCCTTCTTTGCTAGAGCGGTCTAATGGACTGAAGGTTTATGTTTTACCTGAATCTGATCATGGACTCTTATAAGTCTTTTTGCACCTTATGAACTTTCTGTGGAAGTAAAATAAAGATCCATACCTAATACCCATCTTATACACTGACGTTCAGGAACTGGGTACTATGTTACACACATCTGAACAAATCTAGACATAAGCTATAATTAAACTTTAATTTGGAGATTTATGATCTGATATGGTGGTAATGAGCTAAAAAGAGAAATAGACTTTCTCTTGGGGTTCCTTGAGATGGAACCTGATCTCTCTGAGTTCAGAGTGCTAGAGGCAGGGATCAGATCAGAATAGTTACAGGTACAAGCAAGTAACTACATTTGCTTCCTCCCAGTTTCATCACGGGCCAAAGAGTTTGTTAATATAAAGCGAGAAGGAAAAATCTTGAAAACCAATGATTCAGTACCCTCCCCCTGACATATATAGTCACAGCCCAAGAGTTTGGTACAGTCATCAAAGGAAATCCCTAAGGCACTGACAGAAGCAGATTTAGAAATTTGAAATTCCTGGGGTAAGGGATGTATACAGGAGGGATGGTGCATAGCAATGGCAGTGGTGGTACTCTTCATTTATATCTCCAGCACCTAGCTCACTGCCTCTGACTATGTATTGGTTCCAAGGTAGAAGAGTGGTAAGGACTAGGCAATGGGGGGTTAAGTGACTTGCTTAGGGTCACACAGCTGGGAAGTGTCTGAGATCAAATTTGAACCCAGGATCTCCCATCTCTAACCTGGCTCTCAATCCACTGAGCTACCCAGCTGCCCTCTTAATAAATACTTATTGAGTGATTTATTTACAAAAATTCATTTTTCAATAGTGTAAAAATTCTACTTTCATTGACATCTTGATCTCATTTAAAAATTGAAACAAGAGCATTCTGGGAAATGTAGTTTTTTTATTTCCTATTAAAAAAAAACACTTTGGAAGAGGAGGGTATTCTGGGAACTGTCTCCCCAGAGGGGCCTGAAGTTTTCCAGGGCTCCCTGGGTCTTGGCGTGACTGCTAAAAGGGAGCTGTTCATGCCCTAGCCAGGAGCTGGGGCCCTGCTCGAACAGCTGAAGGCTGCTGCTGCTGTTGTTGCTCCTGTTTTTTATCTCCGTTTGTTTGTTTGTTCTACTTGCTGAGCCCTGGCTTTCAAAGGCTCTTGTTCTCTAATTCAAGACTGACTTTATAATTAGACCTGAAAAGGAGCCATTCCCAGGCAATCAATCCCTTTATGTAACTGTGACAGATTATGCCCGGCTCATGTCCTGTTTGGGTGAATGCATCTGAGAGTACCGACACACTCGGCTCTGTTTTCAGTTATGTGGGGCTGCTCTTTCTCAGGGTAGGGGCAAAGACAAGCTGATTCTGCCCCTGGGAACCATGTGTGGATGAGCAGAAGATACTGGCAGATCATTCTTCTCTTCTCCAGTCAGGAAAACTCTGGGCTGGTTTATGTGGTTAAACCCACCTGGCCCAAGTTTTCCTGTCCTGCCTAAGGAAAAGATTTAACCAGTGGCATTAGGCATGTATTGGGCCCTAAAGGCTCAGCACGGAGATTACATTTAAAAATATTTAAGTGCGTTAATGAGAAATTCTCTCTTCTGAACTCTGTATAATGAATGTTTCAGAAATTCCAATACATATAGGAAAGTTATGGAGTTCCTTCCTTCCTTCCTTCCTTCCTTCCTTCCTTCCTTCCTTCCTTCCTTCCTTCCTTCCTTCCT
>NC_058130.1:637995759-638029223 GCF_016433145.1 Gracilinanus agilis | reverse complement strand
AGTTCTTTGATGGCTTGTTCAATTTCTTCTTCTGATATGGGATTATTTAGGTATTCTATTTCTTCTGCTGTTAATCTAGGCAATTTATATTTTTGTAAATAATCATCCATATCTCCTAAATTGTTATATTTATTGCCATATAATTGGGCAAAATAGTTTTTAATGATTGCCTTAATTTCCCCTTCATTAGAGGTGAGGTCTCCCTTTTCGTCTTTAATACTGTCAATTTGGTTTTCTTCTTTCCTTTTTTTATTAGATTGACCAGTACTTTGTCTATTTTATATGTTTTTTCAAAATACCAGCTTCTAGTCTTATTTATTAATTCAATAGTTCTTTTACTTTCAATTTTATTAATTTCTCCCTTGATTTTTAGTATTTCTAATTTAGTTTTCATCTGGGGATTTTTAATTTGCTCGCTTTCTAATTTTTTGAGTTGCATGCCCAATTCATTAATCTCTTCCCTCCTTAATTTGTTAATATATGCACTCGAGGATATAAATTTCCCCCTGAGTACTGCCTTGGCTGCATCCCACAGAGTTTGGTAGGATGTCTCATCATTGTCATTCTCTTCAATGAAATTGTTGATTGCTTCTATGATTTCTTCTTTGACTAATTGGTTTTGGAGAATCATATTATTTAATTTCCAATTAGTTTTTGATTTCCCTGTCCAGGTGCCCTTACTATTTATTATTATTATTGCATTATGATCTGAGAAGGTCACATTTATTATTTCTGCTCTTTTGCATTTGTTTGCAATATTTCTATGCCCTATTACATGTTCAGTCTTTGTGAATGTACCATGTGCAGCTGAAAAGAAGGTGTATTCCTTTTTTTCCCTATTTATTTTTCTCCACATATCAATTAAATCTAATTTTTCTAGGACTTCATTCACCTCTCTTACCTCTTTCTTATTTATTTTTTGGTTTGATTTATCTAGAGCTGAAAGAGGAATATTTAGATCTCCCACTAGTATGGTTTTACTATCTATTTCCTTCTTGAGCTCTGCCAGTTTCTCCTTTATGAATTTGGATGCTATACCACTTGGTGCATACATAGTGAGCAGTGTTATTTCCTCATTGTTTATACTGCCTTTAATCAGGATGTAATGACCTTCCCTGTCTTTTTTAATCATATCTATTTTCACTTTGGCTTTTCAGAAATCACAGTTGCCACTCCTGCCTTCTTTTTCTCATTTGATGCCCAAAAGATTTTGTTCAAGCCCTTGACCTTAAACTTGTGTATGTCCACCCGCCTCATATGTGTTTCTTGTAGACAACATATAGTAGGGTTTTGGTTTCTAATCCACTCTGCTATTGGCTTCCGTTTTATGTGAGAGTTCATCCCATTCACATTCAGAGTTATAATTATCAGTTGTGCATTTCCTGATATTTTCGTAACCTCCCCTTTTCCTACCCCTTCTTCTTAAACTATTTCCTTTTAAACCCGTGATTTGCTTTAAGACGGTATCCCTTATCCCCTCCCTTGATTAACTTCCCTTTCTACCCCTCCCTTATTATTCCCCTCTTTTTATTTTTAAAGTCCAAATAAATTCCCTCCCACTTCTTCTCCCCTCCCTTTTTTGACCTCCCCACTCCCCTGCTCCCCTTGGTTTATCCCTTCTGACTTTCTCAGTAGGGTTAGATAGAGTTTTATATCTCAATGGATAATATAGCTACTCTTCCATCTCCGGGTTGATTACACTGAGAGTAAGGTTTAAATATTAACTCTCAATGCTCTCTTCCTCTCCTTCTTATAATAGTATTTGTCCCCTCCCCTTCCCATGCCCTCTTTGTGTGTAATAGAATATCCTATTTTTCTCATTCTCTCAAGTTTCTCTTGGTGTCCCCTGCTATTCATCCCCCTTTCCCACCCCCCATATCATCTTAGACCATTTAGTATTCTACCCTCTCCCTATGAATTATTCTTCTGATTACTATAATAGTGAATACTATAATAGTCAATAGAGTTTACTACAGAAAATTATACATAGCATTTCTCCACATAGGAATACAGATAATTAGATCTTACTGATGCCCTTAAAAAGGCAAATTCAAAAATTTTGAGTTTTCTTTCTTTCCTCTCTGTTTCTTATTTACCTTTTCATGTTTCTCTTGATTTTTGTGGTTGGATATCAAACTTTCCATTTAGTCCTGGTCTCTTTTGTGCAAATACTTGGAAATCTTCAATTTTGTTGAATGCCCATACTTTCCCCTGGAAGTATATAGTCAGTTTCAATGGGTAGTTGATCCGTGGCTGAAGGCCCAGTTCTCTTGCCTTTCTGAATATTATATTCCAAGCCTTGTGGTCTTTTAGCGTGGAGGCTGCCAGATCCTGTGTGATCCTGATTGGTGCTCCTTGATATTTGAATTGTCTCTTTCTGACTTCTTGTAAGATTTTTTCTTTTATTTGAAAGCTCTTGAATTTGGCTATTATATTCCTGGGTGTTGCCCTTTCTGAGTCTAGTGTAGAGGGTGATCTATGGATCCTTTCAATGTCTATATTGCCCTCCTGTTGTAGAACTTCAGGACAATTTTGCTGAATAATTTCTTTTAGTATGGAGTCTGTTTCTATTAATTTCTGCTTTTTCTGGAAGACCAATGATTCTCAAATTGTCTTTTCTAGACTGGTTTTCTTGGTCTGTCACTTTCTCATTGAGATATTTCATGTTTCCTTCTATTTTATCCGTCCTTTGACTTTTTTATTTGTTCTTGTTGTCTTGAAAGATCATTAGCTCCTATTTGCTCAATTCTAGCCTTTAGGGACTGGTTTTCAGCTATAATCTTTTGGTTTTCGGCTATGATCTTTTCATTTTCCCTTTCAATCTGGTCATTTCTGGTGTTCAATTTGCTTATCAGTTCATTTGATTTCTGAGCCTCACTTTCCAATTGCAAAATTCTGCCTTTTAAACTGTTATTTTCTTGCCTGATTTCCTTTTAAGCTATTTCCCATTTCTCTAGCCAAATCTTTTCCAACTTTTTCGTCATCTCATATTTGAACTCTTCAAGAGCTTGTGATCAGTTTTCATAATTTTGGGAGGGTCCGGATGCTTGTTTGTTCTCCTCTTCTGTTTGCTTGGTTGTCTGGATTTTCTCTGTGTAAAAGTTGTCGAGTGTTAAAGATTTCTTCTTCTTGTTGTTAATCTTTCTCTTTTGGCCTTCCTGATTCTGGGTTGCCATTGTTAGGCCAGCCTGTTCTCAGGTTTATCCTCACGCTGACTCAGGTCTGGTTTTTCTTAAGGTCAAGCCCCCTGGTAGACTCCCTTGCTTGATCCTCTGCCAGAGGTTCCTTTACAAGTCTCAGGGCGCTACTTCCACAGTCATATACCCGTCTGCACTGGTTCCCCACTCAGGGTTTCAGAGCCTTAGCTCACGCATGCGCCTGTGTCCATGCTCAAAGACCGTGCACGTTCTTTAGCCTTTTGGGATCCTAAATCTTGCTGCTCTCAGGAACAGGTCCTGGAGCTGCCAATGACTCAATGGGAGCCCCAAACTTGCTCTATTTCTCTTGAGCTGGCTTTGGCGTTGTAGGTGGTGTGTGTGTGTGGGGGGGGGCGGGTTGCTAAGCCTGCGCTTTAGTGAGAGCTGTTTCACCCCTTTATAGCATGGAAATGCCCCAATTCCACGTACCTTCCACGTTGTGCCCTGTTGTGGGGTCCCTCCGTTTGTCTGGATTTGTTTTTATGTCCCCTTGAGGAGTCCTGTATGTTTTGCTTAGGAGAGGTTAAGTGCTGCTTTTTACTCTGCTGCCATCTTAACCAGGAACCCCTCCACCATTCCTTTTTTGCATGATTAGTATGAGCAAAGGTGAAGTTTGGGGGAAGGCTTGGATCTGAATAAAGAGAGGGGGAAACATCTTTGCTTCAATCTAGAGTGTCTTGTATCTGAGATTCATCATTATGTGACTTCCAAGGAATGGAATAGATTTTGAATGTAGAACTTCCTGAGACAATCAGAGAATTATTGGTCTACTAGAAAAATACAGAGACAAAGAGTGAAAAGAGTGCATTGCAGAAAATCATATAAATAAATTGACTAGAAGTTTTGGAAATGGGCTCAAATCAAAATAATTGACAGGATACCAGCATAACAGAACTTCCTCAGAAATGTAATTGCCAATTCTAGAACTTCTCATCAAAGAGAACGTCTTGCAAGCAACCAGTAGGAAACAATCCAAATGTCAAAAGACATCAATTTGCCAAGAGTAAACAAAATGCTCCCTATTGACTGACAAGATGGTTTACATCAAAACCCCCAAAGAATCAGTGAAGAAACTAATTGAGATAATTAATGACTTCAGTAAAGTAGCAGGCTACAAAATAAAACCACAAAAATCAACAGCATTGCTATATAGACTTTAAAAAAAACCAACCCAGTAGGAAAAAAAATAAGGAACAGCCTTATTTGAAATAACTACAAAATTCCCAAAATATTTGGAAAGTCAAAGTCAATATAAAAACATACTCAATAGATCAAATTCAAAACACCTTTAAAAGAAATAAAGAATGACAAATTATTGGAAGGATATTCAGCACTTGGGGAAAGGCTCCACCAATATAATAAAAATGATGATGTTATTTAAATTAATTTACAGATGGTGTTACACAAATCAAACTGCCAAGGGCGGGGAGATTCTTTATAGAACTAGATGAAATAGTTAAAAATTCATTTGGAGGAACAAAAAGTCTGGAATCTGAAGGGAAATAATAAAATGTGGGAGTAAATGTAGGAGTAAAGGGGAAACAGTACTTTAAAGCCTTATATTTATCATAAATCAGTCATCATTAAAACTATTAATAAAAAAATAGGACAGTGGAACAGCCCAGATAAGGATACTTTAGAAACAATTGAACTCCACAGTCCAATGTTTAGTGAACATAAGAACATAAAGTACTTGATGAAGAACTTTCTATTTGACAAGAACTATTGGGACAAAGGAAAAGAAGTTGGCAGAAAATATGTTAAAATGATACCACAATCAAGTTGAAATGGATAACTGATCTCAGTACTAATGATCTGTTGCATAAAAAGCTAGGTGATGTAGTGGAGAGAGCAATGGACCTGGAGTCAGGAAGACTCATCTACATGAATTCAAGACTGGCCTCAGACACTTTCTAGCTGTGTGACCCTGGGCAAGTCCCTTAACCTTGTTTACCTTAATTCCTAATCTATAAAGTGAACTGGAAAAGAAGGTGGCAAATCATTCCAGCATCTTTCCCAAGAAAACTCCAAATGGAGTCACAAAGAGTTGGACATGACTGAAAGAATTCAACAACAATAAAGACACAATAAGATGGGGGCATCTCCCTTCTGACTAGGAATAGTTGAACTTTCAGGTTGTAAGGGTGTATTCCTTTCATAATTGTATTGGATAATTTGCATTTGAAAGGATCAGAACTCAAAATTGACAATGACAATGGGCCTGTCCTGACTCTTTTCTCTGCCACTCAGGCAAGACCCAGCTAATAACTGAGTTGCAGAGATTGTCGAAAGAGAGATTTTAGAGATGCCTATACCAGAATGTAGCAAGTTTTGTCATCATCATCATCATCACCATCATCATCATCATCATCATATTTTGTAGCTCTTTGGAGAACATTTAAAAAGACTACATGAAGCCACAGCATTTTCCCTCAGTTTCACCCATAACAAAATGCTATACTTTTCCAAGTTTGAGTCATCTCATATTTTCAAATTCTCCAACTATATTCTCTCTCTCTTTTTTTTAAGAAATGCAACTTTACAAAGAAAATAAATACTTGAGGAAAACATGCCTCCCATTGGGTTGAAAGAATCATTTTGCCTTATTCTCTAAGCTGTTTCATTTTCTTAGGTTTTGTCATGAATGCCTTAGTGATTTAAAAAGCACACTATCTTGCTTCCAATTTGGGTCATTAATGCTATGCAAAGTGTCAGTCTGGCTCTAACTCAAAAGGCTCAACTCAGTGTGCTATGATGCATTGCAAAGGCCATCTTTAGTCTCCCCCTCCAAATGACCAGGCAGTAAACAAACCCGCTGCCTGGCCTACTTACCTTTCATTTTATTGATTTTATTAAGTTATTTGCGCAGATCCTAATCTAGCATATAGCAATGATAGCACATTATTTCAGTAATATATTAAAATAAACACCCCATTGTTATTCATCACAGCCACTAAGCCCATGCACTAGAGTAGAAAGGGACCTTAGAGATCATCTAGAAAGATTTATTTCCTCTGACAAGGTTAGGGAAATGTGTAACAAGCCAAAGAGATAACACCACAAGGCTACATGGTTTAAATAAGATAGTGAGGATCTTTTGTTCTGGGCAGTCAGTAAAGGACACCCAGAAGGAAATTTTCTTTCTTTCTTTCTTCCTTTCTTTCTTCCTTTCTTTCTTCCTTTCTTTCTTCCTTTCTTTCTTCCTTCCTTCCTTCCTTCCTTTCTTTCTTTCTTTCTTTCTTTCTTTCTTTCTTTCTTTCTTTCTTTCTTTCTTTCTTTCTTTCTTTCTTTCTTTCTTTCTTTCTTTCTTCCTTCCTTTCTTTTTTTTTTTTTGTAAACATCTGGCTATTTACTCAAGGACAATCCTTAATTTCCACAATTCAAGGGTGCAATTAAGAACATCATTTGCATCTTTTGTTTTTAAAACATGAATGTTCTCATTGGATCCTCACAACAATTTGATGAGATGTTTAGTTTCCTAGGGGTCCTGTGATTTCATTGATGTTTTTGGTTTTGTTTTTTAAATCTTTTCCTTCTGCCATGGAATCTATACTATGCATTGTTTCTAAGGCAAAAGAGTGCTAAGGGCTAGCTCAGCAAATAGAAAAACAGGCCTAGAGATGGGAGTTTCTGGGTTCAAATCTGGCTGCAGATATTTCCAAGCTGTGTGACTCTGGGCAAGTCACTTAATCCCTGTTGCCTAGCCTTTACTGCTATTCTGTATTGGAACTGATACTTAATATCTAAGACAGAAGGTAAGGGTTTAAATATTTTTCTATTAACATTATTTAGTGTCCAACATGTGCCAGGCACTGGGCATACAAAAAAAAATGCAAAGGACAATCTCTACCCTGGAGGAGCTTAACATCTCAGAAGGGAAACAATATGCAAAAAGGTGTATACAAAAAAGATGCCTTGGAAATAATCAATAGAAAGAAGGTGTAAGAATTGAGAGTGATTGGGAATGGCTTCCTCTAGATTACAGTGGTTCTGAAACTTTTTTGGCCTACCACCTCTTTTCCAGAAAAAATATTACTTAGCCCCCTGGAAATTAATTTTTTTTAATTTTAATAGCAATTAATAGGAAAGATAAATGCACCTGTGGCCATCACCAACCCACTGGATTGCTGCAGCACCCACCAGGGGGTGATAGAACCCACTTTGGGAATCACTGCTCTAGAAGGTAAAACTTGAAGGAAACCAGAGAAGGCAGTAGGCAAAGATCAGGAAGAATATTCCAGGCATAAGGGACAGACAGTAAAAATGCCTGGAGCCAAGAGGTGGAGAGCCTTCATGGAACAGCCAGGAAGCCAGTTGCACTGGATTGAAGAGTATGTGGAAGGGCAGCTCGTTGGCATAGTGGATTGACAGCAGCTCTGGAGACAGGAAATCCTGGGTTCAAATCTCACCTCAGATACTTTCTAGCTGTGTGACCCTGGGCACACGAGACTCTTCTGCCTTGGAACCAATATTTAGTATCAGTCCTATGACAGAAGGAATGGGTTAAAAAAAAAAGAGTTATATGGAGCAAGGGTTGGCTTAAAGCTTAAGAAGATTGGAAAGATATGGAGGGAGTTATGTTTGAAAGTTAAAGAGAAAAATTAGGGTTAAAGGTACTAAGTTGCCTTCTTTTGAGATACAGAGAACAGTTATAATTTATCCTGGCTTGTGACAGAGGAAATTGTATTAAATTTGTACATCATTTGTTATAAGTAGCTATCATGTACAGAACATTGTGCTAGAATCTGGGAGTGATACAAAGTTCAGGTCAGACACTGTGACTGAGCTCATGGAGTTAATAGGAGGACATGTCCATATAGAAGTAATTCTAATAGAAATGAGAACATAGTATGTGCATACAAAACAGGGAAATTAAGTCACTTATTCATGATTATAAAGCTTCTCAGGAGGAGCTCCTGGTGGCAAGTTATTATTAAGTACCTCTTAGATATAAGATATAACTTTTTTGAACCTACTCCTCTTTCCATTTGGCTTTTCCATTTGGGAAAGACATTGAGTACTCAACACCAGTAAGGTGGGTTACTGGTGGGCCTTTGATTCCATGACGTTTGCTGTGATCCTCCCCCACTTCACCTTCTCTCTCCATAGTTCATGTCTTAGGTCTCCTGCTGGCTTCCTCATTCTTTACTTTGCCTAACTGAATTGTGCTGGTGGTGGTCAAGGGCAAAGAGATTGAAAATTCAAGCACCATGCTATGCAATTTTATGTTAGAGGTGATTGTTATTGCCATAAAATCTTTAAAACAATAACAACAAATCACTTGGTGCTTGGTACCGATTTTAAATACTGAGGGAATTGGGGAAGGATGGGGAGAAAGCTGGAGAGTCCAGTGATGAGGAACTGTACTTTTTTGGGAAGAATCACAGCATTGGGACTATAGCATTGGATTTGGACTGATGAAGCCCTAGCAGGAATCATTCCTTAGATATTTTATTAGCTGTGTGACCCTTGGCAAGTCAATTAACTTCTTTGTACCTAGATTTCTCCATCTGTTAAATGGGAGTAATAATGCCCCCTCACTCACCAGACTATTGTCAGGATCAAATGAGATGTATGCAAAGTATGCAAAGCACTTTGCCAACTGTGAAGTGGTATATAAAGCTAAGCTTTCATTAATCTTGGGTCTGCAGAGCTTGGGTAGCAAAATGTTAATGATAAAACTGAGTGAGTCATCAGGGAAGTTTGAAGGGCCTTTTATTCATGCCCTGCAGAGTTCAGTCTTTGAAGTCTCTGGGAAGCTCCAGAGGAGACTGGAGCAATGAGAAACTGGCCCAGAGCCTGAGCCATACACAGGGTGTTTCACTCTATGAGCCATCCAGAGGAAGTGGTAAGGTAGGATTTCAAGAATATGGCTAATTATCCGTCTACTCAGGCCACAGGGTTTGGATGATGGGACTGAAATGAAGCCTCTTGGAGGCTTGCACTAGGTTCTGCCAACCAGTCGGCCAATATTTCTAAGGAACCGACTTCAACTAAAGATATTTTATTTGGCAGAAAAAAAAGATCAATTTAAAGCTCTGCTTGCTCTTTCTCTGTGTCTAAGATGGTTAAAGGGCAAAGATGAAGACAGAGCATGGAGAGAAGCAGAATGTCCTAATAAACAGAGAATGGGTCCCCAAACCAGAAAGATCCGAATTCAGGTTTCCTTGAGCCATCCTAGCTCAATGACCCTAGGAAAGCCATTTAACCTCTCACTGTCCAGGGCAACTTTTGAAGATGCTGGCTTATATTGGTAGAGGAACAGTTCCCTTTGAAAGCATATGTCCAGTTCCAATCTTCATATGCTTTGCACAATTCCTGTCACAGAATAATTGATTAATAAATACTTGTTGACCAACTAATATTATCTACCTTCCAGAGTTGTAAGGATCAAATAAAAAGATACACAAAGTATTTTGCAAAGCTTAAAGTGTCCTATGAATGTTGGTTGTTATTATAGACCATCTATGTATCTAACAATTCTAGGGAATGATATTCTATTCCAAGCACCTTATTTACTGTCCTTGGGTAATTCTAGAGCTCACTTTTACTTACAGGACTGGGGAGATAAGTGCTAGGAGCCACTAACTCTAAATAGATAACATAACATAGAGAATCAGAATTACAAAATGTTTCTAGGAGCTCCTGTACTCTGGAAGCCAATGTAGACACTGGTTTTAAGGTTTTTAAAGCATGAGAAGACTTAAAACTATTTATTGCAGGGATTTTAGTAGTAGAATCCAAACAAAGCCCCTATGGAGTATTGTTCTAATTCTGGGAATTTTAGGCATTGTGTCAGGTTGTTTGGTCCCTCTTCATTTTATCTTAAATCTTTTGTTTTGGAGGATATCACACAAATCAAAGCACCTAACCTGGAGGTCTTGGAGCAAAGACTGAATAACTATTTGTCTCTTATGTTGAAGGGGAGATTCTTGTTGGTCAGGAGTCCTTTACACTTCCTCCCCACCTCCATAAGCATCTCAGGAATAGATTATGGTCCTTTCTGCAATTGCAAACTAATGTGAAAATGATTCAGACTTATAGCACACACCAGATAGCCAAATTGCCCGGACTGTGTATATTTTAATGTGTTAAGGAATAGTTAGAAGTTGTCATCCACTGCGCTCTGATGTCAAAATGGACATATATTCTATATGTACATTTAGTCATTTTGGAAAAGGGATAAGGGAGAATAATTTTGAAGAGTTACAGCGATGCTGAGTTCAAGTTCAAAATGAAATATAATTTATTTCCAATGATATTAACTTCAAAAAAGATAATGTTATGTGGGTAATTTGAGGAAAGGTGGGGTATAAGGGAGTTTGAAAGGAGGATGTTGGAGACTTGCTAAGTGGGTAATCTCGGTTACAGGTAGGCTGGGATTAAAGGAGATTCAGGGTATAATAGGACTGAAGTCAGGAGTATAACACAGAAGGGAAACAGAGATCTTTTAGGGAAAGAGAAATTAAACTAAACAGACAAGCACAACAGGCTTATAGACTGGGACTTAGACTCAAACACAAGCTGAGGGAAATAGACTAGACTGAAATTAACAAATAGCCTTTAGTTAATTTCACAGGAAGGGACTTGTTTTGAAGTAACACCTTCCTTCAAGATGGATGCCCAGCTTCCCTCTAAGCCCAGAGTATGTTGTCTCTTTCACTCTTCTTCCCTCTTGATAACTAACAGACAAATTACACTAATAGGGCTATTAAAACCCAAAAGGGTTTATTTTGTTTGAAGGATGTTTGTTAGGAAGGTGGATTAAAGGAAAGCCCTATCAGTTGTCTCAGGAACCTCAGGTGGGGGAAGGGAAGTAAAGATGGAGTCTGAGTAAGGACCTGCCTTAAACTCAATTTTTACTAGGTGCTATCTAAAGGGAATAAATGATGACTGACCTACTATAACTAATGCTGTCAATTAGGTAACCCTTCACAGATTTAACTCCTCTCTAATTACTCTCCTTATTAACTTCACAACATATAAGGTAAGGGAGGGAAGGCAGGGTTGGTATAGGAAAGGAAGATATAAAGGGTTTATCTAAAATAATAATTTCTTAAGTAAATATATCAAAGCTAGGCTAAATTTCAATATTAAAGCTAGGTAATCAAAGCAGCTCGCTCATTGACCACCTCCCTCTACGGAAGATCCAGTCAACTGCTTTTCCTCAAGATTCTAAAACTTTAACAGCTTTTGGAACTAAGCCAAAGCTAGAAAAAACTATATGACCCCAATTCTGTATACTACAATAAACAAATGTTCCACATTATTACTAGCACCAATATGGGAGGGAAATTAATGTGTCTGTCACACTAGGATAATAATAATTTCTGCATGTATGTGTGTATACTCATTTGTTGGGAATGTCCTCATATGTACAGGAAATTTCCACTATGGAAATTCCATCTAATAATACAAATTGCAATTCATCATAATTTACAGTCTTAGAGAGTTGCATGGGTACCCTGAAAAATTAAATAATTTACCTTGAATATTAAACTATTATATTCTAAAGTCAGAAAGCAAACCCCATAAATCTTTTATAATCAAAATTACCTTTGACAGTCCTTTAAACCAGTCACTCAGACTCACAATCTTGGTCTCATTGGGGTGTGGGGGGGGAAGAGAGATGGTGGAATAGGGTGTGAGACTGCCATAGTCTCCAAATTCCCCCACCAAAAAAAGAGAAATAATTCCACAGGTTCAGTGCTAGAAACAGCAAAAATGGGAAAGAGTCAAGAGTGAAGCAGAGCAATCCAGGATAACTTAGAAGAGAATTTTCTGACATTTCTGGTCATGACATCACCTATTGATGTAGGAACCAGGATTTAGCAACAAGAAGCCCTAGGAGCACCTGGGTGGACTAGTGGTCTTAGCTTTAGGGGTACCCTTTCACCCACAGCTTTAGGCTGAACACTGAAGAGAGGCCATTAGGGGCCCAGAATCAGATCAGACACTGATTCTGTTTCAGGATGTGGTTTTAGGAGAAGAAGAGCAAAGAAGAAGCACAGACTTGTGAGTACAATTGCTGAGGGACTAAGACCCTGCTGGCTATGGTCTTCTGCTGACTATGGTCACTCACAGGACAGTGGAGTCCCTAGCTGCTGTCCCAAGGAGAAGTGAGCTTCTGCTTGCAGTGGCAGAACTACTGGGTGGGGTTGGAGGGGAACTGCTTTAGTTGGAGCACCTAGGGTCAGTCTTGGACTGGAGTTTGAGGAGGAATGGGGGTGGGGGTCCAGGAACAATACCTAGTCCTGGACTATAGAAATTGGGAGAACTAAGTAGGGCCCAGGAAACGACAAACAAAAAAATCCTGAAACCTGATGCATCACCCCACACATGCTGGGAACAGAGCCAGATAAATGAATAGTTAAGCCTACAGGTTTGGCAACTAAAATTTGAAAAGAAAAATGAGTAAACCAACATGTTAGAACCCAACTATATATAACAATTACAGGGACAGAGAAAACCTGGGTTCAAATTTGGAGGACAACAAAGTTAAAACATCTACTTCTAAAACAGCAAAGAAAAATACAAGATAGTCACATGCCCAAAAAGAACTTCTGAAAGAGCTTTAAAAAATTTCAAAAACCAAATTAGAGATGTTGAGGAATAACTAGGGGGAAAATGACATTAATTCAAGAAAAGCAAGAAAATTATGAAAAACAGATTACTGAATTAGAATTAGAAAAAACAAAAAGAAAAAATAATTAAAATTAGACAAAGAGAAGCTAATGACTTCCTAAGACAATAAGAACAAAGCAAAATCAAAGGAATGAAATAACAGAAGAGAATGTGAAACATCTTATTATAAAAACAACTGACCTGGAAAATAGATCAAGGAGAGACTATATTAATCATCAAACTCCCAGAAAGTTATGATCAAAAAAGAATTTAGATGCCATACTTCAAGAAATCATAAAGGAAAATTGCCTGGAAGTTCTAGAACAACCAGATGAAATAGAATTGAAAGAATCCATTGATTGCTACCTATAAGAGACCCCCAAGGTGAATATGCATCATTGCTAAGATCCATAACTCCCAGGTTAAGGAAAATGCTACAATGACAACAACAAATTTAAATATTAAAGAACTACAGTTGGAATAATATGAGATTTAACAGCTTAAATTTTAAAAGAATGAATGGAATGGAAGATTTCAAAGAGCAAAGGAGCTGAGTTTACAACCAAGAATACCCATTATAAAGGGGGAAAGGAGAGGGGAAATGGATATTTAACAGACTAACGGGGACTCAACAATGCTTGGGGAAAAAACCAGAACTCAGTAGAAAATTCAATTTACAAGAATCATAAGAAAGTAAAAATGTGGGGTAGCTGGGTGGCTCAGGAGATTGAGAGCCAGGTCTAGAGATCAGAGGTCCTGGGTTCAAATCTGGCCTTGGACACTTCCTAGCTGTATGACACTAGGCAAGTCACTTAACTCCCATTACCTAGTCCTTACTACTCTTCTACTTTAGAACCAATACACAGTATTGATTCTAAGATGGAAGGTAAAAAAAGAAGGCAAAAATGAAAGATAAATTATTATAAGAGACCCAACAAGGTAAAATTGCTTACTTATATGGGAGAATGTTATCTATAATTCTTAATAATGGCATCATTACTTAGGTGGTTTGAAAGAACATATAGAGGTAGAAGATTTGAGGTCAAGTTGAATATAATGGAATGAGTTAAAAATAATAAAATAGGGTAAGAAGAGGTAAAATGGAACACTTATCTCATATAAAAGAGGCATAAGTAGAAGAACTGTCTCAAAGAAGGGGAGGAGGGGGTAAAGGGCTGGTAATACTAGAACTCTATCATCATCAGATTTGAGTTAAAGAGGGAGCAGCATATACAACCACAACAGTAAAAGTCTTCTTAACATAACAGAGAAATGGGAGGATGAGAGGATAGAATAAGGGAAGGATTGAGAACCCCTTTAAGGGATTAAGAGAAGGGAGTATAGATTAAGAGAAAAGAGGGAAAGGGGATGAGAAAGGGAGGGATTCCTAGAATGAAGTACATATCAAGAAAGGGCAAGGTAAAAGGATAAGGGAGAGTTGTTCAGGACAGGATAAGGGAGAGATTTTTTAGAAGGGATTTGATATCAAGAAATAAAAGGGCAGAGTGGGGAAACAGGGAGCGTCTTTTGGAAGGGGGATAGAAAAAGAACTAGGAGATAAGGGAAAAGGGACAAGGGAGGGAATCTTAGTAGGATGAGTTGATTTAGAACTAATAGGGCAAAGGGAGATGATACAGGAGGGCTTCTAACAAGGGATATAAATCGGAAAGATAGTATACCAAAGAATTTGGACACTTGAGGAGGGATACAACAAAAGGAGAGGAAAAATAGAATGGAAGGAAATACATAATAATTATAACATTGAATGTGAATAGGAGGAATTCATAAAATAAAAAGAGAAGAATGGCTCAAACCCCCAAACCTGACAATATGCTGTTTACAAGAAACACACTTAGAAATGAGAGAAATGTACAGAATAAAAATAAGGGGCTAGAATAGAATATGTTTTGCCTCAGCTGATATAAAAAAAGCAGGAGTAAGGAATCATGATCTCTGACGAAGTTAAAGTGAAAATAGGTAACATCAAAAAAGATAAACAAGGGGCCCATCAGGTACAAGATATAGATAGTCCTTGAAAGATCATATATGTTTGGAGAAAGACTTGTAAATGACATGCCCTTATCTGCAAACACAAGATGCCACTCAGAAATGCCAAGCCACTCTTTCTGTTACACACTTTTGGAGTCTTGATTGCTGAATTTCAGTAGCTGTAACTAAATGAGAATCTGGAAACTCAATAATCTCATTTTCGTACACCAGTGGTTCCCAAAGAAATTGAACACATGTCATAAATGAACTTCCAAAAAAGAGTCAAGATCATATGAATTTGCAAGTGAATTCTACCAAACATTTTAGATCAGCTAATTCTAGCATTTAATAAATTATTAGAAATAATAGGTAAAGAAGGAATTTTAACAAACTCATTTTGTGAAACAAATATGATAATGATAATGAAACCAGGAAGAGCAAACATAAGAGAAAGAAAACTATAGACCAATTTCATTAATGAATATAGGTGCAAAAATTCTAAATAAAATACTAGCTCAAAGACTACAAGAATACATCACAAAGATTGTGATGTATTGTGATCAAACAGGATTTATACCAGGAAGGCAGGTATAGTTTAATATAAGGAAAACTATTGACATAATTGATCATATTAATGACATGTAATAAAAATCATATGATTTTATCAAGAAAATGAAGAAAAAGCCTTTGATAAAATACAACACATTTCTATCAAAAAACACTGGAAAGCATAGATATAAATGGAGTTTAAAAAACAACAACCCTGTCTTCCATTGAAGAACCAATAGTTCTAAGGCAAAATAGTGGTAAAAGCTAGGTAGTGGAAGTAAAGTGACTTGCCAGGGGACACCAGCTAGAAAGTGTCTAAGGCCAGACTTGAACCCAAGACGTCCCATCTCTAGGCCTGGCTCTCAATTCATCAAGCCTCCTATCTGCCCTCCAAATGGAGCTTTTCTTAAAATGTTATGACACATCTACCTAAAACCATCAGCAAGTATTATTTGTAATGGAGATAAGCTAGAAATCTTCCCAATAAAATCAGAAGCAAAACAAGGATGTCTATTATAGCTGATATTATTTAATATAGTATTAAAGATGCTAGCAATAGCAATAAGAAAATAAAAAGAAATTATAGGAATCAGAATGGGCAAAGAATTAAAGCATCTCTTTTTGTAGATGTTACATAAATATATATATGGAAATATACATAGTATATTGGTTATGCATGGAAAATTCTGGAGATTCAACTAAAAAGTTAGTTGGAACTATCAATAATTTTAGTAAAGTAGCAGGACATAAAATAAACACACACAAATCATCAGCATTTGTATATGTTACTAATAAAGTCCTTCAAGCAGAGATAGAGATCATTTAAAATAACTACAGATAGAATAAAATACCTGCAAGTATGCCTGTTAAAGGAAGCACGTGAACATAATTATAAAATACTTTTTACACCAACAAAGTCAGATCTAACAATTGGAAAAATATTGTTTGTGGATGGGCAGAGCCATTATAATTAAAAGGCAATCCTATCTACTAAACTACTTATTCAATGCTATCCCAATCAAATTACCAAAACATTATTTTATTGAGCTAGAAAAAGATAATTACAAAATTCATTTAGAAGAACAAAAGATCAAGAATAGCAAAACAATTTTTAAAATGTAAAGGAAGGGGATCTAACAAATTTTAAACTGCATTATAAAGCAATAATTATCAAAACTATCTGATACTGGTTAAGAAATAGAAAGTAGATCAATGAAAGAGAACATATATACAACAAACGGTAATAAAAGATTATTGTAACTTGGTATCTGACAGAAATGTAGATCTAGGCTATTGGGAAAAATAATCACTTTTGGTAAAAATTGCCAGCACAATTGGAAAGTAGTTTGGCAGAAACTCAGTATAAACCAATATCTTATACCATTCACTAATATGAAATCAGATTGGATACATGATCTTGTTATGTTTGTAATAACAGGGATGTTGGGAAGCTGATGGACTGGCCTGGGCTAGGAGCCTGCAAGACTCTCTCTCCTCCCCACCCCGCCACAGGCTTGAGTGAGTGGGGAGGGGTAAGTGTTCCTTGCTCACAAACTCCTCCCACTCAGCAGTTGGTTTTTCAGTTAAAAATGGAGACTGGGCAATGACTTCTGACAAGGCTCAGTAAAGTAATCTTTAATGATTTTCACCTTGACTTATATTCCCCACAGGTTTGATTGAGAAACAGAGGAGAAGCTAGATATCTTGATGTTAAGGACTGAGAAGGATCTGACTTCTTTGGCTGGCAACTGACAGGAACCAAGCTTAATAGCAGTTGTGAGTATGCCCAAAATAATACCCAGGCACAGTTTCTAAAAGATTAAGTTTATATTTATAAAGATGAAGGGAAGGCAGGAAAGGAGTATCAAGGATTTTGGATAAGATCTAGGAAGCCCTGAACTGTTAGGCAGACTTTATATCTAACTGGCCCTCAAAGCTAACAAAAATCACTTCTAATATCTAAAATAACTAAACTATTATGTTGTTGCTAGAAAGGTCTAATCCCTCTAGACAGGCAAACTCCTGAGTAGAAACCACAATGGCTTTTGCCACTATGGCCACCAACCCAAACCCCAAACAGGGAAAAGCAAGCAGAGAGACTTGCTCACCTCAACCCCAGGAATCAACTGTTTAACTCCTTTCCAACTGTCCCCTCACCCAGAGTTCTCTAGGGGGGGGTTCCCCTGGAATTCTGGGTGAGGCTTGACCCTGTATCTTGCAGGAATTCCACCCTGCCATTTTCTATATTACAATCTAGATATAAAAAGAGAAACCAAATTAGGACAGGGAAAATATTACCAATCAAATAATGGATAGAAGAGGAAATTTGTCAGGTGCAAAGCATTGTGAGATGTGAAATGAATAATTTCGGGTACCTTAAATTGAAAATTTTTTGTACAAATAAAACAAATGCTGCCAAGACTCTAGTCTAGAAAAGCAGAAAATTGGGAAAAAAATTTCATAAAGAGTCTCTCAGATATAGGTCTCATTTCTCATTGAGAATATATAAAGAACATTGTTGATTTTATGTGAAAAAGAGTCATTCCCCAATTGATAAATGGGCAAAAGATCTGAATAGGCAGATTTTAGATGATGAAATCAAAGGTAGATTTTTAAAATGCTCTAAATCACTATTGTTCAGGGAAATCAAACAATTTTGAAGTATCATTTCAGCACCATTAGCCTGATTAAAATGACAAAAAGATAAAATGATAAGTGTTGGGTGTGTGTGTAAAAGTGAGGACTCTAATACACTGTAGAACTGTGAACTGATCATTTCAAAGAGCAATTTAGAATTACACCCAGAGAGCTATAAAATCATGTATATCTTGGACCCAGCAATACTATTATTGGGTCTATTTCCCAAGGAGATCAGAGAAAAAGGAAAATAACCTATATGTTCCAAAATATTTATAGCAGCTCTCTTTGTGGTAGCAAAGAACTAAAAATCAAGGGAATGTCCATAAATTGGGGAATGGCTAATAAATTGTGGTATAGGATTGTGATGGAATGCTACTAAACCATATGGAACAGTGAGCAGATTAATTTTTAAAACTTGGAAAGAATTGCTGAAATGAAGAGTGAAACAAGTTGGACCAAGAGAAAATCATATCCAGCTACAGATTTAATATTTAAAAATAACTTGTGAATGTTCATCTCCAGAGAATGAACTGAGGAATGGAAACAAAAGACATAATGTATATATTTTGCCTGATGTTGCCTTCTTTGGTGTAGAGAGAGGAGGGAGGGGCTGAGTGCAAGAATTAAATAAATAAATAAAACATTTCTAAAAGAAACAAAGATTTACGTGAAAAAAGAAAAAAAGAACATCTTTTAAATCACCCACAAAGTACAATATAGTATCTTTAAGTAATTTTAGCTAGAAAGGAACAAAGGTATCTTTAAAAGAAAAGGGCAATTTGCATCAGAAAACAGATGGATTGAAGATAGTTGCTATGAAAACAATTTAATCTAAATTTTTTTCATCCTATCTAGCTCATCTATTAGTCAGAAGAAAGGAGGGAAATGGAAAAGAAAGCAAAAACGGATGATTTAATGGGCAGGAAAACTGATGATTAAGAAATTAAAAATAAAGGATTTCACAAAGAAGTGATTCTATTAGATTCTATTCAAATCAAATTTAGTTATTTCTTTTGTCTAGCTTTTCCACCAAGAAAGGACAGAGAGAAGTTAAAAGGAACATAACAGGGAGCTTATGGCTCACCAGAAATGCTGGGAAGGCCAACTGGCTCATTAGCCCTACAAACCTGATGGTGATAATAGCTAATATTTATATAACATTTAAAAGTTTGCATAAAACTTTTCAGATACCAGTTGATATTAATTCATTTGATACTTATAATCATCCTGTGAGGCAGATGCCATTGTTATCCCCATTTTAGATTATTAGGAGAAATTTAATTATAAGCATTTTGTTAATATGTTTAATTATAATTGTGATTTACAGTAAGAGATCATCCCAGTTATCAGTAGATTGAATAACTGTGTATAAAAGATAATAATCAGTGAAAATAATCTAGAAATAATCATAGCTAAAATGTGCTGTGTTAATTAAAGTAATATTAATTCTCTGTACACTTTTGACCCTGAGCAGTGTACTCAGAATTGGGCTACTCAACCACTCACCCTGGATTTTGAAACTCAGTCCCTGACCTTTTGGCACCCCCAAAAGAGGAAGCCCCCACAGTGGCCTGCCCTAACTCAGAAGGGTTGGCTCAAGATCTCTTGAGTCTGCTCATTTCATCACTGCCTATGCTTTTACTCATGCTATAAATATTTGTAAGTTGTAATATTCATGGTCACAAACCATACTTGATGTGCCTGTAGATCCTGGCATTGTCACCTGTAGCTCTCACAATAAAGTCAGTTTGTTCAGAAGATCATTTCTAAGTCTTCTTGTCTTTTAACAAAGGAAGAGGAAACTGTAAGTTAAATGACTTGCCCATGCCATATAGTTAATAATTATCTAAGGTAGGTTTTGAATCCAGGTCTTCCTGACTCAAAGTAACCTAGGTGCCTAGCATGAAAAGTATATCTGTGGGTATGATGAAGAAGAAAGACAAGAATCACATTGTGTGGCTCTCAGAAATACACTGACTGAGAGACCAGTCGATTCTTTTCCATCTCATGCCTACTCCGGATCTTCATTGAATGGAGTGGAGTTTGGGGCATTAAATTGTTATTCTCTCTATTTCTTTCTCTGCCTCAGTCTCTGTTTCTCTTTCTCTCAACAAACATAAATAGATGAGTAAGTTAAATGTGGCTATATGTGAGTCCATTATACATATCTGAGTCTAGACTTGAAACCAGGTCTCTATTCTCTGAACCACTTAGCTGCATGTAGGATAAGATTTATGATATTTTATCCTTATCTACCTTTCTCCCTGTGATTAGACATATAGGCATATAAAATGTGACTTAGTAAAGCATCTAGCACTTAATTAATTTTTTTAATTTTAATAATAAGTTTCCACATAAGTTTTCCAAAGTTTTATGATCCATATTGTCTTCCTTCCTTCTTCCTTCTCGATATGGATTATGCATATATTATCACATAAAATATATTTCCATATTATTCATTTTTGTATGCCAGTAATCTTATAAAACCAAGACCCTAAAACATATACCCAAATAAACGAGTATCAAGCACTTTGAAAAATAATTGAGGCATACTTGTATTGGAAACATCCTTAAGCAATATAATCTGCCTTCTCTATTAGTAATTTGTCTTGATAAAAGTAGAAGAGACAAAGCTTTCTGGCTTCCAACAGATAGGGAAGAGGTATACTTGAACTAGCGAAAAATCTGAATGATGGAATATTTTTAAAGAAATGAAGTTTGTGGCATTTTTCATGGGAAGCAATGTGGAATAATACACTGAATTGTTCATTTGTATAATATTGATCAATTCAGTGTACTTTCAGGTATCCCACACTGTTCAACTAATAATCAAACATGATTCCAGAAGATTGATGAAAAGGAACTCTCTCTCTCTCTCTCTCTCTCTCTCTCTCTCTCTCTCTCTCTCTCTCTCTCTCTCTCTCTCTCTCTCTCTCTTTCGGGGAAAGGATATGAGGGTGTTTTATGGATTTGGATTAGGCTGAGGCTTTGGAATCTGTAGCAGAGGAACTATTACCATTCCCTTGGACACTGTCTCTCACCCAGACCATCCCTTTGAACTTTCCAAAGGACCATAGAACCACATATTTAGTGCTAGGAGTGCCCTTAGAGACCCTTTGAGTCTACTATCAGAGCACAGCCTCCTGACTCACTTCTATATTTCTCATATTTTGTTTTATATGGAGCAAGGTAATGTAGGAACTTGAATGCCAGTCTTACAATGAGGAAGGCCCAAATCTGGTCCTTAGATTTTTTATAAATTGGGTGACCAAATCATTTAACCTCCTTAAGTCTCAATTTCCTCATCCATCAATCAACAAGTAAACAGTTAGTGATGGTTATGTGCTAGACATGGTTAGAGAAGCTAGAGATATAAGTATAAAAAGAAATCCCAATTCCTATTCAAAAGGGGCTTTCATTTTTGTATGTAGAATGGGGGTGATAATAGAGATAGCATTTACTTCACAGAGTGGTCATGAGGCTCAGATGAATGTAAAGTTCTTTGCCAACTCTAAGGAACAAGATGAATGTTTGCTATTATTTTTTTCTTTTAAAAATCATTTATTTATTTATTTATTTGTTACATTAAAATTCCCAGGTACCTCCCTCCCTCCCCTCCCCATCCTAGAGAAGGCATCATATGACAAAAAGATATATGCATATTTAAAACCATATCCTAATTGTTGCTGTAATAGCAGTTCTTTTTTTTTTTGGAAATGGACATACACAAGTCATTCCTTTTTTTTAAAACCATACCTTCTATCTTAGACTCAATACTATGTATTGGTTCTAAGGCAGAAGAGTGAGCGGGGCTAAGCAATGGTAGATAAATGACCTGCCCAGTGCCATACAGCTAGGAAATGTCTGTGGCCAGATTTGAACCCATAACCTCCCATCTCTAGACTTGGCTCTCAATCCACTGAGCCTCTTAGCTGCACCACAAGTCACTCTTCAAATAATATTGCTATTGCTGTATATAATTTGGTTCTGCTTGTTTTGCCCATTATAATTCCAAATAGATATTTCCACACTTAAAAAAAGTAACCTGCTGGTCATTTCTTATGGCCCATTAGAACCATATGCTACAACTTACTACTATTATTATTATTAGGTTTATATTGATCTGTGTGCATGTCTCAGTAGATTGAAAGATTCTTTTTTTCATCATCTGACCCTGTTAGTACCTACCTCCATATACATTCACTGAATGAATGAATGAATCATTTACTAAACTGTGCCAACTCTATTTTTGTAATGACTTTGTAATTTGCCACTTTCCATTTCCTCTCCCTCGTTTTAATCCAGACCCTCATCATTTCACACCTGTTTTACTACAGCATTTCCCTGGTTCCAGTCTCCCTTTGCTTCAATCTAACCTCATCCACTGACATTTGCCAGGATAATTTCCTCAAATGTTATTTCCATCCTATCACTTCCTGTTTCAGATTTTACAGTAGGTTATGTAGAGATTCAGGCACTTCCATAATAACAATAATAATCCTTTCATGATTATAATGGGCTGGGCATATGCTTTTACTGGTACAGAGAACTCCTAGAAAAGGAAAATCCTTCCATCAATGCAAGTCAACACCTTCTCTTGCAGTTTATAGTTTGAAGGAATTGCCTAGGGCACTGAGAGATTAAGTGACTTGCCAGTCTCATGGCCATCATGTGTCCAAGGCAGAACTTGAACCTAAGTCCTTTGGGACCCAAAGTCAGCTCTTTATTCACAACACTATGCTCCCATTTGTGCATATGTAGTATTTTGAAATTTGCAAAATTCCTTCCTCACAACCACTCCATGAATACAATGAGAGGCTAAAGGGGAGTTACTATCCAATTAGACAGCTAATAAGAGAACACTGAGTTGCCCTTGATGAGTTTAAGTAACCAGGCATACATGAGCTGGACAAATCACTATATGGTTTTACCTCTCTCGACCTTACTTTTCTCATCTGTAAAATGAAGGGGTTGGACTGGATAACCTCTTAAGTTCCCTACCAAATTGATAAACCTATGATATATTTGCTGAGATAATATAGGTGATCTTTTGAAGATAGAGTCAAAAGGAAGAAGTCCTAAAGGAATGGAGAAGGGCAAAATTTCTCCCTGTTTTCAAAAAAATGCAAAGGTATGTTCTGTAATCTATCTAGGTACAATGATCTTGACTTTTATTCCTGTCAAAATTCTGTAACCAAAGGGTGAATGAATAGCTAGAAAAGGGAATAGTGATCAGAAGGAACCATTAGGGCTTCATCATGTACAGATCTTGCTGAAGCAGCCTCATTTGTATCTTTGACAAACTTATTAATCCAGTAGATCTATATTTTAGCAAAGCATTTGGCATCACCTCTCATACCATTCTTATAGACCAGATGGAGAGGTCAGCTATTACAATTAAGTGGTTTGGGGACTAGTTGGATAGGCAAATCTCCAGTTATCTATTAAATGATTCCTAGATGTGTATAGCAAACCTAGTCTGTCTCCTAAGTTCTAGTCCTTCATCTGCCTGCTAGACATCTTTATCATAGGCATCTCAAACTTGCAATGTCTAAAAGAGAACTCATTATGTCCTTCCCTAAACCTTTCCCTCCTCCAGAGTTTTCCATTTCTTTTAGGACTACCTCCCTCCTTCTGGTCACCTAGGTTTGAAACTTTGGAGTCATTCCTAACTCTTCCCTTTAACTTACTCTCCATACCTATTGCCAAGGCTCCTCAATTCTACCTTCACATCCACTTGCATCCATCCTCTTCTCTCAACTCACATGACCACTGATTTCAAAGTCCTTATTATCTCTAGCCTGCACTATTGCAATAGCCTCCTAATTGGTCCTTCTACCTATTGGGTCTCCTTCTTCCTCTACCAAAATAATCTTCATATATTGTGGATCTGACAACATCATTTCCCTGCTCAGGAATCTTTATTGGCTCTCTCTTACCTGTCGGATAAAACACAACCTCCTCGGCTGACATTTAAAGTCCTGCCCAATCTGAATGCACTCTAAATTTCTACTGGAAAATTGATTTTGAGCTACTATTCCCTGTCAAGCACTCTATCTAAATGTTCCAAAACAAATGTCCTGCCAGCCATTCTCCAAAATCAGCATTCAAACCTCTCCCTCTGTACTCCATGTCTAAAAAGGCATCCTCCCTTATTTCCCTGGTTTCCTTCAAAGCATAACTCAGGTACAATAGAGAGCAGCCCTTTCCTGATCTCAGTTATTAACATTCCGTCTCCCTCGAAACTACTATGTTTTACAATGTCAGAATCATAGGCCTAAAGCTAGAAGAGACCATAGAGGCCATCTAATCCAATCCCCATATTTTATAAATGAGGAAAATAGTACTAGGAAAGTTAAATGGCTTAGCTTAACTCTAGAACCAGTACTCTTTCCATTATTCCACAATTCCATTTATTTTGTATGAACTTTGAATTTACTCAATTAGACTTAGGTACTGTCCTCCCAGTAAGAATGTAAGCTCCTTGAGGCAGGCACTGTCTCCTTTTCATCTCGATATTCCCAGTGTTGTCCAACACAGCGCTTAGTAGAGAGGAGAGGTTTTATAATTTTTGATGAAATGAATTCCATTTTCAGAAAATGTTGCTTGAGAATGAATCATCAGTGTGAAGGGCATCAGCAATACAAGATTTACTTCCAGCTTGTCTGGGCTATGAGAAATGGTTCCCTCTTCAAACTATCAACTGGGCAAAACCTGAAGGCTCACCAGGCTAGCCCTGTTTCAATTTAAAAAGTAAGTGTACCTGAAATTCTAAGACTCAAAGTCTGCCTTCAGCTATTAATAGAGGCAAGCTCTCAACATTGGCCTCTGTGAGAATGATTTTACTTACTAGATTACTATCTTCATGACATGAGCATTCTCATTTTTGCCTTCTACTTTCCTTAAATCTTTAATATCCATAAAAAATGATTGAACCCAAACGACATTGTCTGTGACTAGCTACATTTGTTGGTTCCAATTCCCCCCAAGAGCCCAGCTCTGTTTGGCATTACTCCATCCCCAAATGGGGACCCATGTTAAAGCCTATTTTCCTGGCAAGAAATGATGAGTGTGAGCCTAGACAGAGACATTAAAGAGGCCTCTGAATTTGTACAGCTGAAGAATGTTTGCTATAATCTGAAGCCAGGCTGCATAAAAACTGGGTGAGTTTCTTTTTTTTTCTTTTTTGGCTGGGCTGTAGATTGGCCTGAGGTTAACTCAGTTTCAACTCTGGCAAATGGGGCCGGTGGTTCTTTTGTTTGGATTTTGTTACCAAAATCCCCGCAATAAATGATTTTAAGTTCTCTCATGCTTTAACACCCTTAAAACCAATGTCTATATTAGCTTCCAGGGTTAGGGAAGAGAAACGGGTGTTAAGCCAACAGTTCCAGTTTTTATAACCAGAACCCCCTCAAGCAGAAAAATAGATTTTATTTTTTTTAACCAATTTTTCCTTCATTCAGCAAAGTCTTACTTCTAAAGGGTCTTCAGTGTGGTGCCCTCCTGACTTCTCTTTTAGGACTTTCCTGCTGTCTGGTAACCCCCAAATACTGACCTCCATTTTCCATGGATCTCACTTGAGTCCCCCCATCCAAGCTCCATGAATACTCATTTATGTCTCTTATTCTGAATCTAGTTCTCCATATTTTTCCCATCATTCTTAAGAGTTGCTCTATTGTATTAGAAAGCTTTCTGGTGTCCTGATTCATTCCAAAGTGCTAATGGCCACTGTGAGGCTGAGTAGGGGGCAGCTGGGTGGCTCAGTGGGTTGAGAACCACACCTAAAGACAAGAGGTCCTGGTCCAAATGGGACCTCAGACATTTTCTAGCTGTGTGACCCCAGGCAAGTCACTTAACTCCCATTGCCTAGCCCTGACCACTCTTCTGCCTTGGAATCAATACATAGTATTAATTTCAAAATAGAAGATAAGGGTTATATATATATAGATGGCTCAGTACAAATGGATGGATTGTTATGTTAATAAAAAAGGAGTTTAACCCAAAGATAGGAAGCTCTAATAATAGGATTTACTGGCTATCCTTAAGCAAAATGGTGAAGTAGGTAGTATATGTTCAATATCTTATTCTTGTATCAATATATTTTTTACCTGTTTTGCTCAGGCCTTCTTCCATAGTACAAGTTGTCCTCCTATTCTTTGTTGTTATTGTTTTAATCTGAAACTATGAACTACTATAACATATATTTCATTTAAAAATGTATCATATTTATACATGTATAACCCAGTGCAATTGCTTGTCCGCTCCTGGAGCGGGGATGGAAGAGGGGAGGGAGAGAACATGAGTCATGTAACCCTCGGCAAAAAAACATTTCTTAATTAATTAATTAATTAAAGAATTAAAATGTATCATATTTGTGATAGGATTAATATCTACCAGGGTTCTTCTCTCTCCTATTACTGTGTACTTTAGCATGCCACATACCCCAGAATATTCAGCAACTAGAAACAGAGCTTTGGGGTTTTAAATAAAGGTCCAACTGTTGGCACTGGTGACAATACAACCCAAAAGGGCAATGATGGGAGGTAGGAACTTCTAGGCTTCAGGCAGAAACTGATTCTGACCCAGAAGTTCTGCTACTAAATGTGCTGCATCCCACTGTGATCAGAGCCATAAAACATGAGATGGAGAGCAGAGGTAAGGTTGAAGCTTGGTCATGGGTGGTAAAAAAAATTCCAGACTTATACTATTACTGCTCCCTTCCTCCCCTTTGGGGATTTCCTTCATTGGGGGAGCAGAGGGTGGGCTGGCTTTCACCTCCAAGGAACTGGGGAAATCTGTAAAACAAGTCAAAACAGCAGCATCCTGATGAGACACTAGAGTGAGGGCTAATGAGGATGTGGAGTGATGGAGTCAATGCATCCATTCAATACAAAAGACATTGTCCTCTTGGGTTTCTCTCATGACCCTTATGTTCACAGACCCAATTGAATTAGACACTCCATGTGAATCCCTCTCTTTTCCTCTTTTTAGATGGCTAAGACGGTGATCTGTGCTTACCCGGCCCCACAGAGAGATGAATTCCTATTGTAGTTCATTCCCAGTGGGAACCTGCAAAGGAAGCAATGGGTTTGATAGATTGGATTTATTCATGGAGAGGGGAAAGTCCCCAAAGCCTGCCTCATTCAATGATCAGCCTTGTAGGTGTGGAGCCCTTCCTAAATGGCTTCTAATTTCAGTTATGGGTCTCCTTTCCCACTTCTACCTTAATCAAATCAAGTCAAAACAAAAAAAAACACTTCATGTATAAGCAAGTGATTAATAAAATTTGAGTGAGAGATTGGGATAGTGGCTGCTGCTGTCAATATGTATGGGTGCTCTGAAAATGGAAGAACTAGGTATTTCAGGATGATGCCCTATCTGGGAGTGGTTTGAGCATGGTTCCTGAAACTCAACTGAGGGCCAGCCTATAAAAAAAACTGAGAAAACTGAATAGTGAAATCCTGCACAGGATAGTAGGGACCTTATAGTCCTACTTAAACATAAGACATTCCCTAAAAGAACCTGCTCCATTCAGATATAAGGGATTGCTGGACATTGGCGGCCAGTTGTCATTGTATGGGGTGAGTTTCTTTTTTCCCCCCTTTTTTGGCTGGGCTATGGATTGGGACCCTCGAGGGTCTCATGGGACACTCTGACTTCCATGGAAGTGGGGTCTTCATAGAGAGAAGAGGTATCATGAGCTCTTGAGAATAGGTATCTATGGGATGCTTGTCAGTGACCTTTATCTGAGTTAATATGGATAGGGACAAAAGGAAACCCTTAGAGTTTCCCAAACCATCAGTTAACACCAAACAATATTACTTCTCTAGTGATAGTGATAAAAGAAATTGGAACACTTTATCTTACCAATACCCCTTAGCAAGAACCTCATGTAATTCATTAGGGAGGTGGGTGGCCCCTGGAAGTTTACAGGAGACTATGGGAAGTTAAACTAAATAGTCATTGCTGACCTGATCAATACAGTGGACCAGTGGCCCTGGCCTGGTGTGAGCGTCATACTATCAACCTCATTAGCTCTTTTTTTCCCTCTCTTTCTGTGGCTGTGACTAGTCAGGAGCAATTTGTTCTTGGTCTTGGTGGTACATCTCTAAAGCCAGAATTCTCTTTATTTAAGTTCAATTTGGAGATGAAATAAAGCACTTGCAAGTCATGGAACATTTACGAAAGAAAGTTTATTTTGCCCTAACATTGCAAGGAAATTCTACAAGAATACAGAAGCATTTAGTTTCTCTGGATGAAGATGAATGTGTATTTGCTTGAAAGAAAAGGGATCCCTTAACTGACTTTGGTAATATTAAGGTTCTGGATGAAGGCAGAGAATCTTTATCCAATTTGTATGAAAGAAGGGAAGTATCCTCTTACTTGAAGCTTCCAAAGGAACAGATATTTGCTATTATTTCCCAAATGGGTATCTCAGAAAGGAAGATATCTTGGCTGTCAGACTAGAAAACACAGAGGGAATGATGGTACAGGAAAAATTGATATTGGCACTTAGCACGAAGTCAGACTGCATGCAAGAGAAGAATAATGTCTTAGCTACCTTACAATATATGACCCTGACTTGTAAAGTAGAACTATTGAAGGGGCCAGAGGTGACATCATCTGGCCTATATACCTGATATTCCTGGTACTATTCCTATTTATTTTTACCACCTCACATCAGAAGGCCTACCACGAACTGGAAAGATTTGACATCATTCATCACATGGACCAGAACTTTGAGATCCTCAATTGGTTCCAATAAAAATTCGATGTGTTGTGTGCAGATGCAAAGCATGGAATCCCTGCAAAGGTACAGGGTGACCCTCACCCAAAGTTCTCCAGGGGAATTCTGGGTGAGGCTCACCCTGTACCTTTGCAGGGATTCCATGCTTTGCATCTGCACACAACAGATGTCATAGACTAGAATTTCTTATCTTAGTTCACTTCCATATTAATCTCTCCTCTAGGCAGATACTATATATTTTTGTTTTATTTTTGCTAACTTTCTAATTTCATTTTTCTCCCTGCTGCTAAGATGGCCAGACTTCTTACTCTTTAAGAATGATCAAATAATAGCCTTAAAAATATTTAAATGGTAGATGGTCTCTAGAAGACATTTATGAATGTGTCTCCAAAAGCAGATGACACAAAGGAAGAGGAATCATGAGTTCTTGGGACTAGGTGTCTGTAGGGTCCCCTTGAGCAACCATTATTTGAGTTAATGTGAGATATGAAAAGATCACTATAACAAGAGTTCCCTCCCAGCCATTTAGTATATCTAGTTCTTCCCTTGGGTTTTTTTTCTTTCAAGACTTGATTGGTCCAAGGGATTAAGACTCAAGTCACCAAGCAATTGATGTAGCTTCCTGGGGGGCCTCAGACTATGATAATGTAGCTTTCTGGATACCTAAGGACATAAATATTGGAAGGTATCTCCTATACAAGGACTCATCATTGCTATGAGTCCTAATATCCTGGGTTCCTTTTCTTTGATGTATTTTTTTTTACTTTGTTTTAGAATATATGGGTTGATCAGAAAATGCTAATATCTCTAGTGTTAGGGCTTTTCAAGTCCTTTTCAGATCTACTTTCCTTGTTTGGAGTCTATCTGCCACCAAATCTCACTTGTGGCTCCAAGAACCTATAGCATGCAACTGGCAGACTGTCTTGGCAGGCAGGCTAAACCAAGTTGAGGGTGACCAATAGACCTCAAATCCATTGGTGAGTTAGGGGGTGTCTATCTCAGGCATGTGAAGACTTCACCCAGCAGAAGGAGTGGATGAATACATTTTGTTCCATTGGCCACAAAGATGGTGGGAGCAGCTGTTGTGGAGCCCTTAGAGCTTGGTTAGACATCAAAGAAGCCAAGGTCTTCCATTGTATCCCAAACCATCACTAATCATCTTGTTGCTGGACTTGGATGATTTTGGAAGAGAGAGTGAGGCTGATATCTCTATACCACTCTGTCTCACTTAAATCCAATTCATGTGAGAGTCAAAAGACATCACTTGATGTCATTTTGGTCTTCTTCAAGTACTAAGGACAACAATGAACGCCACTAACAATCACTTTACTGCAATGACTCTCCTAGAGAAGCTATGTTTGGTGGTGAGAAATTGTTTAGTGCATTTCTTTCACTGGATTGCTGGAATATGGTTTGTTTTAAGGAACATAAGGATTTAGGGAATCAAATATCAACCCAAATACAATAAAATAAATTCACTTAGTCCCAGAGACACTGTGCTTAATCGAAGTCTCTTACTGAGGCCATTCACCTTTCTCATAGTGACTGTCTGCCTCAGAATCTTAAAATTTTATATGAAATCAAAACCATTGGAGCAAACCTCAGGAAAGGGACAAAAAGCAAAGAAGATAGAGTTCCCAAATTGCTGCAAGCAGGGACATCCCTGAGGGTCATCATCAATGCTGCTAGAGTAAGGTGCCTGGTCTAGTCTAAATGACTCCACCAGCAAGAATACATCTTTATAACCTAGGCTTCCTGCCTTCAGTATGCTGCACCCACTATGTACTATCCCTACTTTGTACTTGCACTTATGAATTGGGATTCCTTTGGGTGGATGTTACTTCAGGTTCTAGAGCTGCCCTATATTGATATATTCCATACACGATAGCTTATAAGCCCCCACTAGTATATTTCCCATTAACAGCCAGAAAATAAATAAAATCAGCTCTTATTAAAGGCATTTATTCAAATGGTATGGAAATACTAGTTATTACAAAAGATCCACCCCCACTTCTGGGGCATCCTCTCCTACAAATACACATAGCATCCATGGGAAGAGTGGGATCAAATGTAGAATGCAGTGGTGGTGAGGTACCCATGTAGAATGCATTAATCCCAACTCCTGTTATTCATGACCTGGAAGTCCTTTCTGTTTTCATGTTGGGTTTTTTCCCACAGTTCTTCCTCCTTTGAAGGACTATTTCTTTGAATTTCTTCCATTTGGAGTATGTCTCTGGTCCCCAGTGGATGAAATATTTCCTATTTATCTAGAAATTCCAGTGACATTGCTGGTGAAGGAGTGAAAAGAGAAACACATTTTTCTTTTGGCTGTTTTCTCTTATACTTTGGTATAGGTGCAAGGATCTCCTCCACAACTGACTTCACTTCTCAGGCTCTGAAAATCATTCAGGTTGCAGAAATTTAAAGCTCACAGAGGAATGGGTAACCTACTTTCTTAGAAAATCCCACTGTTCCTTCTTTGCTCAATAAGAGAAGTGTCTAAACCTCATAAAGTGATCAGGGAATAGAGGCAAATTGTTTGCACATTACAACCTCACAATGTATAATTACATTCTCTGACTGCATCAGTTGGAGGAGGGGTGGTAGTGGAAATGCTTTCCTTACAAGTGGAAAAGAGTATCAGCTAGGGAAGGCTGCAGCTGTTACTCCTTTTCCACAATATGTCTGTATATCTGAGCTCTCCACTCTAATGTCCTTAACGAATGGATTTGCTATTTGTGCTTCTGAGGCAGGCTTGGCTACCATTATGTATGACTAGAGTACCAGAGTACTGTTACTTTTCTACCTCTGTGGCAACTACATGTCCTATTGAATTTTCCAAGTCTGATGTGACTGTTACTACTTGCTAGTGACCTGTTACATGTCTATAATGGAAGGACTTTCATCTTTTTTTTGGGGGGGGTATTATTTTTTTTAAACATTTATTAATATTCATTTTTAACATGGTTACATGATTCATGCTCCTACTTTCCCCTTCACCCCCCGCACTCCCCCCACCCATGGCCAATGCACATTTCCACTGGTTTTGTCATGTGTCCTTGATCAAGACCTATTTCCATATTGTTGGTGGTTGCATTGGTGTGGTAATTTCGAGTCCACATCCCCAATCATGTCCACCCCGACCCATACGTTCAAGCAGTTGCTTTTCTTGTGTGTTTCCTCTCCTGCAGTCCTTCCTCTGAATGTGGGTAGTTTTCTTTACCATAAATCCCTCAGAGCTGTCCTGGGTCATTGCATTGTTGCTGGTACAGAAGTCCATTACATTCTGTTTTACCACAGTATATCAGTCTCTGTGTACAATGTTCTTCTGGCTCTGCTCCTTTCGCTCTGCATCAGTTCCCGGAGGTCTCTCCAGTTCGCCTGGAACTTCTCCAGTTTGTTATTCCTTTTAGCACAATAGTATTCCATCACCCGCATATACCACAGTTTGTTCAGCCATTCCCCAATTGAAGGACATACCCTCCTTTTCCAGTTTGATGCCACCACAAAAAGCGCAGCTATAAATATTTTCATACAAGTCTGTTTATCTATGATCTCTTTGGGGTACAAACCCAACAATGGTATGGCTGGATCAAAGGGCAGGCATTCTTTTATAGCCCCTTGAGCATGATTCCAAATTGCCAGCCAGAATGGCTGGATCAACAGTTCACAACTCCACCAGCAATGCATTAATGTCCCAATTTTGCCACATCCCCTCCAACATCCATTACTCTCCCCTTCTTTCATTTTAGCCAATCTGCTAGGTGTGAGGTGATACCTCAGAGTTGTTTTGATTTGCATTTCTCTAATTATTAGAGATTTGGAACACTTTCTCATGTACTTATTGATACTTTTGATTTCTTTACCTGAAAATTGCCTATTCATGTCTCTTGCCCATTTATCAATTGGGGAATGGCTTGATTTTTTATACAATTGCTTTAACTCCTTGTATATTTGAGTAATTAGACCCCTGTCTGAGTTTTTCGTTATAAAGATTTTTTCCCAATTTGTTGTTTCCCTCCTGATTTTGACTACATTGTTTTTGTTTGTACAAAAGCTTTTTAGTTTAATGTAATCAAAACCATTTAATTTACATTTTGTAATTTTCTCTAACTCTTGCTTGGTTTTAAAGTCTTTCCTTTCCCAGAGATCTGACAAGTATACTATTCTGTGTTCACTTAACTTATTTATAGTTTCCCTCTTTATATTGAAGTCATTCACCCATTCTGAATTTATCTTGGTGTAGGGTGTGAGGTGTTGATCTAAACCTAATCTCTCCCATATTGTTTTCCAAATTTCCCAGCAGTTTTTGTCAAATAGTGGATTCATGTCCCAAAAGTTGGGCTCTTTGGGTTTATCATACACTGTCTTGCTGATGTCATTTACCCCAAGTCTCTTCCATTGATCCTCCTCTCTGTCTCTTAGCCAGTACCATACTGTTTTGATGACTGCTGCTTTATAGTGTAGTTTAATATCTGGTACTGCTAGGCCCCCTTCCTTCACATTTTTTTTCATTATTTCCCTTGATATTCTTGATCTTTTGTTATTCCAAATGAAATTTGTTATAGTTTTTTCTAATTCAGTAAAGAAGTTTTTTGGTAGCTTGATAGGTATGGTGCTAAATAGGTAAATTAATTTGGGTAGAATTGTCATTTTTATTATGTTAGCTCGTCCTACCCATGAGCAATCAATGGCTTTCCAATTGTTTAGATCCAGTT